>NC_141598.1:52137399-52472399 GCF_047967505.1 Dipteris shenzhenensis | reverse complement strand
GAGGTTTGGGTTTAGGGTTTTGGGATTTGGGGTTAGCTTTTAGGGTTTTAAGGTTTGGGAGTTAGGGTTTAAGGTTTGGGAGTTTAGGGTTTAGGGTTTCTGGATTTGGGTTTAGGGTTTAGGGTTTGGAGTCAAGTTAAATTTATAGTTTTTATTATTTAAATTCAAATTTATTAAGATTTTAACTTCTTATTAATGTGAATGTTCAATTCTTCTGAGTTGTAAGTTTTTGAAAATATAAATTTTATCTTTTTTAAACTCACAACCTTAGTGTATTAAAAAGAATAATGGAAAATACATTATTTTTTGCTTTTAATTCGCAACCTAAGGATATTAAAAGGAAAAATGGAAAAGAAATTATTTCTTGCTTTTCTTCGCTTCGACGGTTGGTGTAGTCTAGATTAGCATAGATTAGTATGTCCTTAGAGGAGAGAACTCTAAAAAAACCAATCAAAGTCATGCTCAAAATTTCCCGACTAGTTCCTAATCGGAGTCAGTCCATTCGTTCACATTCGGTTTCACAGTCACAACAACCCTACCATTTAAGCAATGATTAAGGTTTTAAACTTTCAAGATGATTGAAAGTTGGATCAGTGGACATGACAGATTACAGTTGAATCAATTAAGGGACTAGACATAGCAGATTATATTTGTACCAGTTGTGGGAGTTGACAGAGCATTTTACACTTATATCAGTTGCGGGAGTTGACAGAGCATTTTGCACTTATATCTGATAGACTTCAAATTTGTATTCAGAGATCATTGTAAATCCTTATTTTTTTTCACATTTATGCTCTAAGCCTTGTAAAGCCTTTTAGGCTATTCTCAAAGCATGAAATTGACACTTATATGATTGGGAAGAATAAAAACTTGAGGTGTATTAATGGGACTCATTGTACTTTTGATTTTTCAAAGTAATTGTAGTTTGTCAAAGTACCTAAAATTTGTGTTGTGCTTGAATATAGGATGGATCTTGAGGCTACAGCATTTGTCAATGGTATGACACTTAAATATAATGGAAGAATTTATGCCCCAAAGGACTTCACAAACTGGACCGTTGTTGACACAACAAAGAAAGCATGGTTCTTGGTCTTAAGTAAAGGAAATCTCATTCTAGTGATGACAAAGAGAGAGTTGGAGAAAGATGAGTGGGCATCAAATGTATCTTTCTCAAAGAGCAATTTGATTCAAGGGGGCACCTTACTAGGAATAAAAATTGAAAAAGATAGCAGTACAATGATGATTTACACAAAGTCAAGAATGAGCAACAGATCGTTTCTTCTTTCTAAGAAAGATGCAATGCACTTTGTGATGCTGCCGCCAAAAGCACCTAGATTTCCTGAATTGGTTCCTGCATTGGAGATCCTCCAACATGTGTGGGAGGAATTTCCCATTGAGGAAGCAAGAAAAATGTAGTCAAAGATTATCCTTGAATACTTTCAGGGTGTCATTGAACAAGGTTCAACTTCATTGGAGGGACCTAAGGTGCAAGAATCCACACATGAGAAAGGAAGTGATGAGACATGCCATGTAGACCTAGTTCATGGTAATACAAATGAGAGAGGAACTGGAGTGGATGAGATAGAACACATTGTAGCAATGGATGAGGGTCTTGTACACATGGATGCTTACAAGGGATCTTCATCTGAGACAGGAATTGAATTGGTGGAGACAGGACATGCACATGCATCTCAGACAGAAATTGAATTGAGTGAGACACGACATGCATCAGATAAGACAAGACATGCAACACATCTCTTGTTCATGGTATTACTCACTTAGATGGTGTAACTCATGAAGTTGATGGAATAACAGAACAAATGAAGCCCTTAAGTATACCTGAAGTTGAGGCAATAGAAGAAGAAGTAGGGCGCGGTTCACATAGAGCCCCTAAAAAATAAACCTCGACATCAAATGCAAAAGGCAAGTACTTCACGAGCTACAGTTCCAAGTCCTATAACTCGAAAAAGAGGTCGTTCATATACAAAGAAAGGGCAAAGAAGAGAAGAGGAAGAACACGAAGAGGATGCGGAGGGTCTTGAAATGGAGTCAGATCTAGAAGCAAAAATGTTATCAATGAAGAACCTAAATCTTCGCTTGAATGAGGCTGTGACAGATGAGGATCCCGGATATATATGGAGCCAGAAGACTCAAGTTATACATGCTTCAACGGTGGTCAAAGCAAGTGTCTTCACCAATAGCAGGACCTTAGATACAGTCTATGCTGAAAAGATTTTTCAGGCTTTGATTGATGGAAAAAAACCAGCTATTTCTAATTTGGTACTCCGTCCAAGAACATTTTGGCCAGTCATGGGAGATTATAGTCAATCCATCAATTTCTCTCAGCCTATAGATGTTGAGATGCAATTCACTAAGTTACTCGGAAAACAAGTTCCCTCACTTCAAGAAGGACAGAGTTTAGTGAATGATCCAGAACGACATATAAAGGATGCCAAGAGAAATTTCTTAGCTCATTGTACATTTGAGGCAACAGATGGTTAGCACTATGCCTATGCTTGTAATGAGTGCTCTAGAGATACATACAAGAAAGGAGAAATTACTTATCAAACCTTCGCGAGTGTGCCTCAATTTCACTACTATTCTGCATGCATTTGTATCTTCAAGAACGAGAAAAAATATTTGATTGAGTCAGAAAGACTTAATCATGACATTTATGCACTACGAAAAATCACCTCCACTTCAAAGATGTTGCTCAAAGCTAGGACCATATGGAAAACTTTTCATTCTCCTTTGACCACTCTCAAAAGAACTGCAACTAAAGTGGAAGCGGATAATCTTGTTGACTTCTACACATGCTTGAGTGCCATTGTACCAAGGGGAAATCAGGAAAGAGCAGAGGTAATTACAAGCTTTAAGATAGTAAGGGATAGGTATCAAGACTACACAAGAAAAATTTTTGTAGTGAAGAAGTTTTTCATCAGATCAAAGACGTGTGTCTTGCATGTGAGAAAGGAGATGTCACATATGAGGCTCCACCATTAATTAAAGAGAAGGCAAAGAAGATTGAGAAAAAAGAGATGATAGCTCGGATGTGGAGGCCTTTAAGAAACTTACCAGACAAATACGCAAGTCTTGCTGCAGAGAAATTAATGTCCAAAGAATGGTTTTTTGGCAAAAAGGATAAAGATCATTGCATGGAAGATTGCATCATCCAACAGGTCAAGCGTGATGTAGTAAAGAGTGCAATTGAATATTTATTGGCAGAAAAAAATATTCCAATTAGCCAATGTAAAATTGATCATAGCATTGTGAGGCAGATGGCATCAGCTTTACCGTCAACTAAACAGAAGGCTTGGGCGCATAAATGGGTGAAGGTAGAAGATGATGGATCTAAAATTACTCCTTCTATGACAAGTGACATTCCGAAAAATGTGTATGCATATGCATAAAAAGTCATCAATAAGCACACTCTCAGAAAAGAAAAAACTTTGAACAAGGGCTTTTTTTTCATACATGAAATCATTTCAGAGTCTGGAAAGAGTGTTGAGTGCAAGGGAGTTTCATTGAATGATTTTTTGTTCGACGACACTGCTTGGGAGAGACCTCAGCTTTTCTTTGTCTATGAAATATCACCGGATGACATTCGTCAACTCCTTGACAGAATATTACATACCACCATTGGTAGAGTGGAACAATGTAACATAGTCATATTTGCTGATAAAGATGATAAGGAACAAATGTCTGCTACCCTAGAAAAACAATATGGCAATGAGCTTAAGATTTACAATGGTATATACTCAAGAAAAAGAGACAAGAGAGAATGCGGTCTCAAGATACAGAGTCTTGAAATCTTTTTCTTGTGCATGAAGAGCCCTTACAATGATCACTCCTTACAAAACAATATAAGAGGGAATGCAAAGAGATTGCAACTACTACTGGAAGAGCATGAAGCTCCAAGTCCCCTCCATCGCAACACAAATCACTATGAAAGGCCAGCAAAAAGTGCTGATCTTTTAATTAGTATGATGGAATTTTTGCTACCATCCGGATGGGAAGTCACATTGTGTCGAATGGGACATTTGTTTGAAGCTCTTATCAGAAAAGGACACCATGTAAATATTATTGAGAGCCCTGCTCGCTTGGAATACCTTGATACCATGGCTTCTCTCACAATAAAGTATGATAAGAAAGGTCCGATCTCACATGAAGAGGATGCTGACATAGAGATGGTCATGTATGATGAGAGCAAGAAAGATGATGAAAATGATGAAAGCTCTAGATATGATAGTGAGGACACCAACGATAGTAAGGAAGCAGAAGAAGATGGATATGACACTGACCTTGCCTCTGAAGGTTACATAAAAAGACCACGAAGATATGTAGAGGTATGAAAACTTATGTTTATTTTTCTTTATTCATTTAAAGGTCTTTTTAAATTTATAATTAATTTAAAATTTTGAATCTCATAGTTATTTTATCCTTTTATAGGAGAAGGGAAAGGAGGAGGATGAGGAGGACATAGCTGGAGTAGAGAATATAGAAAGCTCATATCAAGAAAGCAAAGCTGCTCTAGCTATCCATCGAATGACTCTAGAAAATAATCATACCTTGCAGCAAATGGAGAAGTCATTTCAAGTTAGGTTTCAAGTTCGAGAACAACCTCTTACTTTTCTATTCGATAAAGAGGACATTTCAATCCTTATAAACTTCAAGAAAGAGGTTAATGACAAGGTCATAATAGCCATCCTCAGGTTTGACACAAACTTTTTATTGACTTTATGCTTTTGTATTTCCATTGGATCAAATGAACTAATATTCTTTTCTTTTTATTGCAGTATGGTTTTAGAACAGCTTCCCCTATATATATAGAGATGTGCATATATGGTGGATCCTCTTGTTTCTAGTGTACTTAGCAATAAGCAGAAGTGGTTGCAACCTATTGATTTGACTGCGGCGCGAGTTATCTTTACTGCATATCACGAGGAGTGAGTATCAATCCCTATCTAGCTTATCTCTTACATTGTGGAGGATTATATCAAATAATAATTATTCTTAATTGATAATGCAGCTTGCATTGGAGCTTGGTAATTGTGGACATCTTAGCCAAGCAATGTTTCTTTGTCAATTCAATAGCATCTATCGATGGCAGTGTGTCAGAGTAAGTATAACCTACTTGTGTCATAATTACATCAATGAGATGCATCCTATGCAATGTGCACATTCATTTATGTTTTCTATTTTGATGTGTAGATCAGCTTGAAAGTTGGTAGGTGCTATAGATGCACTTATGCAAATGGAAGGTGACTTAGAAGATCAAATAGAGTATGTAACATGCCCTGCAGTGAAGCAGAATGATGACCACAGTTGTGGGTGGAGAGTCGGATATAACTGCTTTTTGCTCCTTGCTCAAATTTTTAATTTGAGCGGCGGTGAAACCTCATTGTCGACATATACAGACTTGCATCTATATGCATTTATGTCATCTATCATTAAGGCATTTATTGATAACGTGGTGGAGCATCCAGAGGAAACATTGGTTGCTACGCCCATAAGTTGTCCTAATGTAACCATTGTATTGGACAAAATGGGGAGCTCTTTTAAGGTTAGGGTTATCATTAGCAAGCAACCTCGTGTTTCGACTTTTGGTAGCGAGGAAGTTACAATCCTCTCTGACCCTTTGAAAGAGGCTAATGACAAAGTCATGATGGCCATCCTCAGGTTTGATATGAACATCTCTTGGCTTGATACTTCAATCATTTGATTCAATCTGCTTCTAACATTTGTTTATTTATTACTGCAGAGTACGGTTATATCTCACTTTCCTAGATCAGTACAGAATCGCGTCTGTATGCTCGATTCTCTTCTTTCAGCTGTACTTAGTGATACCAAGAAGACAGTAGATGATGTTTGTTCAATGCTACAACCTTTAGACTTGGATGACATGCTAGTTGTTTTTATGCCATATTATGAGAAGTAAGTATCGTCTCAATCTTTCTTTTACTCTCTTATTTGTAATATTGTGTCAATTAATACTTAATATTGTGATAAATCTTATCGCTCTTTATTGGTGATGTAGTTCACATTGGAGCCTGATAGTATGGGATCTTGATGACAACCATTGTTGGTTTGTCAACTCATTTACAGGCTTTCATGGGGTGTTCAAGTAAGTGTTCTTTTATCATATCATTATGAACATGCATCTTACTATTTACTACACAAATTCACTTTGTCATATGTCATGATGGACAGGTCTACAAACAAGTTAGTTTTTGCGATTATGAAAATCAGGGAGCATCAAGACCAACCAAATTTCTAGACACGCCTCACAGTGGAGCAGAAAGACAAGTTTAGTAATGGGTGGAGAATTGTCTACAACTTCATGTTGTTCCTCAATAAAATTTTTGAACATGTCTCAATAGAAGCATATACAAAGCTCGAGCTACAAGATTTTATGGCTAAGACTGTTCACTACCTAACTGCTACCATTGGGAAACAACATGATGGACTCAATGAAGAACCTGAAGGAGCCAAAGAAAAACAAGAGACAATTCAGTCTCCTTCTGCATCATAGCCTCAAGTAGAAGCATTACAGTCTCCACTTGAATTAGAGACTCAATGCATTCTTCCTACACAAGAAGTAGAGACTCAATGTGCATCTACAACATCACATCTTGCAAAGGACGAAGAGATTAAGTCTATCCTGATTGCACCAGAAGTAGAATCTCAATGTACACCATCCACACAAGAAGTAGAGACTCAATGTACTCTTAGAGAATCACAGCCTCAAGAGGACTCATTAGACTCTATTCAGTTGTAAAACATGAAACATGAGTCCTTGAAGATTTTTATCTTAATTGTATTGATTAATGATAGTGTTTTTTAAACTTATGTTAAATGTTACAATACATTAGGATATTTACTTATGATATTTATTCAATTTGTATTATTATTGTATTAGCAATTCTAAAAAAATAAATTGTATTAGCAATTCTAATATGATCTACTGAGCCCTACCACACTGCAGAGAATACAAAACTATTACAAGCCATAGAGGCCAAGATCACACTAGAAGATCTCATAATTAGTATCTCTTATCTTCTCAACAATCCAATCTTCCACAGACTCCACGTCCATATCCTCAACATAATTACAATGAAGGAAGAAATTTAAGCAATCATGATGGATAGGCCGCAGACTCCACATCCATATCCTCAACATAATTACAATGAAGGAAGAAATGCAAGCAATCATGATGGACAGGCCACAGAGGCCGAGATCATCACACTAGAAGATCTCATCATTAGTATCTCTTATCTTCTCAACAATCCAATCTGATCTCATCATTAGTATCTCTTATCTTCTCAACAATCCAGTCTTCCAAGGACTCAACTTCCGTATCATCAATATAATTACAATGAAGGAAGAAATTCAAACAGTCATTGGACAGGCCACAGAGGCCGAGATCACACTAGAAGATCTCATCATTAGTATCTCTTATCTTCTCAAAAATCCAATCTTCCATGGACTCCACTTCCGTATCGTCAACATAATTACAATGAAGGAAGAAATTCAAACAGTCACTGGACAGGCCACAGAGGCCGAGATCACACTAGAAGATCTCATCATTAACATAATTACAATGAAGGAAGAAATTCAAACATCCAATCTTCCATGGACTCAACTTCCGTATCGTCAACATAATTACAATGAAGGAAGAAATTCAAACAGTCACAGGACAGGCCACAGAGGCCGAGATCACACTAGAAGATCTCATCATTAGTATCTCTTATCTTCTCAACAATCCAATCTTCCATAGACTCCACTTCCGTATCGTCAACATAATTACAATGAAGGAAGAAATTCAAACAGCCACAGATTGTTTCTTTATAATCTCGTTGGGAGGCCTTTATTGTTCTTTCAGCATCCCGATCAAATCGGCCATACCGAGTGCTTCGATAACGTAGGTTTCTTAGGAAGTCCAAGAGATCTTGTCGTGCTTTTATAATACATTGTAAAAGTCTTTCGCTCTCTGCTATCTTCTGAGTTTCCTCCCTCTCTATCCGCCTCTGTGCGTCGAATCCCTCTCTCTCCATCTTTGTGAGTGGAGAGCCTTGTCGAATTCTTGCATCTCTCCTTGCTCCTTGGTCAACAACCCATTGTTTGAGACTGTCGATTCCAGACTCCACCTCTCCGACGATGCCAAGGACATCCATGGTGGGTGGAGAGATGATAAATTAAGAGTGATAAACGAAGAATGTGCTTGTAGAAGGACTAGGATGGACGAAAGAAGGGAGTCTAGTTATATTATTCTTGTCTTCAATGAGTCTTCAATCACTTTATTTCATAGATTTAAACCGATTCAAAATTTATCATCTCATGGGTCTTTCACATTTATGGTCTTTTATTTTTTACTTCACTCAATGAACAACTCACCTCTCTAAATTTATTAAATTGGTTTTACTTTTTTGAAAGTCTAATTTATTATATACAATAAATATCTTATGATGAGAATCTAATAATTATATCATTCTTATGTTCCATCACTTTATTTTATAGATTTCAATGTACTCAAAATCTATCATCTCACATGTCTCGCATTACGGTCTTGCATCAGCAAGTCTAACTTATATTATATTAAAAGAATATCTCATGATGAGATTCTAATTATTGGTTTTACTTTTTTGAAAGTCTAATTTATTATATACAATTTATTACTAATAAATTGGTTTTACTTTTTTGAAAGTCTAATTTATTATGTACAATAAATATCTTATGATGAGAATCTAATAATTATATCATTCTTATGTTCCATCACTTTATTTTATAGATTTCAATGTACTCAAAATCTATCATCTCACATGTCTCGCATTACGGTCTTGCATCAACAAGTCTAACTTATATTATATTAAAAGAATATCTCATGATGAGATTCTAATAATTATATCATTCTTGTGTTCCATCATTTTATTTTATAGATTTCAATGTACTATCACTGTCTTACATGTCTCAAATGTCTCCCATTACGGTCTTGCATCCCATCATTTTATTTTATAGATTTCAATGTACTCACTATCTTACATGTCTCACATGTCTCGCATTATGGTCTTGCATCTAGTCATCTCAGCCTCTACCAATTCTTTATTCTAAATCTTTCATCCCACATTATGAGTCTGTAGTTCTATAAATCCCCTAGTAGTCGTTCATCTTCTATATCTCACCCGCAGCAAACACTTCTTCCACTTTGCTCTTCTTACCTTACTCCTCTCCTCAAGCTTGCTCCTTCCATCTTGCCTGCAACCTTACCTCCTCTCCTCAAGCATACTCCTTTCATCTTGCCTTACCTCCTCTAGTTACCTTCCTCACTCTCGTTACCTTCCTCATCTCGTTCATCTTCTATATCTTTCCTCACTCTCGTTACCTTCCTCACCTCGTTCGTCTTCTATATCTCACCCGCAGCAAACACTTTTTCCACTTTGCTCTTCTTACCTTACTCCTCTCCTCAAGCTTGCTCCTTTCATCTTGCCCGCAGCCTTACCTCCTCTTCTCAAGCATACTCCTTTCATCTTGCCTTACCTCCTCTAGTTACCTTCCTCACTCTCGTTACCTTCCTCCTCTCGTTTTTATGGATCTTTTTAAGGTAATCGATTCTGTCGAGCAAGCCATTAGCAGCATCAAAGTATGGATTGCCGAGAACCAAGGAAAGAGAGAGGAGAGAAAGCAACATCCAGCTCCATTAACCCAGTACGAGAAGGATGACTTTGCTTGTCAGAAGGGCTTAGAGAAGGAAGAGAAAAGAAAAATAAGTATGGCTACTACTGAAATAGATTAATTGCAGTCATATAGGAGAGAGCTGATAGACTTTCAAAGTGAGATATCTTCGCGTGTGGCTCGTTATGGAAGATTTCCCCCACAGGAAGCGCAAGCCATTCGGAATAAACAAAGTGTTATGCAGGAGAAAATTCATCAATCCTTACTTCTCTTCTATAATTTTAACTACATCGATGAGGATGAGGTGAGCTCAGCTCTTGAATGGGTTGAATTTAGGCTAAAGGCTTGAAAATAGAAAATTCATCAAATTGAATGGCTGTAGTCTTGAAAATAAATTTGCCTTCCAATGAGAGTCTTATTGTAACTTTTGGTGTTTTTCAACACCTAAATTATAAATATTGTGAGAGTTTGCTACTTCCACTTGTAACTTTTGAAAGTGTTTCCTAAACACTATTATAAATATTAAGAGAGTTTACAATTACTGAACCACTCTTTTTTTTGTAAACCACTCTTTTTTGTGTAACTTATCTCAGGCTTAACTTTTGAAGGTGTTTATTAACACCATTAAATATTAAGAGAGTTTACAACAACTGAATCTTATTTTTTCATGTAACTTATCTAGGCTGCGTTAAATTTTATAATTTTAGTTTCATGTCCTTAAAAAATATATAAAAAAATGCTTGTTTTTATGTTTTTATATGTGCTTTGAAGATTGGGTTTTTCTTAAATTTTATCTAAAAACTAGTCCAAAAGTATATGTAAAAATGAATTTGTACATTGACAAGTCTAAAATTAATGAAATAAGTGTTATAGGTCTAACACCCCCACTCAAACTAGGCCCTCTAGCTGTGGCTGAAAAAAACCTTGGGGAGTACAAGGGAAAAACCTGAGCCACTATATATATCTATGTGAAAATATATATACAAAGGATGCCCATATGCTAGTTTGAATGGTATAGTGCAAATTGCATGTGGATAGTACAAAGACATAAGACAAGAACTTGTCCATAGTACAGTGGAAAGTATAGGCACTATGTTTGGTGCATGTGATACAGTGCAAAGTATGTGTGGAAAATGGAAAACTCTGCCTGGAAATGTCAACTTCTTTGACATAGTGATGATGCATAATCAAGGCTTGATATCTTCAAGTTCGATGTTTGAGCTCTTCATTTGACATAGTGATGATGCATAATCAAGGCTTGAGATCTTCAAGTTTGATGTTTGAGCTCTTCATCTGATAATCTGCATGCCTTCATGTTTTGCACAATTCATCCACCTAAAATGACCGATTTCATGCGGTGTATATGAACACAACAAATATTCAACTGTCCTTTTCTATTGTACTAAGGATGAATGTATAAGGAAATTGCTTCGGTCACTCCAAGGATGAGTATGCTGCATGAGGATGAATGTATAGTGCACATTATACATAGGGTTTCTTAGTAGTGCATTCCTTGGGGATGCAAGTCATTCCCAATATTTAGCCAAAACAAAGTGCATTCTTATTTTTTGCATTTTCTCAAGGATGTAAAGTAGGTTGGGCAAGCTTTCTCCTTTAGAAATCCCTTCATCTTTGGTTACCAATCAAGGAAATATTGGCCAAGTCGATAGCAATGTACCCATTATGTCTATCATGTGGGTACGTAATTCAAAAAGTAAAGCACAATTTACTTTGGTCCTATCCGTGTGGTAAGGAATGTATGGATGAAAGTAGAAACTAAGGTCCATAGATCGGGTTTGATAGCAAGCTTTTGTATTAAGGCATGGTGGAAGCTTACAATCATTGGAGATACCATAGGCCTCCCATTGACGCTCGTGGCATGCTAGCGCTATGGGCATGCTTCGATGGCCTTGGTATTTTGGAGTACATGGAACCAAGTTATTTTCTCGCATTTGGTGAAGGTAGGTGGATGGAGAATGTATTGTAGGAGTGAGTATGATTTGGGAAATTTAATTGCCAAATTAGATGATCTTATCAGATCGTGCTTTAAACTATTGTTAAATTTACTCCCTAGCTCAAGATCAAGTTTTGGTTGGGTTAGTAGGGGCCTAACCCAACCCTTTTTTCTTTCTATAATAATATAAGATTGAGTTAGTTTTGGTTGGGTTACTAGGGGCCTAACCCACCCTTTTTTTCTTTCTATAATTATATAAGCTGACAGTCTACTGTAAAATTTCCTTTTAATCCAATTAATACATCTATTCAAATCTCTTTTCATATAAATGATTTGTCATATGCTTAAATTAAATTTGTGAGTACCCATGGCATATGGTTGTGCCAAGAGCCTACACTCTATAATTGATGACCTACAAGCAGGTTTTTTTTTTTTTACGTTTGTTTCTTCAAAAAGTTCTTTTAAATAATATTTAATTCTATGAACCCCGAATTAATTCTTTAAAAACGATATTTGTTATCAGGTCAAAGAAAACCCGAAAACTTGTTACATTTGATAAGGGACTTTACTAATTCCTTATGGGATATGATCAAATCCTACAAGGGACACATGAACTTCTCTATGGGACTTCAAATCCCTTGTGGGACATAAATCGAATCTCATAAGGGACCCCAAAACTCCTATGTCGAACTTCAAATCCCATGAGGGATCCCGAGCTCCTATATGCAACTTCAAATCCCTTGTATGACATAGATCACATCTCGTATGAGACTCCAAAAGTCCTATGTGGGACTTGAAATCCCATAAGGGACCCTAGATTGCCTATGTGGGACTTAAGATTCCATAAAGGACCTCCAAACGCCTATACGACACTTGAAATGTCCTATTTGGAAATTCAAATATTGCATGTGGGATATTGATTCTCTCCCAAAGGGGACTTCTAAACTTGTATGTGGGACTTTAAATATGATGTTCAGGATTTCAAAGATTCCATGTGGGATATTGATCCACTCTTATATAGGAGTACCAAACTCATACGTGGGACTTCAAATGTCATTTGAATAAAAAAGATTTGAAATAACTTTAAATATCTCATTTGGAAATTCAAATATTCCATGTGGGATATTGATTCACTCCCAAAGCGAACTTCTAAACTTGTATGTGGGACTTTAAATTGATGTTTAGTACTTTAAAGATTCTATGTGGGATATTGATCCACTCCTATATGGGAGTATCAAACTCATATGTGGGACTTCAAATGTAATGTTCAACAAGATTTCAAATACTCATGCAAGATTTTAATCCATCAAGGACTATTGGTGAAAGACTTCAAATATTCACACGGGCTATTGGTAAAAGGCCTCAAATATTCACACAAGATATTGTTTCAAATGTCATGTTTATGGTTTCAAATAGTCAAGTAGGCTATTGATTCGAATGTCATGTTTAAGACTTCAAATATTCGAATGTCATGTCATGTTTAAGGTCCGTCATATATGGGGAATTCGAATTTCATGTGGAAGACTTCAAATATTCATGAAAGATATTGATTCAAATGTCATGTTTAAGTCTTCAAGTGGTCGAATGGGATATTGATTTAAAACATCAAGGGAAATTGGTTTATTTCCATAAGGGACTCTAACTACCATGCAAGAGATGACACAAAAAGGAGGAAATACCATGAGCAAACTTGAAATTCCATGAGGGAACTTGAAGTCCCATATGGAAGCTGAAATTTTCTAAAGTAGGATATGGATATGATATATTATTTAATGATTTTTTGGTCCAAGGCTTAATATATATATTTTTTCCCCTTTAGAACTTTTTCCATACTTGCAAGATTCTAAAGAACATAAGTATACAAATTATTGTCACCAAGCTAAAGTACTAAAAATTCTAAGTACTTCATGAGGAGCTTGTGTCACCAAATTAATGTCACTAAGCTAAAGTACTAAAAAGTCTAAGTACTTCATGAGATTCAATATTTTAAATAAATACTTATATTTGGTTAGCCATAATAGTTGTAATTTTTCTTAGTTAGTTTATGAGGGATTGGTTCTTATAAAAAATCCCATCAACAAGATCATGCATTAATATATAGCAATGCTTGCATACTAGAAACCTATATTCTCATTATAGGATATGCAAGTGTTACGATATTTCCCATTATTTGATGTTCATGAGAAAATGCATAATTTCTTACATAATCGGAATTGAGATGCAATGGGTAATGGAATGAAATAAGATTGCAAGGAAAAGTCCATGGATGATTTTTTCATGTTAGTTTTGTTAAGAGGTGAAACTTTTATATTGATGTTGAAAGTTTGTATGCCCTCTTTAAAATAAACATGTGGAATATTCGCCATGATTTGAAAATTTTATGAGAAAAAAAGTAAAGTTTTGCCAAGATTTACATCTTTTACTTCAAATTTCAAAAGAAAATATATAAAAGTCTATTATGTTCTGTCAATATTGTGAAACTAAGAAAACTAGCTCGCTAAACTTTTGCCAAGATTTTATATTGATATAAGTATACCTTCGATAAAAACAGCCATGGAAAAGTTTGTAATAATGAAAATGACAATTATTCATTTTAGATATGGGATAGTTTTTTATTCAAAAAGACTTTTAAATAGTATTTAATTCTAGAAATCCTGAATCAATTTTTCAAAAACGTTATTGCTTATCATGTCAAAGAAAACCTTAAAACGTGCTAACTTGCACGTGGGACTTTAGGGTGGTTGCAAGCTAAGGGTGTCCACCTTTGTGCCATTGCGGGCAAAGTGGAACACAAGGGGGACACCAAAATAAATAGGACTTGAGGGGATGGGAAGTGGTCAGTAATACCTCGATTGAGCTATTGCCAATCAAAAGCATAGTGACACATGGCAAGGTGCATAGTCTTGGGTATTCCTAGGTGGCATCCTAAAACCTTAATAGAGGTAATGAAATGGCATTCCCAAGTGGGTCTCTAGCTATGGATGAAAAAACCCTTGGGGAGCACAAGGAAAAAACCCGAGCTTCTATATACAAGTATACAAGTTGATCATAGAGTTAAAGTGATGCATTTGTACAATTATTTACAAGTATGTAATGCAGATGTGCATCTATATACAAAAGGTCACCCATAGGTGTGTTAATCTTGGAAGAGAGAAGCTGCAAGAACTCCAAGTTTTGATCGTAGCACTGTGAAGCATGCCTCACTAAGTCCTTAAGTGAGAATATCCACAATCATCTGAGAAGTGGGACAATGTTCAATCATTATCATCCCTTTCTTCACTTCATGTCTGACATAATGGTAATGAAAAGCAATATGCTTGGATTTTTTATGTTGAACATAGTCTTTAGCCAGACTAATGGCACTTTGATTATCACATCTGAGATGAGTACTAGATGAGGGAAGATGACCAATATCTGTAAGTAATTGAGCAGCCAAACCAATTCTTGAGCTACAAGAGAGGCTGCTACATACTCAGATTCTGTGGTAGAAATAGCAACACAATGTCGTTGCTTCTTACTTGCCCAAGAGACTAAGCAACCATTGATAAAGAAGCAATTACCGCTTGTAGACCACTGTATATAGCTCTAACACCTTGATTGAGGTTGTTATACCATGCATACATCCAAATTGGATGTGATGATGAGAGGATGGATCGCCTTGTACCATGTAGAGCTATTAATCCCATAAAAAAAGTTTCTTTGTGATCCTTGGGGGGTTCACCTCATAAGATTTTAGTGTACCACGTGCATTCAAAAGGAGGGGTATTTTAATTTAACTTTTAGGGAAAATTTAACAGGTTTACAATGACAAGAGGGGTTTCTTAATTCAACTTTAGAAAAAAATCACTTAGGCATTGCCCTTATGAACAAATTCACTGGTACAAAAGGATTGGTGAAGGATGTACTCTATGCTCTAAAGCTCAGCAAGAATCTCTTATCAGTTGGGAAAATGACAAAACATAGCTATCGAGTCATCTTCGATGCAGGTGAATGCACGATCAGAGATAAATCCAAAGGAAATACACTAGTAGGAAAAGCAATCAAGGAAGGATGCTTGTTCAGAATGCTAGCTTCAGTTCCAGATTTACATGCCATGTCATCTCAACTGCAACAGATGCAACTTTCCGTAGTATGGAACAAGAGATATGACATGTCAATTTCAAAAGCTTGATTTTTTGAAGCATGCTACTTTGGTAAACAAAAGCTAACCAATTTTGGCAAAAGCACCTCTCAAGAAAGATGTATTCTTGATTTAAGTCACACAGATGTATGGGGTTATGCCTAGACCCACAGCATCAATGGTTCACTTTATTACTTGACTTTCATCGACGACTACATCAGATATTGTTGGGTCTACTTTCTGAAAGAGAAATATGAAGTCTTTTCAAAATTTTAAGAATTGATAGCCATGGTAGAAAACCAGACAGGCAGAAAGATCAAAGTCATGAGATGAGATAGAGGAGGTGAATACATGTCTTCAACATTCATTAAATGTTGTAGAAGTAATGGCATTCGAAGACAATTCACTTGTGCACATACGGCTCAGTAGAATGCAAGAGCTGAAAGGAATAATAGTACTTTAGTAGATAGTGCTAGAGCAATGCGTAGTGAGAAGCATCTTTCAAATAAGTATTGTGCAGAAGCAATTGCCACTATAAACTACTTGCTTAATCAGCTTCCAACCAAATTGATTCAAGGTATGACACCTTATGAAGCATTCACTGGACACAAGCCATGCATTGGGCATCTCCACATATTTGGTTGCATAGCATATGCCCACATACATGATGATCATTACAAAAAATTGGATGCAAAGTCACATAAATGCATCATGGTTGGCTACAGTGAAGAAAGAAATGCATACAAATAGATACTATCGGTAGCTAATCGGATCTCTTATATATCTGACTTATCACACGGCCATATATTTGTTATGAAGAAAGTTCACTAGCACAGTTTATGGAAAATCCAAAATAATTTCAATGGAATGTAGCCAAAAGAGTCTTGGAGATACATCAGAGGTACAAGACAGTTTGGAATAGAATACAGAGGAAGTCATCCAAGGTTGCATGAATATTGTGACAGTGACTATGTAGGAGATCATGAGACCAAGAGATCTATATAGGGATATGCATTTTTTCTTTGGTCAAGGTGCTATATCATGATTGTCAAACAAATAGCCAACAATTTCTTTGTCTTCAACCTAAGCAGAATATAGGGCACTCACTATAGGAGCATGTGAGGCTATATGGCTTAGAAGATTATTGTCAAAAATAGATTACTTTGATGAATCAAAGCCAATGACAATATATTGTGATAATCAATCGGCTCAAGCATTGGCCAAGAATCCAGTATACTACTCCAGGACAAAGCACATTGATATCAGAGAGCACTTCATCACTTGGCAAAGAGATTTTCAAGAAGCACCGACAAGCTCTTGGTTTGACTCAGAGAAAGGACATTCCCATTAAAGGGGTGTGATGGAATGTAATCCTCAATCCTCCTTCGATTCTCCAGAATCATCATCTTGAGGGAAGACCTAATTCATGATGTTGATCTTGAGGGAAGGTGTTCAGAAACCATCTCACCACCATCATGTGTTCAATATTGTGCATAGCACTAATACATAGGGTGATATAAAGAAAAGGGTTAGATGCCCTAACCCTAGTTTAATCTGACTATCTTTTACTCATGGCATATTCTTAAACCCATCTCGTACTCAAAATTTTCAAAGGTATTCTTACTAAAGGGAGTTGGCACCCCAGGTGTGAGTCACACCCCTTGCCCTGACTTACACATAGACACTCTCTACACTTGTGAATTAGGATAGGGTGATTAGGTTGCTATGGTGAGCCTTACGTGGCTCAGCCATTGTGCATGCTCTCTACACTTTTAAATTTTGAGGGGGTGATTACGTTAGCCAACCTGGGTCTATGAGGAGTCTCAGCCTATTGCCGTCCTCTTCTTGGATTTCAAGAAGACATATGATAGGGTGATGTGGGATTTTTAGGTCGAGGTTAGGATGCGAGGGATGGGTTTCTCAGACCAAATGGCATGATATTTTGTACACCATTGAGTAAAATAGGCTAGAACCTAGTTATAGATTGTCGATAGTTGACATGATTAGGTAAAAACAATGTGCAATAGTTTCTTTTACTGCACATGGAGTAGCATTTTCTTATATTGTACATTGAGTCACAGTATGCCACATGGCTTAATCAATTGATTTTTTTTTTTGCCAGGGAAAAAGAAAGTTGTATATTTAGGGATAAAGAAAGTTGTATATTAACTTTTAAGGGAAAGATTTTAAAACATACATACAGGCGGCTCATACGATTGTTGACATGATTAGCTGTGCTGTATTTTCTTATAGTGCACATTGAGATGTACCTCTACTGAACTCTACATATGCTGGTAGGAGAGAGCTTGCTTTTATTATGTGTGACCTCATTGTGTCCTTAGGTGCATCTTACTCTATATGTGAGGTGTTCTGTCTAGCCGGATATTAATTAGTCAAACCTGTTCAATGTGTTTGTCAAAAGGAAACGTGTCGCTACAATGCCCTGGGCATGTTCACAGCTATACAACGTGTTCAGAGTTTTTTTTATAAGTGCCGCACTTCAAGAAAAGAAACCCGAGTTTCATAACGAATTAATCGTTGAACACAAGTTTACATGAGGGCAACGACAAATCTCCAGAATGATTGTTTGACTTCTGTAAGTATTTGCGAACTGTGGAAAGTCTGTGGATAGTAGCACCTCGGGCTACATCTTTACGGACCAGGAATGCTGTCTGTCTATAAAAAAAGCGTTACATGCGAGCGCACAAAGGCAGCTAATGCATTGTGCCGATCTTTACCTCAAAGTTCTTTGGCCTGTGATGCTCTGGGGCCGGAGTTTTTGGCACAACGACCGACAATAGACCATCTTGGCAAGCTGCGGATATATTGTCCAAGTTAGCATTGGCGGCTAGATTGAATTTTCTTTGAAATTTTCCAGCTTGACGCTCCACGCGGATGTATTTAATGTCGCATTCCGTGCATTCTTCGCGTTTCCTTTCTCCACTTATCTTTAGAATACTATCGTTTTCAACTTGGACCTGAGAAACATATTTTACAAGGCTGGTTGGAGGTCACGTTGGGATACCGCCTATTGATTATATATTGAGAAAACATATGGCCTGAGAAACAGTCGTTGATCGAAACGTTTGGAAGCAATTAAGTTTAAGCTGTATTTGAATTCGGCTTGGGGAAATGAAGACGGGGATAGAGATTAACAAGATTCTTCTCAGTCTCACCTTTACGTCTGTATTTTTTAGACCAGGAACTTCCACAACAAAAATGTAGCAATTTGGAAGTTCTTTTACATCGACCGGTGCGCCTGCCATCGCAACCCTATGAACGTCCTGCGAAAGGACACGTGCTAGTTACCTTAACTACTGAATACATTTCGGTACTTATCTAGCTTACATTAGAATGCCTGGTTGGAAACACCAGAAAGTTAACAGAACGATTTGCCATATCGAGATACCTTTGCTCGGGTCAGACGAGGTGGCGTTGGTGGTCGAGAATATAGCCGTCCACCAGGCTGAGAGAACGCAGAGGAGCAATTTGACCTTGGAGTACTCGGAAGAGAGCAAGGTGTATACGATGAGTATTGCAGGCTCTCCGGACGCACAAAATAGTCAAAGGACACGGGAGGAGGAGCAGGGATGTATCTGTTGTAATCAAGGAAGCAGGTGAACAAGTAACCCTCAGGATTGGCCTTCCTTCTTGCATACGGTTCAACCTTGTGTTGCTGCGGCTGCCAGATGGTGATCCGTTGGTCTTTTACGTCGCTAACAGGACCGATAGGATTCCTACGACCGGAAGGGCCGCAAACGTGCAGGCAACTCCTAGGGCTGGGCTTGCAATAAAAGTTTTGGTTGTCCTCTTTAAGCAGGGAACTAGAGGTAGCAACGCTGAAATCCCAGGTATCTTCTCCCTGGCTTTGAAAACTTGATCTGCGAGTACTGCCCCTGGAGAATGAGTCTGGAGTGCTAACTCTCAATCTTGGGATCTCTGAATAACTCCGAGGCAAAGACTCTGGCGTGCTTACTCTTGGCAATCTGGGGCTTTCTCGGACAAACGACCTGCGATGGGAATCGGGGGTGCCTGTTCTGGATGTGCCTGCTCGAGTAATCAGTGTGGCCGGTTTGAGTTTGGGGCTCTCCTTGATTATATTGTTCTTCCTGGAAAGCGAGTCCGGAGTTCTAACTGCCCACCTCGGGCTCTGTCGAATTTCCAGACGGCTGCTTCCGATGGAGTTTCTGCTGTGCGGACGCTGCTGTTCTCGCAAGGAGCCTTGGCTGCTGACACTGCTGGCTTTGCGGCTTCCAAAGTTGCTACATGACGGAGTGCTTATCGGGTTTGTGACGGAGGAGTCTGCAGTATCGTTGATGGAGGATGGCGGAGGCTGTTGCTCCTCGACAGCAGGAGGTGCGTCGACAAGGCTCATGAAAGTGCTCCGGACCCTGGAAAGTCTTGGGGTTCCGGAGGCGAGTCAGGCTGTGATCAGAGGAAGACGACGGCCTGGTCTGGATACGAGCAAGCAAGCAGCATTGCTGAGATATGGAAGGGAAAGTGCAAGAGGTGATATGGAGGGTTGAAAGGAAAGACGATCAGTGCAATGAGCGAGTTTGTAGACAATGCAAACAGAGGTTACTGCATGCGTTGATGAACTCCATCGACGGTAGATCTTGCGCGTTGTGCTACGTAACAACGGCCCAGATTGAGAGAGAGTGTCACACCGAGATTGGAGTGGCCACGCTCGCAAGAGAACTATATGGTAATTCGCACCTCTTCATTCCCCCTCACATCTTATAATTAGGTCTTTAGGACTTTAAGCATATGCACAAAAATTAACTCAGGCGTTTTAAGACATGAAGTGATGGAGACGTGGATGACTTGCATAGAATTGCTTTAGTGGAGACTTGGATGTTTCTATTAATAGTGCCTCATAGAGACACTGCTAGAGGGGAGGATTAAGACCCTTTTGTGTGAATTTGCATGTTTTTTGAATTTTGTACTTTCTCTCAAGTTAATTGACTCTACGTAAGGTTTTTCCTCTACCCAAAATGTTTCCTTTGGGAGCTTTCTTGCTGCTTGCGTCCTTCTAGCTCTAGAAACGTTCTGAAGCCTCCCCACTCCCATCCACTTGTCTTCATAACCTCCTTCACATCTAGAACGTTGCTTCTCTCCTAGTCCCATACAATTTATATTTACCTCCGAAGAAGTTTGATCGACGAGGTGATGTTCTTCGGTTTGTCAATTTGCCTACCAAGACTTGTGACCATGGTAAAGTGGTGCTCATAGCTGTCAATCGTTGCTCTTTAGTCAGAGTGTGGTTGTGTTCTAGATATATATGGTCCTAAAAATTTGTGCCCCTTCGTTTTTCTAGCTATCTGAGTTGTTTTGACTCCTCTCATCTTGTCCATTTTTTGATTGATTGCTTGTTTTTAGGTTTGCATATATTGTTTGCTGCATTCTAGCTGAATTGTAGTATAAAACTCTTCCTTACTTTCAGGTTTCTTGCTCCTGGCAATGCCCTTATTAATAAGGAAACTAGGGAGTTGTTCTTGCATTTCAAGTCTTCTCCTCACAATAGATCTATGAACTATGTTGCTATATGAAGCAACTATTAAACGAAGATGGAACTCTAAACGATGAAGAGCTCAAAGTTGAATATCTTCAAGCATCAAGGCTTGACGTTATACTTTCCAAGGGTCTAGTTTTTATGTTTCTATGTGTCATCCTTATGTGCACATGGATATGTATCCCTATGGGCTTATTTTTATATGTTCTCATGCATCTTGGTAGGGTTGTTACTCTACGAACTTTAGGGTGCAAGCTAAAGCTTTTGAAGACTCGAGACTGGTAATCACCAGAATGTCCTGATGTTGTTCCCTCGAGTGCTCCCACCAATCATGATACCACAGCTCGTGTTCTTCGCTCCAATATTGGCAATGATCGAATGCATGCATCTACAACTGCTTCTTGCTGCTAATTTGCAAGGAGTCTTCTTTATTCTCGTTGTTTTTCCCTTCATAGATGTTGCAAAAGTGTCTCGGTGTTTCCATTTCAATACCATGCCAATGCTTTCCTCGACTGACACTCTGTTTGTTGTGCCTTGTTGACCCGGCTTTTCAACTTTTCTATCTCGTAGCCTCTGTCTGCTCCTCTTGCAAGCCATGGCGAGCTACATGTTGCCATTGATGCCATGGCCACGATCAGCCCAAAATAGACCCAAAGAACCTAGCTAGTGAGGCAAGCAAAGAATAGAAGACAACTTACCTGAAAGAAGACAATGGCAAACCAAAGCCTGCGTAAGGTCACGTCAAGGTGCGTGTAGGTTGCAAGGCGGGGGCAAGTTGTGGGTACTTAATCTTCTAAGATTTGATGGGCGGGAGGTGTGAAAATTTGAAATTTATGGGAGTAACAAAATTTTAGCCGCCGGTTTTTCCTCCTCTGGCGATACACGCCAATAGAATTTGATATCCCAAACAAGTGTAATGAGGCCTAAAATGCTTCAAAACACAAATAGGCCAAACGGCACACTGTCAGGTTTGATGTTGTGTATTATCAAATGCAATGGCCTTTGGCATGCTTATGAGCCATATAGCAAGTAAGTGCATGGAAAAAGAAGCAATTCAAAATTGTAAATAGTGTTGGATTTATTAAAGATCTTTGCACATGCACAGATTGCGCTTTTTCAACTTCTTCTATTTTAGGGTGAATCTAGATACTAATACCAACAACTATCAATGTTTTATAATCACCGCAGTACTCCCACTAGTTTGGATTCCAATTTTTCAATCCATTTTGGTTTTCAACAAAAAAAAAAGAAGTTATGCAGCGTGCTCTCAAATGGGTATGCATCACTTTAGCACAACATTGGAGACCCATTAACCCATGCCTAATGTTCTTATTTAGGTGTGTCCTTGGGTTGAGGAGAAGCTCATGTAGTGTACTTCCTGGAACTCCTAATTAGCTCTCTCAACCCTGTCCCCCTTTCGAACCCTGAAACCCCCTTCTAAACCCTTGAACTCCCATGGAGGTGAGAGCCTCCATCAATCGTTATAATCAAGCCCTCTTTCTCATTCACATGTGCATGAGATCTGCTTTCCATGCTTTAGCCTATACCTCTCACCAGAACACGACCCGAGGACTGATGCTACACTTGTGAACACCTATGCTACAACGAGTAAAACAGAGACAACATTTGGCACTGCAGCCGAGGAGATTAGCACCTGAAGCGAAAGCAGAGCACGTGCTGGCATGTGTGAAAATGAACCCCCTTCGAAAAACCATTCAAGATACATCTTTTGAGGCAAAGGATTGAGAAAATGCTTCCAAATGATGTCGGAAAGGATAATGTTGACTTACAAATTCACATTAATACACTAAACACCCAAAATTAATCTTTAATCCCCCCACATCCTATAAAAGCAACACCAACCCCCCCCATTGCTTTCCCCACACTTTTGCTAGCCACTTCCGTTTCCAAATTCTGTTAAGCCTTCATTATTTTTGTCTTTCTCTATTTTTCGTCCTCCAATTTCCATCCACCATTTCCACCACCACCACCACCACTTTGTTCGTCAACCCCCCCCTCCACCACCACTTATTCCGTCACCCCCCCCCTTCCATTTCCATCTCCACCTCCCATCATCTTCCTCCCCACCACCTCCATTTTTTTCGTCCATCCCCCATCTGCCCCAGTCAAGGTAACCATCCTTTTCCCCTCCACCATCTCTCTACCTCTCTCTACACCCCATCTCCTCTTTTCCCCCTCCACCTCCACCCCCTCTACCCCCCATCTCCATCACCCTCCACTCCACCATCTCTCTACCTCTCTCTACTCCCCATCTCCTCCACCCCCCATCTCCATCACCCTCCACTCCACTATCTCTCTACCTCTCTCTACCCCATCACCTTCCCCTCCACCATCTCTCTACCTCTCTCTACTCCCCATCTCCATCACCCTCCACTCCACTATCTCTCTACCTCTCTCTACCTGATCACCTTTCCCTCCACCATCTCTCTACCTCTCTTTACTGCCCATCTCCTCCACCCCCCATCTCCATCACCCTCCACTCCACTATCTCTTAACCTCTCTCTACCTCCATCACCTTCCCCTCCACTATCTCTTAACCTCTCTCTACCCCCATCACCTTCCCCTCCACCATCTCTCTATCTCTCTCTACACCCCATCTCCCCCTCCACCCCCCATTTGCACCACCACCCCCTTTTCCCCTGTCCCACCCCCCATCTCTTTCCCCTCCACCTCCAACCCCCCCATCTCCACCACCCCCCTTCCCTCTTCAGCCCCATCTTTCCCCCTCCACCCCCACCCCCCATCTCCTCCCCCCCCACCTCCATTTCCCCCATCTCCACCAACCCCCTTTCCTCACCCTGCAACCCCCTCTGAACCCTGGAAGTCCTAGTTAGCTCTCTCAACCATGTCCCCCTTTCGAACCCTGAACCAGCAATAAGGACTAGAAGTGTAGTCTAGGACAACAACTATGACAGCATTGTGTGTGTAAAGTAGCGGCAAAGCTCTACTTGTAATATCTTAAGCCTGAAAGATGGTATGATAAATATAAAAGGATGAGGATAGCCAAAATCCTCTCTAGAAAAGATCAAATCATACTTGCAAAATCAGGATCTAGAGAGAGAAATACTAAATCTAGAGAGAGAAAGACTAAAAGCCTACACTTTCAGAGGTCCCTCCACTTTGTGTAGAGACCCAAACTTGTCCCTCCACTTTGTGTAGACACCCAAAAGGTCCCCCCACTTTGTGTAGAGACCCAAAAGGTCCCCCCCAAAAGTGGAGGGACTCCTGTCCAAAAGGTCTCCTACAAAAGAGGTCCCAATACGGAGGTACCAACAGATTGTGTAGAGACCATGTATAAATATATCTCAATGGAATGGATCTCCCACTCTTTGGGGTTCAGTCTTCAAGCTCACTATTGTGTTCATGCCATGGATCTCCATTGCGTCCATGCTCTCTTATACTATCGTGTTCTAGCATGCCCTTACCCTTGCACTCTCTACCCTTGTACTCCCTCCTCCTCCTCCTTCCTCCCTCCTCCTCCTCCTCCTTCCTCCTCCTCCTCCCATCTCCTTCGTTCCTCCTCCTTCCTCCCTCCTCCTCCTCCTCCTACCTTCTCCTCCTCCTCCTCCTCCTCCTCCCTTCTCCTCATCCTCCCTCCTCCTCCCTCCTCCTCCTTCCTCCCTCTTCCTCCTTCCTCCCTCCTCCTCAACCCTTAACCCTCGAATCCACGAAGGAGACTAACTCTCCACTCCTCAACCTTGGACTCCTCCTAAACCCTACAACCCCCTCTGAACCCTAGAACTCCTAGTTAGCTCTCTCAACCTTGTCCCCCTTTCGAACCCTGAAACCCCCTTCTAAACCCTTGAACTGCCATGGAGGCGAGAGCCTCCATCAATTGTTATAATCAAGCCCTCTTTCTCATTCATGCGCACATTAGATCTGCTTTCCATGCTTTAGACTACATTTCTCACTGGAACATGACTCGAGGACCTATGCTACACTTGTGAACTCCTATGCTACAACGAGCGATGACACGACCGTAGGTGACCAACACTGTTGGAACCTGCACTTGGGTAAAACAGAGAACATGTGGCACCGCTACCGGGGAGGTTAGCGCCTGAAGCAAAAGTAGAGCACATGCTTGCATGTGTGAAAAAGGACCCCCTTCTAAAAACCATTCAAGATACATCCCTCAAGGCAAAGGAGTGAAGAAATGCTTCCAAATAATGCAAAAGGATAGTGTTGACTTACAAAATCACATTAATACACTAAACACCCAAAATTAACCTTAATCCCTGCACATCCTATAAAAGCAACACCAACCCCCCTCATTTCTTTCCCCACACTTTCACCTCCACCACCACTCCCCCTTTTCCTCTCCCCACCATGCCCTTCCCCCCCTCCACCTCCCACCCACAACTCTCCACCCCCACCATATCTCTACCTCTCTCTAAAAAACCCTATCACCCTCCACTCCACCATCTCCCCTTTTTTCCCTCCATCTCTCTACCTCTACACCCCCCCTCTCCACCCCCCACCATCTCTCTACCTCTCTCTACACCCCCATCTCCCCTTTTCTCCCTCCATCTCTTCACCTCCCCCCTCTCCACCCCCCCACCTCCACCTCCACCTCCCACCCTTTTCCCCCTCCCCCTCCCCCTCCACCCCCCATCTCCACACCCCCCTTCCTCCCCCCACCCGCTCCACCCCCACCTTTCCTCCTCCCCCCAACACCCCCCACCTCCACCCCCTCTCCCCCCCCCTGCCCCCCTCCTCTCCACCTCCACCCCGCCACCTCCACCCCCACCCCCACCCTTTCTCCACCTCCACCCCACCCCTTCTCTCTCCTCCACCCCCCTTTTTTCTTCTTCTCTCTCTTTTCCTTTGCCCCCCCTTCCCTCTTCTCTCTCTCTCTCTCTCTCTCTCTCTCTTTCTCTTTCTCTCTCCTCTACCCCCCCTCTCTCTCTCTCTCTCTCTCTCTTCCCCCCCTCTCATGGGCCACTCCTCTCCAATCAAATAACATGGGCTTATTAGGCCCTTGACTTAACCCTTGCCTTAAGACAAGATAAGGCCTGGCCTACCTGACGGCAGTGCATGCAGTGCATGCCCACTTGCGGTGGCGCGCCATCCTCGGCCTGCTCGCCTCTCGCCTCCTCCCACCTACATGACGACGGTGCCCGCCAGCCCGGCCAGCAGCCTCCTAAGCTAAGGGCCTTAAGGCCCTCCATTAATACTTCCCCCCTCTCCCTTTGTGCCCCCTCGAAACCTCCGTCACTGCACCCCCTACCTCCTGCATCTCCAAACTCCCCCCTCCCCCAATTAGGCTAGGTTAGTTGAGCACTGGTTAAGTTAGTTGACCATAGGTTAGGTTAGTTGCAATAGGGTTAGATTAAGTTAACTGTGGCTCAATTAGTAACTAATTTTAGTTAGTTGGACTAATTACAGTCACACTAACTGATATAGTTAGATAAATTAGGTTAGGTTAATGACCAATTATAGTAACTAAGTCCCAACTAACTAGTAGTTAGCTCACAACTCTAGTTAGGTCAAAGGTCTAGGACCATTCACACTTGGACCTAATGACAAAAGGCCCCCTAAAATCCCCCAACTTTGAGGGTCCATATCTTGCCCGTTTGGGACCCGAATTGGACCCAGATTGAACCACAACTTCACATAGAACCATTGAGCTATGGTAATTGTATTTAGACAATCCCACACCATTTAGGCATCTATAAAACACTTCAATTTGTGCCCCCGTGTGGGCCCCTTTTTTGCACTAATTCGCTTATAAGATTTCACCGAGACCTCCGACTGACAATCCGTCTGCACTGGCACATTTTCCCACTCACGTGGGGCATTCATAGGCACATTTTTAACATGGCAATCACTATGACACTAATGCATCTCTAACCCCCTTAAAATTTTTACTCCTTTTTTGGGACCCCGTATCATGGCCATTTGAAGACCAAATTGCACCCGGATTGAACCCAGATTTCATGCATGTAAAGATCTACTATAAATCAAGTTTTCCAAAATGTTTAGCCATCATTTTTGGGCTCCAGTAGTCACCTCAAGTAGGCACTAATTTTGACCCGCCGCTTGCTTATTTTTTACCATTTTTGGGTCCATGAAGGTCAAAATCATAATTAGACTTTGCAGTCATATGCACCCACCTGAAAGTCACAAATAGGAATTTTTTATGCACCTCAAATCTGGACAAATACTAGCCCCTACATACTTTCGTGAGCTTTCTTCGGCCCTCGAGGCTCTTCAAGAATTCAACCTCTCACCATCGACAAGCAGCATGGAGGAAATCACCATTGAAGAAGCAATAAGTAGCAATGATCAAAGTCCTTCAAAACACCTTAAAGAACAATGCAACCACAACAACAACAAAGGTAGATGACACTTTGGTAAATTGGAAATGCCAAAGTACAGTGGATGAGGGGACCCTGCCAAGTTCCTTCAACTCTTCGATGCAGCATGTTATGCTGGAGGCGACCAGTCAAATGAAACCAAAGCCGCTTGGTTCCTGATGGCCCTAACCAATGAGGCTTCGGAATGGTACCTCGACCTTCTCATAGAGGAGAGAGCCACATGGGCACTGCTATCTGACCAGTTCAGAAGAAGATTCAAAACAGAAAGGCTGCAAGATGACCCCGCATTACAACTTGGCAATATAGATATGCACAAGAAAGAAAAGGTCAGAACATACATGGGAAGAATGAAAAGATTAATAGCAAAATGTGATCCTCGTCCGGACGACAAGTACCTCATAGCATGGTTCATCTTTGGCCTAAAAAATCCATTCGCAAGGACATGAAAAAAGTAAGTAACTATGCACATTTCAACGATGCTCATGAAGCTGCAATTGACATTAAGCAGAACATGACCGATTCTGATAGTGACAATGATGGCTATAAATCAAGTCAACGCGAGAAGAAATCTTCAAAGAAGGGAAGCACTTCATACAGAGGACAGAGTGGAAGCCATGGCCCTAAAAGTAAAAGATGAAATGATGCAGGCCATCGAGCAAAAGCTACGTGTCTCTCAACCACCACAATACCCATGGAGAGAAAATGTTTGGTGCCCACACTATATGGCCAACCATACAGCCAATGAATGCCCAATCTTAAGGAACAGACTAAACCCACCAGAAGTGGCTCAACCCCCATGCTTATAGTGTCCCATTTGCAATGCTATAGGGCATGATGTAAATACTTGTTTCTATAATATGAGGGTAGCACAACCCCGGCCCCAACAATACCATCAACCACCGCAAATCCTAGTGTACAGACAACCAGCACTGACACCTAATGCACAAGTGCCACGTCTCAACCCACTCCCGGTGAGAACACAAGTGCCTCAACAAATGAGGAATCCCAATCCTCCACAATATCCATGGGCCCCCAATCTTGCTCCAGTAGTTCTGGTGCAACAACTCCAAACTAAAGAGTTGGAACCTCACTATGAGTATGAAACAGAATACCCTATGTACTACATGGATGGTGCCAAAGGACTAATCAAATCAAGTAAGACCGACCACATATCGAACACCCATCAAATGTTTTGGTTGTGGAGAAAACCATCGCATAGCAGAATGCCCACACAAGGGTAACCCCATTTCATTCCAACCTATGTGCAGGGAATGCAGAGTTGGGCATGCTTTCATGGATTGCCCACTAAGAACAAAGCATCAATCAACAACGAAAGTAAAACCTGAAGTACCCTTGGGGATGATAAGTGTGGAAAATAACACTGTGGCAACACGAAGTGTGGCATCACAAATAGTCTTGATCATAACAAGACAGCAGAAAGAAGTGGCATGGCAAAAACTCCTTTCCACTCAAAAAGCAAAGATCCCTCTGGCAAAACAAGCATGCCAATCCCACAACACAGTGAGCACATCCACGGAAAGTGCCACCCGCGGAGCCAAGGAAGCATACCCCAATGCTGAAACTGAAAAGACGTGCTACTAAGCCTTGAAGAAATGGGTTCAACAAGAACAAGGAAAATTTGAGGTAGATAGGATGGCAGCAGCAGAGGTCAAAGCACCATCGGCACCCATCATTGACACAGTGATTGATCCCAACAACTTCCAAGAGGTAATAGAGCAACATGCAAAACATCCCCAATTGGATGGCACCGCACTAGCAAGCTTGATAAGCTACCCAGTCACAATGCCAATTAGGACCTTACTCGGGGGGGTCACTCATCATATGTAACCCTATCACGTGAGTTCAACAGAAGGATTTTTTTTATTTCTAAAATTTACAGAAATAAATATACATAAGGGACTATTTAAAATAGTTTTGGAAAAAATTTACAGATTTGTATAGAAAAGGGGTACATTTTATTAATGAAATTTTTTACTGATAAGGGATTTTAAATATAGGCCTTGAACGCACGTGATATAGAGGGTTTATACATAGTGACCCCCCCGAGGGACCTTATAAAGAAATTTCCCTACAATGTGGGAAAGTTTCAATGGATGGATTGAATCTTCACAATACTTCCCCCCACCTGAAGAAGAGGAAAAGGTAATTTTGGTAAAATTCAGTGCTCGGGATGACATAAAAAATGTAACCATCCCGCTGGAGCATAAAACCTTAGATCAATACCCAGCAATAGTAGACGACAGAGCTGGAGTAAACATTCTAGCAAGAGAGCTATATGAAGAATGGGGCCTACCTCCAATGTAGAAGGCCACATTTAACATCCACCTAGCTGGCCACACGAAATAGAAGCCATTGGGTATTGTTGATAATGTGTCAACAAAAATTGATGGAGTAAGATTCATGCTCTAGTTTACTATCTTGGATCTTCCCAAGGGTGCCACAGCATACCAGATATTGTTGGGAAGACCATGGCTTTGAGAAGTGTTGGTCCTCCATGATTGGGGCATCGGTAGGATCACTATCCAAAATAGAGAAACCACTGTCAAGATAAATATGGGAACTGGGGAAATCAAACTCACTATTTCTAGAAATGTTGAAGACACTTCTTCCACTAGAGCCACCAGTCATGCATCCCCTGTACCTACCAATGCACTAAAGCCCGTAGAGGGGGGGGATACACAAAGTGACATCAATAATTGGATACAAACATTGGCTACAATAGATAATTGTAAAACAACACATCTAATGTTGCCAGATGTGGATGCCCAAACGATACAACTAGAAGCACCAATCTGAGATGATGAATCAGAAGTAGTGAAAATGTTAGTCTTCATGATAGGCATCAAATGGGACAGTGACCTTGAAGAGTCCATAATAGAAGGTTACGGTGCCGACATAGAGTGGGATGTGGAAATAGAAGCTGATAATACAACCTTGGAAGGCCAAGTATTTGAAAATTACTTGGCAATCATTCAAGCACTCATGGCCATTGAATACCCCAAGATCGACTCTCCAGCACAATCCAATAGCAATCAGTCTAGGAAAAAGAAGGAGGGTGTACAGCGCCAAAAGGCCAAGATAGAGCACTTCAATGAATTCAAAATAATGCAGGCCAGAGTGCTAGAATTGTACTTAACTTAGCCCACAAAAGCACCTAAGCCCCAAAATTTTAAATGGGATCCTAAAGGGCTTGAAGGTGTTTGTATGGCCAAAGAACCACTCCTTGGGAGTGCAACCCCTATTGAAAATCCATCACTGGTCTCACAAAGCAAAAAGCTTAGAAAGTTCAAAACCAATGTGAGAATTAAGAGTGAAATGGTGAGTAGTAACAAAAAAGAACAACAAGGGAACACAGGTGAATTGGACCAACTATCTTCCAGTGGAGCCAACAGCCAAGCAAGCGCCTCAAAGTGCCATGAAGGCCTAAGGGAAGTTCCTGATTATTTCAAAAACTACACTAGAGGAGAAGCGACAATAGCAATGCCTAGGCCAATCAGGGAATCAGAGCTCAAAGAAACAGAGAATATTGAGGATGCCCTAGTTTATGAAGGACCATCCAATATAAGGAAACTGAATCTTGCTTGGATGGCGAAGAAGAAAAGCATGTGTACATCAGTGAATAGCTCACTCTACAAGAAGAAAAAGAATCGAAAGCATTGCTAATGGAATATAGAGATTGCATGGCTTGGTCCTACAAAGAAATGAAAGGGATTTCCCCAAAAGTTGTGGCACATACCATACCAATAAGGGAAGGATGAAAATCAAAGGTATGTGGACCTTATAGGACAAATCCCAAGTATGGTACCCATGTCTATGAAGAACTAGAAAAATTACTAGATGCTAGTTTCATTTATGAGATCGAGCATACCGGTTGGGTGTCACCAATTGTGATTGCTCGTAAGAAAAACAAGAAGCTCAGAATATGTGTGAATCTCAAGAACGTCAATGCAGCAACAATCAGAGATCATTATCCGCTACCATTGACTGAAACAGTTTTAGAAAGGGGAGCCATATTTGAAGTGTATAGCTTCTTGGATGGGTTCAACGGGTACAACCAAGTACAAATTGCACCTCGAGATCAAGCAAAGACAGTGTTTGCCATAGAATGGGATATTTTTGCATACAGAGTCATGCCATTTTGGTTATGCAATGCCCCATCTACTTTTCAAAGGGTAATGAACACTGCCTTCAAGGAATTTCTCAACAAGTTCCTACAAGTCTTGCTCGATGACTTGTCTGTACACTCAGGAAAAAAGGATCACTTGAAATGCCTTAAATAAGTGCTTAAAAAATGCAAGGAGTATGGAATCTCTTTGAACCTTAAAATGAAAATTCTTGGTCACACACGGAGTAGTAGTCTTGCGACACATAGTCTCTCGACATGGGATTGCAACTGACATGGACAAAATAAAGATCATCATGGAACTTCCCTCCCCGCTAAATGCCAAGGGAATTCAAGTCTTCATGGGACATGCCGGATACTATAGAAGATTCATACTGAGGTATGCCATGATTGCAAGGTTCCTATATAAGCTCCTAGTGGCATTTGGATAGACGAATGCGAACAAGCATTCAAAACCCTCAAGTGGAGATTGATCACAGCCCCAGTTCTAATGGCACCAAATTGGGACCTAGACTTTCATGTACATACTGATGGTTCCAATTATGCAGGAGGGAGTGTGTTATGTCAGCCTCGCAAACACAACAAAGACCACTCAATATACTTTGCAAGAAGATAGCTAAATGATGCGGAGGTGAATTACACCACAACAGAAATAGAAGCCTTGGCAATGATCGACAGCGTGAAGAAATTTTGACACTATCTATGGGCTACTTATTTTATCTTCTACATAGATCATCAAGACTTATTATATCTTGTGAATTGGCCATGTACCATAGGCTGGATCACTCGATGGCTTCTACTGCTACAAGAATTCAATTTCAAGACCGTGGTGAGAAAAGGAGCCTTGGGCAGGTAACTCATCATATGTAACCCTATCACATGAGTTTAACAAAAGGATATTTTTAATTTTTAAAATTTACAAAAATTAATATACATAAGGGAGTATTTAAAATAGTTTTGGAAAAAATTACAGATTTGTATAAAAAAGGGTTCATTTTATTAATGAAAAATTTACAAATAAGGGATTTTAAAAATAGGCCTTGAATGCACGTGATATAGAGGGTTTATACATAGTGAGACCCCCCAAGAAAGGAGCTCAACATTTCATTGCCAATGACATGTCACGATTGAGGACAAGAGAAGAACTGGAAGGAAAAGAAGATGACCCACCAGATGCTGCATTATTTCAAATAGACATTGTCCCTGATTGGTGTGCAGGCATCATTGGGTACTTAATGGCAAGAAGACCACCTCCTGAAATGAAAGCAATGGATGCTAGGAAACTAATTCTAAAAGTTGCACCCTATCGACTCATTATTGCAAGACAACTATACAAGATGCAAGGACTAGGTTTTAAGGAGATGGGTGATGCCACATGAGATCATGCCAATCCTCAGTGAAGCACATGAAGGAATTGCAAGTAGACATTTCCAAGGGGAAGCAACAGCAAGGAAAGTCCTTATTGCAGGATACTGGTGACCAACACTTTGGACAGATGCCTATGAATATGTCAAAAGCTATTATGTATGCCAAAGAACTTCTAAACCACAACACAAAGACTTCAATCCCCTAACAATAGTCATTGCACAAAAACCCTTTGAAAAATGGGGGATTGATTCTATGGGTCCCATCCATCCAGCAGCAAAATGAATACATGCATGCTACATCATTGTGGCCACTGATTACTTTACTAAGTGGGCTAAAGCTAAAGCCATCAGAAAGGCAGATGCAAGAAGTGTTAGATGTGCTCAATGCCCCACCCTTTTGGTAACCATGAGTGGTCCAAGGTGCTCAAGTTGTAAGGCCCCCATATGAGGAGAAGCCATGTGTGAGCCCAGGACATTGGATGGATCCTGACTTGTTGCATGTCAGATGAGGTCTATCAATGAGACCGTTGATGGTATAAAGGTGATTGTGTGGGACCCCTTATTCTTGCTAGGGCCTGGGGGGTCCCAAGGGGCTAGCGGCCCCCCTGGTGGGGGTTCGAGGTGAGAGCCCCCGAGGTGATGGTATAGGGAATATTTCTTGAATATTTCATGGACGACTAATTGGTTCCACCGACTACGTTGACTGGTTAGCTCCACCGACTAGGTCGACTAATCGACTCCACCAACTATGTTGATCTGACTACCGCCCTCATAGCTATAAAGAGGCGACCTCCCCAGTCCATTGCACTAGATCAGTTCAGATCAGATCAGATCTTCCAGCTAGTAGCTCTTCACCTAGTATCTGTCTAGATCGCCATCTAAGCTCCACTGTGGGAGCACATGGGTGGATGGAGCCATCATCTATACTACATCAGTATTGAAGGAAAAGTTTATTTCTCTCTAGTTTGCTATGTACCCTCTATTCTTTTTTCAGTCTTTGTTCTACTGCACCGTGTAATTTAACATGGTATCAGAGCCCAGGCAGCTCTAAGGATCGAAGAATAGAAGAGAGGCGAGTGCTTCAACAACATACGGAGTGATGGCAACAGGAAGTGGCTCAATAAGAAGCAGCTCGAGTTCAGTAGCTGTTGCTATACCAATAATCTAGGCATTGAGGATTCGCCCACCAGCCTTCACTGAAGGCAAGCTAGATGGTACGAACTACACTCTGTGGAAGTTTAAAATTACTACTATTCTAGATTCATATGAGCTTCTATAGACAATACTGGGGACTGTGACCGAGAACCACAAGGAACCCCCGACCCAAAAAATCTATGGAGTATGATACCTCCTAATGCCAACCTCCTACGAGCTTGGAAATGCAAGAACGTAGATGCTCTGTGTGCCCTAGTTACAAGTACTACTGATAGTATTTTGACCTTGATTTAGTATACATCTAAGGCAACTCTAGCCTAGAACATATTGAAGAGTTAGTATGAGACGCGGAATCAGACAAGGATCCAGAACCTGGAGAATCAGCTCGTAGCTGAGAAGTTTAACGAAGGAGAGATAGCAGAGGTGTTCATAACCCAAATCAAAAATCTACGTGACCAGATGGTTGGTGTTGGGATAGAAAAGACTAGCGAAGAGCTAGCTCGGCGGTGTCTCCAGATATGTCCACCAAGGTTTGATGGACTGGTAACAGTGCTTAACACTCAGGTGAGACCCCAACCATTGTCATTTGAGGAGTTCTATGGTTTACTTATGGAGGAGGAATTGAGGCTTAAAGCTCGAGATGGAGGCAGCAATGGGGATGATGCATTCTCTGCCACTACGAAAGGCAAAGGTGGTTCCTCCACCAAAGGTGAGTCCTCTACTAGTGGTGACAAAAAGAAGAAGGGCGGCAAGAAGAAGTTTCAAGGAGAATGCTTCTACTGCAAGAAGAAGGGCCATATGATTGCAGATTTCCAGGTCAAGAAAGCATATGAAAAGAATGGTACCCTAAAGAAGACCGATAAGGGGAAAGATACAGCTAACACAATAGAAGCCAAGTTGGATCTATTTCTGGCCATTGAGGAAGAGTGTTCCTCAGTTCAAGAAGCTTCAACCACTAATTCATGGGTGTTGGATAGTGGTGCCTCCCGTCACATGACCTACAAGAAGGGTCTATATTGTTCCATGTAGCCTCTACAAGAACCCATCACCATGACGGTTGGTAATAACGCAAAATGCCCTATTGAGGGTACAGGTACAATTTCTTTTTTTTTTGTAAGTGGAGATGTTAAGAAACTATCTAATGTGCTATATGTTCCACAAATCAAGAGAAATTTGCTATCAGTGGCTTCCATAACAGACCTTGACCATGAGGTGAGGTTCAAGAAGATACGAGCACAAATTATGGATAGTGCAGGCAATCTTGTTGGCACAGGAGTAAGGAGGAACAACCTGTATGAGCTAAGTGCTCTTACAGCCACCACTAGAGTGGGCACAAGTAGACTTTGGCATTAAAGATTCGGCCACATCATATTTGCAGTGCTGAAGGAGATGCAGAAGCAAGGTATGGTTGCTCACTTACCTGCAGTCACAAAAATCAAAGAACCATGTGAAGCTTGCATGATGGGCAAGCAACAGAGAAAGTCATTCCCACAAGAAAGCAAGAATAGAGCAAACGCTCCTCTAGAGTTGGTGCATGTTGACTTGTGCGGTAACATGCCTACACAGGCCTTGGGGGATCTTCCTATTTTTTATTGATTGTCAACGACTGTAGTAGGAAGATGTGGGTGTACTTTCTTCGTGAAAAGGCTCAAGCTTTTGGTAAATTTAAAGAATGGCTACAGCTTGTTGAAAATGAAAGAAGGAGAAAAGTGAAGAAAATCAAATCAGATAGTGGTGGTGAGTTTGTTTCTACAGAGCAAAGGGATCAAGCAACAAATAATGACACCACATACGCCTCAGCAAAATTCGGTTGTTGAGCACCGAATGCAGACCACCATGGAGATGGGGAGGTGTATGTTGAAAGGTGCTGGACTGCCAAACCACTTTTGGGCTGAGACTGTCAATATTGCGGTTTACATCCTTAATCGCAGCTATACAAAGGCACCCAAAGGTAAAACACCACATGAGGCTTACAGCGGTAAGAAGCCATCTGTCTCCCACTTTAGAACATTTGGGTGTGAATGCTATGTGCATGTACCAGACAAAGAGAGAAACAAGCTATAGCCAAAAAGCACCAAATGTATCTTTGTAGGCTATTGTGATGAGAAGAAAGCCTTTAAGTTGTATGACCAAGAGGAAAAGAAGATCATAGCGAGCTGCGATGTGGTGTTCAGGGATCTCAGCCACATGCAGTGGAGGCAAAGAAGAGCTCTTCCACTTTATCATCAAGTGAAGAGGTATTCACTATGGACCTATCCCAAGAGCTATAAAGGAGGAGGAAATATTAGATGATGAAGGTATAAGTCACTAACTTCTTGTTACACCACCGGAAAAGCTATTGTCACGATGGGTAAGACAGCTCTATGACCATGATAACCAGATGCCTATGCCTTGATGGATGAGATTATTGTAGAAGTAAAGGAGCCTGCGAGTTTGGAGGAAGCACTTGCAGACCGAGATTGGAAAAATGCTATGCAAGTAGAATATGACAACATCATGAAGAATGAAACTTGGGAGCTGGTAGATCGACCACCTAACAGAAAGGTTATTGGCACCAAGTGGGTTTGGAAGGTAAAGTACAAGGCCGATGGGAATTTGGAAAAGTACAAAGCCAGATTGGTTGCACAAGGATTTTTGTAGGTTGAAGGGTTTGATTTTCAGGAATCTTTTGCTCCAACTACCAGAATGACCACTATTTGCACAGTACTATTAGTGGCTACCATAAAAAGTGGCCAGTTTATCAAATGGATGTTAAATCAGCATTCTTGAATGGTGACCTCAAGGAGGAGGTGTACGTGGCTCAGCCACCTGGGTTTGAGGCCCCCCATTCTAAGAACAAGGTATGTAAGTTGAAGAAGGCTCTGCACGGGCTGAAAGAGGCCCCAAGATCATGGTACCAATGGATAGACAAATTCTTTCATAAATTAAACTTCAAAAGATGTGCCTCAAATGCTAACTTGTATGTGTACAGGAAAGGCGGAAATTTTGCTATTATTGTTCTATATGTGGATGATCTCCTTATTACAGGTGACTATGAAGACATGATCCAGTAGATAAGAAGGCATTGAGCACTGAGTTTGAGATGACAGACTTAGGCTTGATGCACTATTGTTTGGGGATTGAAGTCTGGCAACACGCAAGATCTTCATCTCTCAACAGAAATATGCAAGGGAGATCTTGAAGGCATTTGGTATGTCCGAGTGTAAGGAGATAGCTACACATATGGAGGTAAATGCGAGGTTGTCTATGGAGGATGCCTCACCACCAGCAGACATCTGTGCATCACCAAACCAGAAATTAGTAAGAAACAACCAACAGTGGCATTGTCTTCTACCAAGGTTGAGTACAAGGTAGCATGTTTTACTGCATGTGAAGCAGTGTGGCTAAGGAGGATCTTATGGCACATGGGAGTGCAAGAGGATGAGGCAACTGTGCTGAGGTGCGACAATCAAAGTTGCATGGCCATTGCTAAAAATCCAATGTTTCATGCATGCACAAAACATATAGAGATTCAGTATCACTATGTGCGTGATTTGATGGAGGATGGGATATTCGAATTGGTCTACTATCCAACAGAGCAAAATGGAGTAGATATCTTCACCAAGGCACTCGAGAAGGATCAGCTTCAGGGTCATCTTCAGAGACTCGGCATTGGGCCGAGAAGATAGTTCAGCTACGGGTGGACATTGAGGGGGGGTGTTAGATATGCTCAATGCCCCACCCTCCTAGTAACCACTAGTGGTCCAAGGTGCTCAAGTTGTAAGGCCCCCATATGAGGAGAAGCCATGTGTGAGCCCGAGACACTAGATGGATCCTGACTTGCATGTTAGATGAGGTGTATCAATGAGACGGTTATGGTAGAAAGGTGATTGTGTGGGAGTTCCTTATTCTTGCTGGGGCCTGGGGGCCAATTGGCCCCCCTGGTGGGGGTTCGGGGGCGAGAGCCACCGAGGCGATGGTATAGGGAATATTTCTTAAATATTCCATGGACGACTAGTCAGTTCCACCGACTAGGTTGACTAGTCGGCTCCACCGACTAGGTCGACTGGTCGACTCCACCGACTATGTTGATCTGACTACCGCCCTCATAGCTATAAAGAGGCAACCTCCCCAGTCCATTGCATCAGATCAATTCAAATTAGATCAGATCTTCCAGCTAGTAGCTCTTCACCTAGTATTTGTCTAGATCACCATCTAAGCTCCACTATGGGAGCGCACGGGTGGACGGAGCCATCATCTGTACTACATCAGTATTGAAGGAAAAGTTTGTTCCTCTCTAGATTGCTATGTACTCTCTATTCTTTATTCAGTTTCTATTCCACTGCATCGTGTAATTTAACAAGAAGCATAGCAAGGTTCTTGTACGAGAATGCGATCACCCGATTTGGATGTCCCATTGAAATTGTGTTAGATAGAGGCACACATTTTGTCAATGAGGTCATCCAAGAACTCTTGTCTGGCTTTATGGTGATCCATAGAAAGAGCACACCTTATTACCTCCAAAGGAATGGACAAGCCGAATCCACCAACAAAATTCTATGTATTGTCCTCACCAAGGTAGTAGAACCAAAGCGTTTTGATTGGGCAGAGAAACTAAATGTAGCCTTATGGGCATACAGAACCACACTTAAGGTCAGTACAGGGAATACATCTTTTCAATTGGTGTACAGCTTTGAAGCTGTGGTCCCACTAGAATTTGTAATACCTAGTCTACGCATAGCAATACAAGAACTTATGAGAGATCATGCATCACTGAAAGAAAGACTCTACTAATTAGAGAAGCATATAGAGACCAAATTAGTTGCCTACCATGCCATGAAAATAGAAAAACAAAGAAGGAAGGCATGGTTTGATAGAAACCTCAAAGACAAAGACATCAAGGAAGGTGACCTGGTTTTGCTCTACAATACCAAAGTCCATAAGAGCAAGCTCAAATTTCTAGGTCAAGGACCTTATAGAGTCAAAAAAATGAATCCCATCGAAGCTGTGCTACTAGAAACACAGGATGGAGTCCAATTCACAACAACAATAAATGGGAGCCGACTGAAGCACTACTACATCAACATGCAAGCCATCCCTGACAATAATGAAGATTTGGGGGGCCCAAGACTTCCATAGCTAGGTCTATATTGTATCACGAGCACTCACTAGCATATGTATGCCTTCGCACATATAGGTAGTTTCAATCAATTTTGACCTAGGGCTCAGAGGTGATGACTGAGTCCTAGCTGCCCTATGATTCTCTTAGCAAATTAAGCATATAGGAGGAATGCCCACCTCACTAGTCATGCATAGCACACCTACATGTTTCGAGCACCATGGATAAATTGCACAAATAAAAGCCCCAAGAGATACTTGTTTTCATCCATACACATGGCACCCTCATCACAAAAAGAGTAAAATGCATTAGCCACTCACAAAAGAAACACGCACTCTTAGAACATGGCACTAAATTGGCAACTGTCAAACTGGCACTACAAGGCATAGGCCATTTTCCGACGGAAATATCGACGCTTTTTACATTAAAAAAAATTTTTTTCACGGACGCAAAGGTCGCTATAAAAGTCGTTAAAATCGTCGGAAAAGGAGCGTCGCTATAAACCGTCGCTATATAGTGACGCTGTTAATCGTCGCTATATAGCGACGATGCAAACGTCGTTATATAGCGACGATAAAAACGTCGCTATATAGTGACTCTGTTAATCGTCGCTATATAGCGACACTGGTAAACGTCGCTATATAGCGACAATTAACAGAAGTTAAAAAAAAGGGTTAGTGGGGCTAAACAGGGCTTCCTTTTGGCCCTGTTTAGCCCCACTAATCCTTTTTTTTTTTTTGTAATTACAAAAGAAAGTTTTTTATAACAAAATCTCCCTTGCTTGCAGGGTGATACAAAATTGTTCTTGTGAACGATGAGGAAGAAATGCATATACATATACAACTGTGTTTGTAACAAAATTACCCTGTGAAAGGGCGATACAAAATTGCTCTAACGAGCGGATATACAAAATGCTACTACCACTACTAATCCGAATCCGAATCCGAATCGTCTTGTTGGCCTATTCCCTGGTCCTCGGCACCTGCGTCTTCTCCCTCGTCCCCGACACCTACGTCTTCTCCCTCGTCCTCGGCACCTGCGTCCGATCCTTGCCCCTGTTGATCGCTCGTCTCTGATGATGGGACGCTTGAGCTTTGACCCTAAGAGTGAACCATATAAATCAAAAATTAGATTGGAACTTAAATTAAAAAGTGAGATTACAAGTAGGAGTAAACTTATACCGTGCGAGCAGCCACCTCAGCCCAATCGACTGTCGCTCCCATTGCCTCTTGCTCAATGAACCACGGCTTTGTTCCTATCCGAAATGCGCGCCGCGTCTCTGCATCCGTAGGAAGACGACCCATCGCAGCTTGCTGTGGATCCAATTTACGAGAGTTAGAGTTAGCTAAAGTGCATGTAATATGTAAGTAAAACAAATAGAACAATACATTAAATGGGAAGAAGTAGACTTACCACGGTTGCCTCGAACGCATACCGTCCGCCTGCACCAAAGTGCGAAGTACCTACGATGTCCAGCCGTCTCTTTGCAGCCCTCCTCTGACCCTCGAACATTTCGGGATGGTCCCTATGTTGCTTCTTGAAGTACTTCCAATCAGCTTTGTCTGCCCAGCTAGCCAACCCCTTTGTAATGGAAGTACGCATGGTTGATCTGCGATGCTTTAGGACCAAACCCATGCACTCGAGCATATAATTGTTATTAAGCTCCACATTTGGCGGATTAGGATATCTTTGTTTTAACTCATCGATCACCGCCTGCTTCTTTTGGGCATCTTGATACCGCCAATCGATATTTATGCCGCTCTTGAAGTGATGACTCATCAACCACCTCATGGCGGCCATCACTGCTTTGCCCTTTTTGTCTTCTATTATCTCTCCGGCAGATGTGATTTGATAGGAGAGATCCCCTGATGAGTAAGGGGGACTGACGGTAGCAGAGTCTGAAGGAGTGGAAGCTGCGCGACCGCTTCCGGATCGAGGAGTAGCTGTGGGAGTAGGAGAGGGAAAGGAACCTGACTGATACTGTGTCTCCGGACCAAGTGGAGACCTAAAGGAGCATGAGTGTGCTGACTCGTCTACATCTCCTGAGTCAGCACAACATGAGCCGCCCATCCTACTCTTCCTTCCCTTGCGGGAGGCATGCGTAGGTGATGATCCCGTGGTCGAAGGGGCGCAAGGGGATGGCTGGGCAGTACGTCCACCCATCGGTGTAGGGGAAGGAATTGCGGAGGTCCTCTGAGAGAGCAAAGAGAAGAATCTCGCTGCCTCCTCATCGCTCATCTGTGCTACAAACTCGTCGGGAGTCCCAACAAAGCCATGCGTGGCTAGCAAAGGAGTCCCCTGAGGGGTAGTCACAGTGCTACGTGGAAGAGGGGTCGGACCAGGGGTAGTCACAGTGCTAGGACCGAGAGGAGTCGGACCAGGGGTAGTCCTCGGGGTAGTCGCCTGAGAGGAATCAAAGTCCTCTGGAGCATATAGATCGTGAGCTCTCCTCCTGCGAGGCTGTCCGTACTCGTCCAATGAGCGACGTGATCCCATGTCTAACATAGACACAAACACGAAAACAGAAAACAAAAAACAAACATGAGCATTCTCATAGGCATAGGCATAGGCAAGAAGAAAGAAGAGGGAAAGGAAAGAAGAGGGAAAGGAAAGAGGGAAAGAAGAGGGAAAGATAAGAGGGAAAGAAGATGTAAAGGAAAGAAAAGAATGAGAATGAGGAAATAGAGAATGAGAGAAGGGGGAAATAGAGAAGGGGAAAGAGATGAGGGAAAATAGAGAAGGAGAGAAGGGGGAAATGAGAGAAGGGGGAAATAGAGTGGGAAATAGAGAATGAGCTTATGCTTCTCTCATTCTCTATTTCCGCATAAGCTCACGCATAAGCATGAGCTTATGCGGAAACTTAAGCATAAGCTCATGCACATGCATGAGCATAAGCATGAGTTTATGCTTAAGCATAGGCATCGGAAATAGAGAAGGAGCTTATGCATAAAATAGAGAATGAGTTTCCGCATGCTTATGCTCATGCGGAAAAAGAGAAGGAGCTTATGCAGAAAAAGAGAAGGAGAGAAGCATAAGATTCTCTCATTTTCTATTTCCGCATAAGCTCCTTCTCTTTTTCCGCATGAGCTTATGCTTATGCTCATGGGTGAGCATGAGCTTATGCTCATGTTTCCGCATATGCTCACGCAAAAGAGAAAGAGAAAGAGCTTATGCGGAAAAAGAGAAAGAGCTTATGCGGAAACTCATTCTCTATTTTCGCATAAGCTCCTTCTTTTTTTCCGCATGAGCTTATGCTTATGCTCATGGGTGAGCATGAGCTTATGCTCATGTTTCCGCATATGCTCACGCAAAAGAGAAAGAGAAAGAGCTTATGCGGAAAAAGAGAAAGAGCTTATGCGGAAACTCATTCTTTATTTCCGCATAAGCTCCTTCTCTTTTTCCGCATGAGCTTATGCTTATGCTCATGGGTGAGCATGAGCTTATGCTCATGTTTCGGCATATGCGGAAATAGAGAATGAGAGAAGCATAAGCTTCTCTCATTCTCTATTTCCGCATATGCTCACGCAAAAGAGAAAGAGAAGGAGCTTATGCGGAAAAAGAGAAAGAGCTTATGCGGAAACTCATTCTCTATTTCCGCATAAGCTCCTTCTCTTTTTCCGCATGAGCTTATGCTTATGCTCATGGGTGAGCATGAGCTTATGCTCATGTTTCATAAGCTTCTCTCATTCTCTATTTCTGCATATGCTCACGCAAAAGAGAAAGAGAAAGAGCTTATGCGGAAAAAGAGAAAGAGCTTATGCGGAAACTCATTCTCTATTTCCGCATAAGCTCCTTCTCTTTTTCCGCATGAGCTTATGCTTATGCTCATGGGTGAGCATGAGCTTATGCTCATGTTTCGGCATATGCGGAAATAGAGAATGAGAGAAGCATAAGCTTCTCTCATTCTCTATTTCCGCATATGCTCACGCAAAAGAGAAAGAGAAGGAGCTTATGCGGAAAAAGAGAAAGAGCTTATGCGGAAACTCATTCTCTATTTCCGCATAAGCTCCTTCTCTTTTTCCGCATGAGCTTATGCTTATGCTCATGGGTGAGCATGAGCTTATGCTCATGTTTCGGCATATGCGGAAATAGAGAATGAGAGAAGCATAAGCTTCTCGCATTCTCTATTTCTGCATATGCTCACGCAAAAGAGAAAGAGAAGGAGCTTATGCGTAAAAAGAGAAAGAGCTTATGCGGAAACTCATTCTCTATTTCCGCATAAGCTCCTTCTCTTTTTCCGCATGAGCTTATGCTTATGCTCATGGGTGAGCATGAGCTTATGCTCATGTTTCCGCATATGCTCACGCAAAAGAGAAAGAGAAAGAGCTTATGCGGAAAAAGAGAAAGAGCTTATGCGGAAACTCATTCTCTATTTCCGCATAAGCTCCTTCTCTTTTTCCGCATGAGCTTATGCTTATGCTCAAGAAGGAGCTCATGCTTATGCGGAAAAAGACAATGAGAGAAGCATAAGCTTCTCTCATTCTCGATTTCCGCATAAGCTTATGCGGAAACTTACGCATAAGCTCATGCTTATGAATGAGCATAAGCATGAGCTTATGCTTATGCTTATGCTTAAGCATAAGCATAAGCATAAGCTCATGCTTATGCTCATGCGGATATAGAGAAGGAGCTTATGCGGAAAGAGAGAAGGAGCTCATGCGGAAATACAGAAGGAGCTTATGCGGAAAGAGAGAAGGAGCTTATGTGGAAATAGAGAATGAGAGAAGCATAAGCTTCTCTCATTCTCTATTTCCGCATAAGCTTATGCGGAAACTTACGCATAAGCTCATGCTCATGCATGAGCATAAGCTCATGCTTATGCTCATGCGGAAATAGAGAAGGAGCTTATGCGGAAAGAGAGAAGGAGCTTATGCGGAAAAAGAGAATGAGAGAAGCATAAGCTTCTCTCATTCTCTATTTCCGCATAAGCTTATGCGGAAACTTACGCATAAGCTCATGCTCATGCATGAGCATAAGCTCATGCTTATGCTCATGCGGAAATAGAGAAGGAGCTTATGCAGAAAGAGAGAAGGAGCTCATGCGGAAAAAGAGAAGGAGCTTATGCTCATGCGGAAATAGAGAAGGAGCTTATGCGGAAAGAGAGAAGGAGCTTATGCGGAAAAAGAGAATGAGAGAAGCATAAGCTTCTCTCATTCTCTATTTCCGCATAAGCTTATGCGAAAACTTACGCATAAGCTCATGCTCATGCATGAGCATAAGCATGAGCTTATGCTTATGCTTATGCTAGCATAAGCATAAGCTCATGCTTATGGTCATGCGGAAATAGAGAATGAGCTTATGCTCATGCGGAAATAGAGAAGGAGCTTATGCGGAAAGAGAGAAGGAGCTTATGCGGAAAAAGAGAATGAGAGAAGCATAAGCTTCTCTCATTCTCTATTTCCGCATAAGCTTATGCGGAAACTTGCGCATAAGCTCATGCTCATGCATGAGCATAAGCATGAGCTTATGCTTATGCTTATGCTTAAGCATAAGCATAAGCATAAGCTCATGCTTATGCTCATGCGGAAATAGAGAAGGAGCTTATGCGGAAAGATAGAAGGAGCTTATGCGGAAAAAGAGAATGAGAGAAGCATAAGCTTCTCTCATTCTCTATTTCCGCATAAGCTTATGCGAAAACTTACGCATAAGCTCATGCTCATGCATGAGCATAAGCATGAGCTTATGCTTATGCTTATGCTTATGCATAAGCTCATTCTCTATTTCCGCATGACCATAAGCATGAGCTTATGCTTATGCTTATGCATAAGCATAAGCATAAGCTCATGCTTATGGTCATGCGGAAATAGAGAATGAGCTTATGCTCATGCGGAAATAGAGAAGGAGCTTATGCGGAAAAAGAGAAGGAGCTTATGCGGAAAAAGAGAATGAGAGAAGCATAAGCTTCTCTCATTCTCTATTTCCGCATAAGCTTATGCGGAAACTTGCGCATAAGCTCATGCTCATGCATGACCATAAGCATGAGCTTATGCTTATGCTTATGCTTAAGCATAAGCATAAGCTCATGCTTATGCTCATGCGGAAATAGAGAAGGAGCTTATGCGGAAAGAGAGAAGGAGCTTATGCGGAAAAAGAGAATGAGAGAAGCATAAGCTTCTCTCATTCTCTATTTCCGCATAAGCTTATGCGAAAACTTGCGCATAAGCTCATGCTCATGCATGAGCATAAGCTCATGCTTATGCTCATGCGGATAAGCATAAGCATAAGCTCATGCTTATGCTCATGCGGAAATAGAGAAGGAGCTTATGCGGAAAGAGAGAAGGATCTTATGCGGAAAAAGAGAATGAGAGAAGCATAAGCTTCTCTCATTCTCTATTTCCGCATAAGCTTATGCGGAAACTTACGCATAAGCTCATGCTCATGCATGAGCATAAGCATGAGCTTATGCTTATGCTTATGCTAGCATAAGCATAAGCTCATGCTAGCATAAGCATAAGCTCATGCTTATGGTCATGCGAAAATAGAGAATGAGCTTATGCTCATGCGGAAATAGAGAAGGAGCTTATGCGGAAAAAGAGAAGAAGCTTATGCGGAAAAAGAGAATGAGAGAAGCATAAGCTTCTCTCATTCTCTATTTCCGCATAAGCTTATGCGGAAACTTGCACATAAGCTCATGCTCATGCATGACCATAAGCATGAGCTTATGCTTATGCTTATGCTTAAGCATAAGCATAAGCATAAGCTCATGCTTATGCTCATCGGAAATAGAGAAGGAGCTTATGCGGAAAGAGAGAAGGAGCTTATGCGGAAAAAGAGAATGAGAGAAGCATAAGCTTCTCTTATTCTCTATTTCTGCATAAGCTTATGCGGAAACTGCGCATAAGCTCATGCTCATGCAGAAATAGAGAAGGAGCTTATGCGGAAAGAGAGAAGGAGCTTATGCGGAAAAAGAGAATGAGAGAAGCATAAGCTTCTCTCATTCTCTATTTTCGCATAAGCTTATGCGGAAACTTACGCATAAGCTCATGCTCATGCATGAGGATAAGCATGAGCTTATGCTTATGCTTATGCTAGCATAAGCATAAGCTCATGCTTATGGTCATGCGGAAATAGAGAATGAGCTTATGCTCATGTGGAAATAGAGAAGGAGCTTATGCGGAAAAAGAGAATGAGAGAAGCATAAGCTTCTCTCATTCTCTATTTCCGCATAAGCTTATGCGGAAACTTACGCATAAGCTCATGCTCATGCATGAGCATAAGCATAAGCTCATGCTTATGCTCATGCGGAAAAAGAGAACATGCTTATGCTCGTGCGGAAATAGAGAAGGAGCTTATGCGGGAAAAGAGAAGGAGGTTATGCGGAAAAAGAGAATGAGAGAAGCATAAGCTTCTCTCATTCTCTATTTCCGCATAAGCTTATGCGGAAACTTACGCATAAGCTCATGCTCATGCATGAGCATAAGCATGAGTTTATGCTCATGCTTATGCTTATAAGCATAAGCATAAGCATAAGCTCATGCTTATGCTCATGCGGAAATAGAGAAGGAGCTTATGCTCATGCGGAAAAAGAGCTTATGCGAATGAGAGAAGGGGGAAATAGAGAAGGGGGAATGAGAGAAGCATAAGCATAAGAGAATAAGAGGGAAAGGAAATACAGAATAAGGGGGAAAGGAAAGAGAGAAGGGAAAAGAGAGAGGGGGAAAGAGAGAAGGGGGAAAGAGAGAATAAGAGAAGAGAGAAAAAAGAGAAGGGGGAAAAATGAGAAAAAGAGAAGGGGGAAGAGAGGGTTCCTATGCCCATCACTGCAGCTAGCGCTTAAGGCGCTAGCTGCAGGCCAATGCAAATAACAAAAATATTAAATGGAAAGAAGAGGAAGCACTTACCTATAAAAGTATGTCCCGCTCGGTGTAGTGGACTGGCCCCACAAAAGAGAGAGTATGTCCCGCTCGGTGTAGTGGACTGGCCCTACAAAAGAGAGAAAACAACCCATTTTTTCAAATAAGATGTTAGTGGAAAGAGGAGATCACAAAAGCAACTTCTTGAAAGGAGACAAGGAAAGAGAAGATTGAGGAGACAAGGAAAGGAGGAGATTGAGGAGAAGAGAAGGAAGAGAAGGAAGAGAAATACAGGAAGAAGAGGTGAGTTTCTTTCTTTCTTTCTTGAAATTTCGTTTTTTGTTTCAATCCTTTCTAATCAAGCATGAAAACTAGTTTAAAACTTTAGCAATACAAGTAGAAACACTCACAAAACCAAAGCTAACAAACAAACAACCTACATTGTTGAAAGAAACTCACCTCTTGAAGAACTTTCTTTCTGGAAACCAAAGAGGGAAAAAGGAGAGAGAGGGTGTACAAGAGGTAGGAGAAGGGTGAGGAGTGGGAAATAGAGTAGGAGGTTGCTTGGAATAGATGGGAGGTCAGTGAAAATAGGTGGGAGGAGATTTTGGGTTGCTTACTTGAGAGATTAGGAATGGTTTGAGCAAAACGCCGCGCGTTTCGGCGTTTCGGGTTTTAACCCACAGCATCGCTATATAGCGACGCTTTTTCGTCGCTATATAGCGACGTTTTTAATTTAAAGTGTCGCTATATAGCGACGTTTTAAACTAAAAACGTCGCATCGCTATATAGCGACGGAACAGAGCGTCGCTATATAGCGACGCTTACTGCTTATTTTTTTGTGTGGCCTCTTGTGAAGCTCAAACATGCTATGCCTATAATTGTCAATATCTCCTCTTACTACATAGCCTTACTATATAGGATTTTTTGTTTCAATCCTTACGACGTCATTCTTTTTATATAGCCTCAAGAGAAGCTCAAATTAAACATGCTATGCTCATAATTGTGTACATCTCCTCTTCATGCTTATGTTTTGGTTTTATAAGTGTAGATGGAAGGGACGAGTGGAAGCTCATCCGATGATGCGCCAACGCCCGGGAGCACGAAGTGGCTTACGGAGAGGTTATATTGTCATTGCACTCATTGCAAGCGAGAAGTACGACATCAACGTCGTATTATCATGCGCCACTTGTGGATGTATGGGGAGGAGCCGGAACCAGTACCCCCCGTTGGTGTTGCACATGTTGATGGATCATCGGTAAGTCAAAGCTATTTAAGTTCGCAATTTTATTGTATACCCGAAATTAGAAGATCTTCTATTTACACGAATGAGCTTATGACAGGATGACGAGGGTGACGAGGGTACACATATACCTTCTCACTTTCAACAAGACTATAGTCTCCCGGATGACGACAAGGGTATGGTCGACATGATGGATTCCATTTTTAGGGGCACTACATCCCACGTACACGTGATGTCAGAGTCTGAGGTGAAAATGTGAGAGTTGCAATCAACACAATTGTACGAGGGTGCCAGGATGTCTAAACTACGTGCTTGTCTCTCAATCTTGAATCTACAAGTACAGTATGGGTGGTCGGATACAAGTGTCTCGGCCTTAATGAGGTTAGCCCTTGCATTAATTTGATTGACTCATTATTTGGATATTGTTTGTTTTGAGAATCATCATTTGGATAGTGTCTTTGTCATAGGTTGCTCCAAAAGATGTTGCCTGCACCAAATACCATGCCCGCATCAAGAGATGAAGCGAAAAAGATGCTAACAATGGTGGGTATGGATTATGATACCATCCATGCTTGCCGTAATGATTGTATTCTCTTTCGTCGTGAGCATGGAGATTTGGCTAGTTGTCCAAAGTGTGGGGAACAACGATATAGAGATGACTTGCAGGGTGAGAGGATACCGGTAAAGGTCTTAAGACACTTTCCCATCATTGCAAGAATACAACACATGTTTCGATGCAAATCCATAGCGGAGTTGATGACATGGCATGCATCTCATCGGTCCACTGATCACACATTGAGGATTCCCGCAGATTGTGCAGCTTGGAAGCACATAGATAATCAGTGGCCGGACTTTGCGAGAGAGCCACGCAACTTACATCTTGGGCTAGCCATGGACGGCGTGAATCCTTTCGGGTTACGCTCGACATCTTGGTCGACATGGCCCATAGTCGTGGTGAATTACAATATCCCACCATGGCTAACAATAAAAAAGGGACACCTCATGCTTGCACTACTTGTGCCAGGAAAGTACAAGGCAAAAAACATGGACGTGTACATGGCACCTTTGATAGCGGAGTTACAGATATTATGGAGAGGAGTGTAGGTCTTTGATATTTCCAGAGCTCCTAGGCATACCAATGATATTTTGGTCAGGGGTATCTTGATGTGGACCATGCATGACTACCCAGGATATGGAGAGTGCGCAGGTACGTGGTTATGTCTTTACATGTACAATGAGGGATTATGCTTTTTTTACTCTCTTTTGCACGCATGTCTTGTACTAACATATTCATGCACGCGTGCAGGACTTGTTACAAGTGGGTACCATGCTTGTCCTGTTTGTGGACCCGCTCTGAAATCACTTGCACGCTACTCCAAACACATGAGGAAAAATGTTTATGAAGGTCATGCTCGATACCTTCCGCTCGACCATCTCGCACGTGGAGGTCAGCTTGATCCACCACCATCATATTTGAAAGCAAGTGATTGGATTCAAGCTTGGAGGGAGAATGGAGAGGAACCTCCTCCTGGTATGAAGAGGCTATCGATCTTTCACGAGCTTCCTTATTGGGGTCAGTTACAAATCAATCATCTCTTGGATCCCATGCATATCTTTAAGAATGTGGGGGCTACCATTTGGGCACACTTGGTTGGTTCCAAGGACTCGAGAGGAGTGCGAGAAGACTTGCGTGCTATGAATAGGATGTCTCGTTTGTGGCCCCAAGTGCATGCTTCAGGAAAAGTTGTCCTCCCGAAAGCAATGTGGATCCTCTCTATGAGGGAGGAGGCAGCGATCAACAAGGCAGACATTGCCTCTTTTCAAACACCGACAGGGTACATGTGTTGCTTGAAAGGAGCATTTTCAAAGGACAATAAGCTTAGTGGCCTCAAATCCCATGATTGGCACAAGGTCTTACAGGTATTCTAAGTAGAATTAATGTACCGATAATAGTGATACATTAGTGTAATTATTATTATGTTATATTGTTGACATGATTTCATTGTTGCTTTGATAGTTCATCCTTCCAATTACAATAAAAGGGTGCTTACAAGAAGATGTTAGAAATGCTATATTCAAGATCTGTGGTATTGTGAGGTATGCTTACTATCAATTCGCATTATGTATTTTCTTCATGGACATGTGAAATAGGTGGATATCTCAAATATCTTACATATGCATGGACATGTGAAATAGGTGGATATCTCAAAAAGAGATCTCTATATCGGGCATCGAGAAGGCTAGGGTGGAATCCATCGAAGCCGTATGCTTGCTTGAGAAGCACTTTCCCTCAAGCATTATGACAACTCAAGTCCACTTGCTTGTGCACATAGTTGATGAGGTGGCTATAGCAGGTACCGTTCATAATCGATGGGTGTTTTTTCTCGAGCGGTTTATGAAAACTTTAAAGGGGTTTGTAAGACAAAGAGCAAGACCAGAAGCAAGCATGGCAGAGGGATGGCTTGTGCAAGAGTCATTAGTATATATCACAGAGTTCCTTGCATCCACGGATCCTGATATGCCGCAAGCTTGGCACAACAAGGATGATGATCGCATCATTGGCGAGGTCCCCCAAGGAAAAGGGATTGAAAGAAAGATGAGCGAAGAGCAAATGGAGAAATTCAATAAGTTTTGTATCCTCAATAGCCCTGAGATGCAGAAGTGGATTGAGAGATATGAAGTGGCCAAAGCAGAAAGAATAAATGCAAGGACGAGATTCAGAGTAATGTACAGGCAATCACAACCATATCCACGAGATCTGGCTCTTCTCCCTACTCACATGTCACTTGATTGGCTACAACTAGCTATACGTAAAGCCGAACGTGATGGAGAGACAATAAATGAGCGCGAGCGGGAGTTATCATCTGGATGTATGGTGCATGTAAGTTTCTTATCTCTTGACGTAATTAAGTAATTATTTGTGGCAATATATGCTATAAAATAGGTGCATCTTCATTGTTTTAATGATGCTCTTTTACAGTACAAAAAGTACAGTGCATTATGGTCATATGGACGACATTTTCACGTGGAACGCATCGATTCAAAGAGAGTCACATATGATTGTGGAGTCATGGCTACCTTCACACAAGATAGCCGAGCAAGTGCTTCGGATACCAATCTTCTCTCCTCACAGTTGGATTATTGTGGAACCATACGCGACATCTATGAAATTGATTTCAGACGATTTACTATTTTCATTCTTGATGTAAAATGGTTTAGAACTACTTACAACGGTCCCCATGCGACTGTGAGAAAAGATAGTAGCGGTCTCTTTGCAATAGACTCCACCAAACATTGGACCGATGAAAGTGATACTTTTGTTCTTCCCGAGCACTGTGAGTAGGTGCATACTAATGATTTAATTAGTCGAAGCTTTCGTTTTTTAAGTCCATTGATATATATATAATTGACGACATTTGGCACGTGATTTTTCATCTTCAATATAGGTGGTTTTTCATCCGGATCATTCTGATCCAAGATGGTGGTACGTGATCCAAGTTGCACCACGAAGTAAGCAGATTTTTGAAGATCGAGATGTGGATATGGAGATGCCACTACCAATGCCAGATCCAATTGATGAATGTAGCGAAGAAGATGTAGATCACCATATGAGGCAAGAGGAAGATGCGCATAATGACATCGCACGGGAGGAGGATGGAGATCACGATATTGACGAGGAAGACAACAATCGTCAAGATCAATCACCACACTTAAGCTTAATTGAAGAAGATGATCAAATACTTTTAGGTGAACGTACGATGCTAGAGTACGATGATGATATAGGAGATCAACTAGGTATAGAGTTGGAGATAGACTTGCTTGGTGCCTTAGACTTGGCTCAAGATGAAACAGTTGATCTAAATGCTCTTATTTAATTTGATTTTTCTCATCTCAAACTTGGACATGAATATATGAGCTTCAAAGGCTTGATGTACATGCTCTCATTTTTTAATTCTCTATGAGCTCAAACATGTATGAAAATTTAAAAAATTTTGTCATTGGAAGAAAATAATTTTTAAGGCTTTAAAAAAAAAAAAAACCTCTCTATAAAAAGTCGCTATAATATATTGTCTCAGTGTCGCTATATAGCGACCTTTAAAAGTCGCTATATAGCGACTTTTACTAACGTCGCTATATAGCGACGCTTAGCAAAAGTCGCTATATAGCGACGATTTACGACACCCGATTTTTATACCGACGATTAACGCTAAGCGGGCGCTAATCGTCGGTACGTAAACGTCGCAATAGGATGCGTGTGTAGTAGTGTGGGACTAATTCATGTGTGCAATGCCAGGGTGAAGACAGTCCAATAAGATGGGAAAAAGGCCTACAATGCCATCAACAAAGCAACACCATGCGAAACGGCCCAAGCCTCAACCTCAACAACCCTCCTCAAATCCCCAACCTGAAGAAGGACACGATCCAAAATTACCAACCCAGAGGTCAGCACCAAAACAACCATGGCTAGTGGTTCTGGATAGTGATACTATTGAGCAAATAAATGCAACATGCCAAGAAGAAATGCCAAAGAACCAAGGGATATTACAGGCAAGAGAAATTGAGCCAGAGCAATTGACTATGCAGGATGAAGGTGCACAACACCTTGAGGACTAGACCAACAAAGAGCTAGCAACAGATGGAACAATACAGCTTGTATGGCCACGAGTCTCAATGTTTGCCATGTCACCCCAGTGCTTACAACTTCTTGCAGTCAAAGGGACTATGTAGTCTTTTTGAAAAGCTAAAATCCTTCTTATTAACACGTGCTATGACAGAATACATTTGTCAATTCATAACATCATATAAAAGCAGAGAGTTGGAGAAAGATAAGTATGGCACAGTAACATATAAAGAAAAGCCATTACAGATCTACCTCAATAGATCCACTATGCAAGAGGATTTCTCATTTCCAAAGACACAAGAAGAATATCCAAAGAAACATTTGGATGCAAGATTCTTTGAAATTCAAGGTTTATTCCCACCTAACACAAAGTCACAAAGCAGGGGAATACGCCAAGATATGATTCTGGACCCCATATGCAAAGAGGCAGCTAAGTTTTTGGCTAACATTTTCAATCATACAGGAGTGAGAAAAAACTATATGTCAATAAAAACTCTTACACTCCTTGGTAGAGCAAAACTACAAGACTAGGCTCAACACATATCCTTGCTGCTAACCAATTATGTATCCACTACCCATAATGGCAAAAGCTACATTGCCCATCTATTGGCCATAATAATTAGGTTTGCAATTGAGCAAGAGGATGACTCTACACCCCTCTCAACACAAGATATAAAAGACTTTGAAGCATTGATATTATCACCAGAATGGGAATTATACCCTTCACCTACTCTCAATGCGGATAGCTTGGAAGGGCAACAATCCAAATAGACTCCAAAGAATGACAATGTGGAGCTCTGCCAAAGAATATTGCAACTCAGTTGTCTTGCTCCCGCAACAGAAGGACTCGAGCGTGGAAATCCAAACGGATACCATTCCACATAATGACTTTGCAAGAGAGCCAAATAGCATGCCTCTCTAGGAATCACAAATCACCAATGTTGACGACTCCACGACTCTAGAGTCACAACCCCCAAATGTCTCTAGTGGCACCATACAACAAACTGTTGTTCAAGAAATAGATCAAAATTCCACATGGGCACATGGGAGTCAAATGTATGTCCAAGACAAGCAAGGCCATAGCACATTTCAGATCATACAACATCACAGCCAATAGTTACAACAATGGTCTCAATTATTTACTACCATGGCATCAGATGAGCAGGAAAGAGAAATGGAAACATAGATGCTCCCATCACTCCAATCCAAGTTGCAAAGTGCCGAGACTGAAGTTATGAAGCCCAAGGAATAGCTCCTTACACAAAATGCTCTAGAAGAAAGTAGAAAGGATGCCCTACAAGCCACGGTTTCTCTCCAAGATAAACACCTATAGTTATTTGATGTCTTGAACCAAAAGGAAAATGTCGAGTTATCCCTCTTTCATATGCAAGCCACTTGTGATGATATTAAGAAGGAATTGGTGCACTTAAATGAAAGATTACTACTTAAAGAGGATCAGCTCCATGCCACAAGAAAGTAGAAAGGATGCCCTACAAACCACGGTTTCTCTCCAAGATAAACACCTACAGTTATCTGATGTCTTGAACCAAAAGGAAAAGGTTGAGTTATCCCTCTCCCATATGCAAGCCACTTGTCATGATATCAAGAAGGAATTGGTACACTTAAATGAAAGATTACTACTTAAAGAGGATCAACTCCATGCCACATTAGACACAAACAATGAGTTGCAAAATAGCCTCAAAGAAGGTAAACGTCAAACTCAAGCACGAGAGAAGGAATGCATGGCATCAAACAAGATACTTGTGCACATCAAAGTAGAACAGGATGCTCAAGAGCAAGAGATACTCCAACTCCATGTGCTTAATGATCAATTTCTAGGGCATCCAAAAGAAGCTCAACAATTCAATAGTCTAAAGCTTGCATACACCTCCACATTGGGTAAGTATAAAGACAAGTGCACGGAGTGGCTAAATCAAAAGACAATAATTTCCAAGTTGGAAATTCAACTACTAGGTCAAGCCAATGATGATGCAAAGGGGTCAGCACAAGATCTTCTAGTACAAGACATCACCACATTATACCAAGACCTTGTTGCAATCCTCCACCAAGAGGATCACCTTGAAGGAAGAATATGCATACTCTAGAAACACTTGCAAATCAAAATGTTACATGCAGTATCTAGACCAGACTAGTAAGCACCAAGACTCTCCAAGATCTATGCCAGCATATGGATGAAGATGAGAAGAATGTGTTCTGTCTCTCTATGCATGCAAATCTCATACATATGAAGGATGATGCAATACTACTATATGAATGCTTCATGGGAAGCCCCCCTCTTCGGGGAGTAGCCAAGCTCCTAACTTTACTACAACAATCACCAGCAACTTCCATGGGATATAACTCCCATAAGAAACCAAAATTAAAGCTGTCAATGTCTACCTGAAGCGAGAGGGATCTGCCAGAGGAATATGTGGTCTACCTTCAATCTAATCTCCCCTATCTTGCCACTCTCTATTATGATCTACTCACATCCCTACTTATCTCCAGTACTATCCTACATACCTTTCCAAAAATCCACACTAATCCATACTCCTTTCCATGCCTCTTAACACTATTGCCTAAATTTCCAAGAATCTAACTCCTATCATCCAGTTACACATAACTTTTTTCCAACACTTAAAAATCCTTCTCAAATTCACTACTTGATTTGACCTCAAGCTTTTCCCCTATAATCTCTTCCTCTCCCCCAATACCATATGTTCCTCTAATCTCCCTTGAGTTTTCAATGGAAGAAACCATTAATGATTCCATCAATGAGCTTCAAGAATTGGATAATCCAATTTGCACACCCACAAGGGAGTTGCAACAAGATACAGATAGGATTCCCATGCTTGATAATCCCATTAGTGATTTTTGGAGGCAATACCCAAACATGCAGGTAGTCAAGAGGAGGATGGGACCTCTCTAGAATTTCAATGAGTATCCGCCAAGCACAAATCACTCCAAACATTAGCATGAAATTGGAGCCACAGCCTACTTGGCATAGACCAAAGCTGCTCAATGAAAATTACCTCCTTGAATACATGCAGGCTCCATCTTCGTTTTGCACGCATCCCACATTTGATGCGGTGCTTTGTCGCTACTGGTGGGAGTCCGATCATCATGATCTAGATAATGCAAATGCTCGTCGCAATTGGCCGTTAATCAATAGAAACTCTAAAATCAAATGGACAAGCCAGGAAACACTCATCAGAGCCTTGGAAAGACGTGCATCAATTATGAAAAGCAATTATGACAAAACACTCAAGGAAAGTGCAAGATACAATGAAGCCTTAGTAGTCATCCTAAAGGTTTCCCTCACCATTGATGACCATTTGCCCAACCTCACCTTCAATCCAAATCAACAGATAGATGCTCAAACTACAAGTCACCTCTTTCAAAGGGCCATATCTCTTCAAGGGCGTTATGTGTGTTTGATTGAAGAAATGGTTGATACTGGCTTCTTAAAAATTGAGCAAGCAATTATCTACAGTGTTCGTGGATTACAAGGAAAAGATCGACAAGAAGCTCGCTCCATCTATCACCGCCGCCATCTTTACCATACTCATTGGGTAAATACAACCGCATCACAACATCGTCTACAGACCCAACCATAACCCGAGGATGGGTAATCAAGTCAGTCCAAGGGAGGTGTTAACCCTATGGCAATAAGGGCCACAAGTGTAGTCTAGGACAACAACTATGAGAGCATTGTGTGTGTAGAGTAGCAGCAAAGCTCCGCTTCTAATATCTTGAGCCTGAAAGATGGTATGATAAATCTTAAAGAATGAGGATAGCCAAAATCCTCTCTAGAAAAGATCCAATCATACTCGCAAAATCACGATCTAGAGAGAGAAATACTAAATCTAGAGAGAGAAAGATTAAAAGCCTACATTTTTGGAGGTCCCTCCACTTTGTGTAGAGACCCAAAAGGTCCCTCCACTTTTTGTAGAGACCCAAAAGGTCCCCCCACTTTGTGTAGATACCCAAAAGGTCCCCCGCAAAAGTGGAGGGACTCCTATCCAAAAGGTCTCCTACAAAAGAGGTCCCACCATGGAGGTACCTACGGACTGTGTAGAGAGGTCAACATGTATAAATATCTCTCAATGGAATGAAGCTCCCACTCTTTGGGGTTCAATGTTCAATATCACTATTGTGTTCGTGCGATTGATCTCCATTGCGTCCATGCTCTCTTACACTATCGTGTTCTAGCATGCCCTTACCCTTGCACTCTCTACCCTTATACTCCCTCCTCCTCCTCCTTCCTCCCTCTTCCTCCCTCTTGCTCCTCCTTCCTCCTCCTCCTCCCATCTCCTTCTCCTTCCTCCCTCCTCCTCCTCCTCCTCCTTTCTCCTCCTCCTCCTCCTCCTCCTCCTCCTCCTCCCCCTCCTCCTCCTTCCTCCTCCCTCCTCCTCCTCCTCCCTCCTCCTCTTCCTCCCTTCTCCTCCTCCTCCCTCCTCCTCCCTCCTCCTCCTCCTCCTTTCTCCTTCCTCCCTCCTCAAGCCTTAACCCTCGAATCTGCGAAGGAGACTAGCTCTCCACTCCTCAACCTTGGACTCCTCTCAAACCCTGCAACCCCCTCTAAACCTGGGACTCCTAGTTAGCTCTCTCAACCCTGTCCCCCTTTCGAACCCTGAAACCCCCTTCTAAAACTTTGAACTCCCATGGAGGCACGATCCTCAATCAATCGTTGTAATCAAGACCTCTTTCTCATTCACGCGCACATGAGATCTGCTTTCCATGCTTTAGCCTACACCTCTCACGGAAACACGACCTGAGGACCTATGCTACACTTGTGAACACCTATGCTACAATGAGCAATGACACAACTGTAGGTGACCAACACCCTCGAAACCTGCACTTGGGTAAAACAAAGACAACACATTGTCTACGTGAGCTCCTATTGAGTCACTAAAAAAATGCAATTCCTTTCTACTAGTATGTTTTCTATAAGTGACATTTTTTAAATAGGTATATATATATTTGGTTGTCCAACATTCCATTCTTCATATACTCATGGTCATTGTTGTAATATGTAAGCTACATAGCAAACATTTAAAGATGTTCATATTATGCTCTTTTATTTTGCAACAAATGTCTAATATAGTTTTAAATTAGCTCACAATATATCATTCATCTTCACTCATGCCATTTATAGATTTTAAATAGTAGCTTGTCAACCTTTCAGTGTCGTACGTCCCAACATCCTCCAAAACTACAAATGCAATTGTACCAATTGCTTGTACATCTATATCTCAAAGTAGTCTACTTTAGTTACGTCTTCAAAAAACTTTTGCTCAGTTACTCAGCTTATTAGCCTTCATTTGTCACATCCTTGAGCAAAGATTGTATGTTTGATACATCTTTTTTATTATTTACTCTCAGTCAAAAAGACTTCTCTTTGAACATAATTAAACAACTTCTTCAATTCCCTCAAATAGTCTTTGCTTGCCATGCTTATATATAAATGGTGCCTAAATCTTAGAAACACCATTATGGTGGATAACCTAGTCTTAATAAAGCTGTCATGGGCCTAATGTTCAAAAATTACATGTACACTATATGAGCTGACTAACTATCTTGGAATCAAAGTACAACAATTGCAAAGTTAGAAAAACATTCATTATCATTTGATGTACCATACAATCACATTTCTACTATACTACTCATTGATATGTTTTCTTTCTTTCTTTTTGGACAATTGATCGATGAAGCATACATACATTAGATGTACATAAGGATGCATGAATACATAAGCATACATAAAGATGGATGCAACATGTAAGAATATGTATGAATACATAATTGCTAGCTAGCTCAATTAACTCGTCATGCTCTCCAACATTAAAACAATGATCATATACTTTCCGTATTTAATTATCAATCCCACGTATCATAATACAAATTATGGAGCTTCTTCAAAAATAGCTACATTAAAGGCCTATGAATCTAGCATAAATTGGTACTCTACTTGGCTATTTAGCAACCTAGAGACTAGACTCATGGGCTTTTATTAATGTGGTTGTTGGAGAAGAAGCTATAGATCTTTATCATGATGATTGGAACAATAATCAGATGTGAAGTTCATTGATTTAGAGAAACATTAAGCCACATACACAAGGGTCAAAGTTGTTGAGATATCGAGCTCCACTCGTGATATGCCAGGGTGACCGTTGTGCATTTATGTCACCGACTTGTTAGCTGCATATGCGGTTGGTACACCGCCCATGAATAATAGCTGGATGACAGCTATCCTTATGTACTCTAGTTCGTGGCTCAGTTAGTATGCCACCTTAGTTAGCTGAGTTTGGTTGAGACCCACATATAGGGTTCTTCTATTTCTTTGTACTAGAGCTCTTTTGGCTTTTACAACTAAGAAGAGGAAAAATGTTTTCAGCCTCCACCTTTGTGTGTATTCCCCCATTGTGTATGTGAGAAAGCCACAAGTGAGACTCCTTCCTTCTCTCCCACTATCTTCACATGGTATCAGAGCCTTGTTCATGGTAAGGAGCTCAAGAAAGCAAACCAAGTTCGTCGTGTCTTGGTAAGAGGACCAGTGTTGCTTTCCTTTTTCGAGTTTGGGAGCAAATCTCTGCAGGTAGCATAGCCGAAAGTGCAAGAGTGCACTGTCTGAGATTGAGATGCCCTTCGTGGTATGGTGAGAGGTGACTTTATTTTTCTGATTCCAGGCCATTTCGGGGCCCATTTTGAAGGTGGAAGTTCTTCGTAGGCACTCAGAAAAAGGCCCTGTTTTTGCTGTGCGACCATTGCTCTGCAAGTCAGTGAAAAGTTGCCACAGAAATTGCATCGTATGCCTGTGCGCAGAGATATTGGGAGTTACAGAATCATCCTTATTGCCTGTTGATGCAAAATCGTCACTAGGAAGTGACTGTGTGGTCAAATACCACTTTCGTCAGTTTTGCAGATTTGCCTGTGTGAGGCGGAAGCTGTGTTTTTTGCAGTGACAGAATTTTTTGCAGTGTTTTGTAATGGCGTTTGATTCTCTTTCACAAATTGTCACTGAAAAGCTTGACAAGAACAACTTCCAAGCATGGAAGTTTAGAATGATGAATTTCCTTATGGGAAAAGGCTATTGGGAGTTCATTACAGGAAATGAAGAAGAACCACTTCTTCCTAATGTTCCCAATCAATAGGAAATGCAGGCATTTAAAGGATGGCATGAGAGAGCCAGAAAAGTTATGTATTGGCTGTCTATCAGTATTTCGGATTCTATGATTGTGCATATTCAGGATGCAAGTACGCCAAAGGAGGCATGGGATACTTTGGCAAAAATGTACAGCACAAATACGCAAGCCAGGAAAATGCAGCTCAAGCAGGAGTTGCACAATGTGTAGAGAGAAAATATGAGCATCAATGACTACCACATGAAGGTGAAGAAAATTGCAGATGCACTTGCTTCCATTGGGTCCCCAGTGGAAGATGATGATCTAGTTTCTATGACCTTGAATGGTCTAGGAAAGGATTATGCACAGTTCCGGACATCCATTGCCGTCCATGAAAAATTTCCTAATTTTGAGGAGTTGTTTGCTCTTCTAATTTCTGAAGAGCAGAGAAATGGTGGTGCATCTTCTTCAGGAGGAACTTCAAAAGAAACTGTCTTCTACTCAAATGCTAGAAGAGGTAGAGGCAAAGGTAGAGGAGGCCGATCTGGAGCCCATGGTAGAAATCAGAATATGCAGCAAACTCAAGAAAACCAGTCCTTTGGAAGAGGACGTGGTAACTCTAGAGGCAAGGGGAGCCAAAGAGGTCGTGGTGGATGGCAGAGAGGCCAAAATGCAAACAGCAACGTTGAATGCTACTATTGTGGTAAAATGGGTCATATGGCTAAAGACTGCTACAAAAAGCAGAATGACATTATGAATGGAAATTTGTAGCAAGGCATTTATGCATCTTCTAGGAGACAGGGTGATGACAGAAATGAGCATCTATTTATGGTGCAGCACATGACCAATTCTGTGACAAGTACAGAAGAACGAAATGATGTGTGGTATGTTGACTCAGGTGCGTCAAACCACATGACAAGTCATGCAAAATGGATGCAGGATGCAAGGAAAATGGAAAAACCAGGATTTGTGGAGACTGGTGATGATACTGCACATCTTATTGTGCAGATTGGTAAAATCCTTTTGTCTATGCAGGATGGGAAAAAGAAATACCTGTCTGATGTATTTCATGTCTCGAATATCACCAAGAACCTGGTTTTTGTTGGTCAAATGGTTGAGCAGGGCTTGTAGGTTAGATTTAATCCTCATGGATGCTTTGTTGAGGATATGAAAAATAACGGTCGCTTGATAGCAAAAGGAAAGAAAAAGGGTAGGATGTTTACGTTGGATGCGGACATGCCTGAATTGAGTGCAGCAATGTTTGCACATGGGACCGATGTTGTTGCAGATATTGATATATGGCATAAACGCATTGGTCACGTTAATGTACAGCGACTTAAATCAATGCAGGCCCAAAATATTGTTGCAGGATTGCCTAAATTCAAGGTTGCAGAAATGCATAAGGTATTGAAGCCTGTCAATTTGGAAAACAGGCAAGGAAACCATTTCCTAGGCATGTTCAAGAGAGTAAGAAGCCATTGGAATTAATCCACTCTGATGTGTGGACTACTAAAGCTGCATCTATTAGAGGCTATCATTATTTTGTCACTTTTATTGATGACTACATCAGAAAAGTTTGGGTGCATTTTATGAAAAAGAAAAGTGAAGTGTTTGGAATTTCAAAGCTTTTAAAGCTATGGTTGAAAAATAAATAGGCCTGCAAATAAAATGCCTAAGGTCAGATGGAGGGGGAGAGTACCTCTCAAATGAGTTTGCAAGGTTCCTACAGGAGCATGGCATAAAGCAGCAATATTCATGCAGTCATTACCCACAGCAAAATGGACTTGCAGAAAGGAAAAACGGGCATATTGGAGAGGTATCTTGGGCCATGCTAAATGAAAAAGACCTTCCACATTATTATTGGGCTGAAGCAGTTGCTACAGTAGTTTACATAATGAATAGGACTCCCACTACAGCAATACATGGCATGACGCCAGAGGAGTGGTAGGAAACCAGATATTTCTCATTTGAAAATTTTTGGTTGCATTCCCTATTGTCATGTGCCAGACGAGTTGAGGTCCAAGTTGGATCCAAAAGCTGAGAAGTGCATCTTTATTGGTTATTCTCTACAGCAGAAAGGGTATAGATGCTATAACCCTTCTACTCGTAAGATTACAGTGAGCGGAGATGTTGTTTTTGATGAGATGGGCAGCTGGTATAAACCAATAAATGTGATGATTGATGTAGATGCACAAAATGGTAATGCTGCACAGAATCCACAATAGTAATAACAAAATATTAGTGGACCTATAGTGTCCTCTAGCAGTGGTTCACATACTTCGCCATGGATAGGCAGATTGAGATCAAGAGAACCTCCTCAAAGCAATGCAGATAGTGGTATGCAGGTATCACGAAAAGGAAAAGAGAAGGTAGATCAGCCCATGTTTGATGTGAATGCAGGTCACTCTTATGTGGATGGTGAATCCAGTGGCTCAGAACAGAGCATTGATGATGAGTTGGGTATTCCTTCTTTTGTTACACCTGGAGTAAGGAAGACCAGGGATGTTTTGAGAGCACCTGGAAGTGAGCCTATTTTGAGCAGGTCTACCAGAGCTAGGTATCCCGTGGATAGGCTGAAATATGATGGATTTACAACCATTCACTATGCCTATATGGTCAAAGTGATACAGGAACCAGAACCCACTTCTTTTGAGCAAGCCATGGGAAAAGAAAAATGGGAGAAAGCCATGGATGAAGAAATGGATGCCTTGGAAGCAAATGCTACATGGGAATTGGTGCCTTTGCCTAAAGACAAGAATGCAATTGGCTATAAGTGGGTTTATAAGGTGAAGCACAATGCAGATGGTTCTGTGACAAATACAAGGCAAGATTAGTTGTCAAGTGGTATGCACAGACATATGGCATTAATTATGAAGAAACATTCAGTCCAGTTGCAAGGATGGCAACCGTAAGAGCAGTCATTGCTATGGCTGCATCAAAGGGATGGTCTTTACATCAGATGGATGTAAAGAATGCCTTCTGGCATGGTGATTTGCAAGAAGAGGTCTTTATGGAGCAACCACCAGGTTATGTTCATGCTACTCATCTTGAGTTCGTTTGCAGGTTGAAGAAAGCCTTGTATGGCTTGAAGCAAGCACCTAGAGCATGGTCTGACAAGATAGGATAGTATCTTGTCACTATTGGCTTTCAGATTTCCAAGGCAGATTTCTCACTTTATGTGAGAAAAACAGAGAAAGGTATTATGCTGCTTGTCATTTATGTTGATGATTTGATCATCACAGGTGATAGTGATGAAGATATCCTTCATGTGAAAATGCTATTGAAGTAGAAGTTTGCGATGAAGGATTTGGGAGAGTTGCATTATTTCTTGGGCATTGAGGTGATTAGATCACCAAGTGCGAGATACAGCTCTTGCAGAGGCAGTATGGATTGGACATATTGTCCAAATATGGGATGATAGGTTGTAAGCCTATTTCAGTTCCTTTGGAGCAGAATGTGAAGCTGAGTGCAGATGCAGGTGAGCTTCTGGAAGACCCTACTATGTACAGACGCATAGTAGGAAGTTTGGTTTATATGACTATTACCAGGCTAGATTTGAGCTATGCTGTTGGATTGGTAAGCCAGTTTATGCATGCTCCAAGGAAACTCAGGTATGTGAAGTCCACATTGCAGTATGGACTATTTTATGAGGCTGGGGTTCAGATACAGTTGCATGGATACACTGATGCGTATTGGGCTGGTAGTATTTCTGATAGACGATCTACTAGTGGATATGTGTTCTCCTTTGGGAGTGCTGCAGTCACTTGGAGCAGCAAGAAACATCCTACAGTTGCCTTGTCGAGCACAGAGGCTGAGTACAGGGGTGCAGCAATGGCTGCATGTGAGGTAGCTTGGTTGCATAAGCTACTCTATGATATGCATCAGTCTATAGATGGGCCAGTTGTCATTTATTGTGACAACATGAGCAATATAAACTTGGCAAATAACCCAGTCTATCATGCTAGAACAAAGCACATTGAGGTACATTATCACTATGTGCGGGAGAAGGTTTTACTAGGTCTTATTGATCTAGTTTATGTCAGCACAGAGGATCAGGTAGCTGACATATTCACGAAGGCATTGGGCACAGAGAAGCTACGCAAGTTCAGAGACCTGCTTGGTATGTAGGAATTGGGATTGAGCTCGAGGGGGAGTGTTGAGATATCGAGCTCCACTCGTGATATGCCAGGGTGACCGTTGTGCATTTATGTCACCGACTTGCGGTTGGTACACCACCCATGAATAATAGATGGATGATAGCTATCCTTATGTACTCTAGTTCATGGCTCAGTTAGTATGCCACCTTAGTTAGCTGAGTTTGGTTGAGACCCACATATAGGGTTCTTCTATTTCTTTGTACTAGAGTTCTTTTGGCTTTTACAACTAAGAAGAGGAAAATTGTTTTTAGCCTCCACCTTTGTGTGTATTCCCCCATTGTGTATGTGAGAAAGCCGCAAGTGAGACTCCTTCCTTCTCTCCCACTATCTTCACAAAAGCATGCTATGGTGTACCGATTTATTACTCTTTTTGGCAAAAAAATTACAATACTATTTGAATACTAAATAGGGCCCCCCAGTGTGTAAAAACTGGTATTCATTAATTAGTAATGAGGAGATCAAAGGAATTAAGCTAAGATAAGGAAAAAAATTAAGTGATGCATGATTAAGGTAAGGCATGAAGAATGAAGAGATTCATGTTCGATAACCTTCATTTTGGAACATTCTAGGCTGCTGCGAGTGAGCCCCCAAGCCATTATAAAGAGGGAAGGCATGAGAAGTGGGAGAGAATAGAAGCATAGCAAGGAGAGGGAGCGTGTTGGGTAAAGCAAGCACAGAGAGAGCGGTGGGGAGAAGAAGAGTGGGAGAGTGGGAGAGGGCTGGGTGAGAGAGAGTACTGGAGAGTGACAGGAGGAAGAGTGGAGAGCGGTGGGGATAGGGAGAATAGAGAGAGCTATGGGAGGAAGAGTGGGGAGAGTGGTCAACAGAGGACTTGTGAGAGAGAGGAAGAGTGGAGATGGAATTGGAGATGGAGGGAGGAAGAGGAGAGACACGGAGGGGCAACGGAAGGAGACACTGACAGAAGAGGAGCCACAAGAAGGGAGATGATGGTAGTGAGGCACCGGTGGAGGGGAGACGCATGAGGGGAGAGGTAGTTAATTGGGGATTGAGGGGCACAGCAAGACAAAGCAACTATAGACATGCCTGATAGATGCACAAAATAGCGAGCACGTCTATAGGCACATACAGAATTAGTGAAAATATGGGCGCATCTATTAGCACGTCTAATGGCACGGTTATTAACACATCTAATAGCACATCTACACTGTGTTTTAGATGCATTTATAAATGTGCAACAGAGAATAATTTTTTGCAGGCTAATAAATGTGCATCACTTCTTTCCAAACATTGCCCATGATTACCAAAGCACATAATTGTAAAAACATATCAATGCTATGCATGTATCACACACAATAATATGCTTTTTGGCAAACCCACATATACAAAAATTAAGTGAGGTGAGGAGAATGAAACAATATATAAAATAGTTTTGCCAATATCAATGATGGGCTATGGTGCTACGGTTCAATCTCATCCTCAATGAGATCAATGCTTGCCAATCTATCTACTTCAATATCCAAGCCAATGTGGAGATCTACAAATACATTCAGCCCACTACTACTTGTGGTATTGTGCTCATCGAAATCAACATCACCAATGGTAGGCTCGTCCTCATGGGTAAAGGCTTGAATATCTGTATCTCCTATCTCATGATCATCCTCCTCTCTCGTGTCATGATCATCATCACCTCCATGGCCATGATTATCTACCATATGCTCCATATTAGTAAATGTACTATACATCACTTTGGAACGTGGCGTAATAGGTATGACGTGCCACCACCTATTATTATTGACCATTAATTGAGAGACAACTTAATTCAAACACAAATACAAACATGTTATTTTCCTTGCATCGAAGGAGTGAAATATTAAAATGTGAGTATTTTTGTATATGTGTACAGTACATGTTCACATTAATGTTGCAATAGTACTAGTGTGTCCTTCTTGCTTTGGGTGGTTGCAAGGTAAGGGTGTCCACCTTTTGACCACTTCGAGCAGAGTGTGACACCCACGTCCCAAAAATACAAAGGGCAAGCAGTGGGTAGCATACCTCGATTGAGGTAATTCAAGCAATCCAATGTCATTCATTGGAGGTTTGGGGACTCAAATACATCGATCGAGGTACTGACACCTCAGCAATTAAATGCCTCGATTGAGGTATGTGCACCTCATGGCACTATGACATGGCACCTCGTTGGCAATGTGACTTGGCAAGGGATACCTCGATTGAGGTATTTGCATACAACATGGCATCCAAGTGGCAGCCAAGGTGGCAAGGCCCAGAATACCTCAAACGAGATGGGTGGCACGAGTTGGTGGGTTATGTCATACACATGCAGTACATGGTATCCAAGTGGCAAGCCCCACAATACCTCAAACGAGGTAAGGCATGTAGAGGTGGTGGGATATGTCACTTATGTGGCAACCTCGAACGAGGTAAGGTATGTATAGGTGGCAGGTTATGTCACTTATGTGGCATACCTCAAATGAGGTAATGGATTCAAATGCTAAGGGTTATGTCACTTATGTGACATTCATGCAATGGGGTGATTCATCTCATGAAATGCATGCATGGCCATGTAATTACCTCAATCAAGGTATTTTATGGTCATGATCGAGGTATTTGCATGGCCATGTATGCATGCTTTGCATATAACAAAGCATATAATACTTGAAACGAGGTATGGCTTGCCAAAATGATAGCCCTTTCAATAGGTCAATGTGCTCTTTCAATAGGTTAATATTGGCCCTTTCAAATAAGGGATCAATCATCTATCGTGGCCCTTTCAAATAAGGGATCAATCACCTCGATAGAGGTGTGGATTCCACGTGCCATTAAAATTCCCATAAGCACATTTTTCAAAATATCACCCCCTCCAAGATAAAAGGCCCCACTCCCTCATTCTCTTTGTCTTCCATCACTCCATCCTCAAGTCCTTTCCCCACCAAAGAAGCCAATGAGGAGTCCTCCCTATTCCTCACCAAAGATGCCAAAGGAGTCCTCCCTATTCCTGCTAAAGTCATCGTACCTTACTCTTCTCTTTTGGCGCTTAGTATTTGCTATTCTCTTTTGGTACTTAGCATTAGTTGCCTTAGTCTCTAGCATTTATTTCCATCATTAGTTACCTTAGTCTCTAGCATTTTCTTATAGCATTTTGCCCTTCTTTTCACGATTCCCTTTGCCATGGCTGGTTCGATGTCCCTAGCTGATGTTATATCATCTATTGAGAGCGAGCTATCGAGTATGCATGGTAGGGCACATGATATCCCTGCTATCCTCCATCTTGTTTCAGACCTAGAGTCCATGCTTACATCATTACGTACCTTAGGTAGTACGTTAGACTTAGAGGATTGGACACACGCTCATCTCCTCGCTACCATATCCCAGGGTCTTTCATATGATGAGGTCAAGAGGTTTCCTGGTATTAGGGATTTTGTCTTAGATATTTTCTTAGATAGGCATGGTAATAGACCAGCGAGGGGGAAACCCCTAATGATATTTAGGTGTTCTCACCCATTGGTAGCATCACATATCTATAGTCGATATGTGGCTACTAACAATGGAAGAGTGCCTAATAATCATCAGATCCCATTATATGTTGCCATGCAGTTGTATGCCGAGTTTGTATTGGGACATAGAGTGGGCTACTGTAGTGTACGGCCTGGTGGTGGAGCTAGTAGTGGGAGGATGCAGGACCAGCGACATGGAGGGCATGGTGTTGGTGGACTAGATGCTCACGAAAAATTCGTTACCTTGTCTTGTATACATGAGGTAGGATCTTACATCACTTTGGGTGTGAGGTCCTTGTTGCTGGGTCCATTCAGCATATGCTCAGCACTATGTCATGACTAGAGACCTTGCCTACTGACATGGTATGTATAATTTTGAAATGTTTTCTTATTTTAAGTTATACTTTGAATTTTATAGCTCTTATGTATATTTTTATTGCCATATGTAGCATGTATCTTCATCAACACCGTCTAGTACTGGCGCAGACGTTGGCTCATCACATGCGACTGTAGCGACTGTTGCTCTTGCCACGGTATGTTTCACTTATTCATTTTCATGCGACATAGAAACATTTTGGTGCATTAAGGTGGATTTAGACTTATAGCATGTACACATGATATCTAAGTAGGCACTCGCACTGCCTTAGTAGTGGCACAAACATTGGCTCATCACATGCAATTGTAGCGCTTGTTGCTCCTATTTGCACGACACTCAGACTTGCCTTCAGGATCAGGTTTAGGATACACAGGCTTGCCTAGATGATGAGACCACTAGGCATAGGAATGCAAAGCATAGGGTTGAGCACTTTTGCATGCAGGCTCGTTGTTTTAAGGAGCATGGTGGCAGTAGGCCAGCATCTTTGGATCCATACATAGCCTTGTATCCATAGCCTATGTCACAGTTTTTAGGATGCCTGAGACTTTTAGATACAATCCCAGAGTTTTTTCGTCATACCTATTGCACTTTGTGTGCGACGGACTTTGATGGGATAGGATTTTATGGACTTAGTTGTGGGCATCTATTCCATTTGGATGGCATTGTGCGATCATTGACTATTAGGTCTAGATGCCCTTGTTGCACAACAGATGTCCCTCTCATCACATACCAAGATTTGGGTATGGACTCGTTGTATCCTGGAGAGCATGTTGAGGTGGACCCAGTGACTCGCAAGCCCGCTTCTCACATGCGGAAGGACATTGAGAGGATTGCATGAGAGGAGGGTTGTTTTGACATTCTAGAGGGTGTTGAGGAGCCAGCTCCTATTCCAAGGATGCATCAGTACTTTGATGATAGTGAGTTGGCTCGTGTAGTGAGAGAGGGCTACGCGGATGCTAAGAGGTTGACTCATTTAGAGTTCGAGACATGACTCAAAGCCGACTATCATTTGTGGAGTATCAGGAATCGGATGTTGCAAGAGGCACGTAAAATGCAGATGAAGGATGCAGTATGCATGTTACGAGGTACACAACCCCCTTTCAGTGCACGATGGATATTACCACATGCCACGATAGTGGATCCAGTGGCAAGTGGGGAGCATCGGAGGGCAACCTGGAGACCTCGATCGGCTATCGATGAGGATGATTCAGAGTAGCTAAACCCAAATTTGTTGGGTTAGAGCTATTATATGTATTCATTGCAATGGTTGTAAAAAAGTGATTTGAATTGTTATATGGTCTTGATATATGTTTCACTTGTTGTTTGCATATGGATTAAAATGTTTTGTTAAGGGTCCTTGATTCAAATGTTCTTGTTTACATATGGATTGAGATGTTGCTATGCCAAACATATGCAACGATATGGGGCATTCATGTTTTTGTTAAATATGCAACATTTTGGGAAGGACATTAGCATGTCCAGATGTGAAATTGGTGTAAACCTTTGCACGATCTATAGGATTGATGGTTTCCATGTTTGAGCAAATTTGGATGTCTATAGGACACCAAATGTGGGTTCATAAAGGTCAAATGCCCCAATTTGACATGTGTACCTCATTACATATGTGAAGGGGCAATATACCTAATGGGGAAGGACATTGGTATGTCCAGGTGTCGAATTGGTGTGAAATTTTGCATGGGCCTTAGACACAATGGTTATAATGTATGTGCAAAGTTGGATGTCCATAGAACACCGAATGTGGGACCAGGAAGGTCAAATGCCCCAATTCCACATGAGCATATCATATGTGTGTGAATCACTAAAATACGCAATGGGGAAGGACATTGGCATGTCCACGGGTGTCAGATCAGTAAGAACTTTACACGGGGCTAAGGCTTGATGGTTTCCATGTTTATGAAAAGTTAGATGTCCATTAGACACCGAATGTGGGCCCAATAAAGTGAAATGCCTCAATTCCATATGAGTATCATGTACACATATGTGAAGGGGAAAAATACACAATGGGGAAGGACATTGGTATGTCCAGGTGTTGGATTGGTAAAAAACTTTGAAAGGGCCTTAAGGTTGACAGAGTCCATGTGCTTACAAAGTTGGATGTCCATCGGACACCGAATGTGGCCCCGAGAAGGTCAAAAGCCCCAATTCCACATGAGTTTATCTTATGTGCGTGGAGGGGGAAAATACCTAACGGGGAAGGACATTGGCATGTCCAGGTGTCAGATTGACGTGAAACTTTGCACGGGTCTTGGCATTGATAGATTCCATGTGCTTGCGAAGTTGGATGCCCATCAAAGACCGAATGTGGTCCCGAGAAGGTCAAAAGCCCCATTTCCACATGAGTATATCATATGTGTGTGAAGGGGAAAAATACATAACGGGGAAGGACATGTTAGATATCAATGCTCCACTCTCATGTAACTACGCGAAAACCAGCTAACTCTACTTGTAAGCCCCCCATATGAGGAGAAGGCATTTGAGTAGCTCGGTTATCCAGTAGGTCCTGGTTTGGACACCTGATGGGGGCCATGTGTGGCCTGATGGCTGGACGGAGTTGGCACACTACCAACTAGGCTAGATGCAAGTGCGGGAAGGCATCCCATGACTGACCGCATTGAGGGTAGATGGAGCTTTTCTCAGGGCAGCCCACTCTCGGGTTGCAGGGCCCGTTTGGAGTCCCAAATGATCCTGGATGGCTGTGGGCCGAACGGACACCATAGGTTAGTTGCTCTGTTTTACGCCACAGTTCTATCGTGTGGTTGATGGCCTATTTCGAGATCGACCCCCAGTCGACCGTTTTGGGCAGACTAGGTCAGTCACCACATTGGGTCTAACCGACTACGACTAGTGGCTATATAAGAGCAAGCCCGTGAAACCCATTTCATCACTGGATATAGCAACCTTGATTCCTTAGCATCCAGCCTCCGTCCTCTACTATTTTTGGCATGCCATCGATGCTTCTCTCACAGGAGTGCATGGCTGGAAGGCTGCGCCATCTATTGTATCAGTTCATTGTATCAGTTCTACAGTAATCAAATTTTTGATTCTCCATACTATCTATTTTCTCTTACAGACGAGATCCTCTTATCTGTTGACCATAGATGTTGTATTATTTTCTTACATGGTATTAGAGCCTGGACTCTAGCAAGAAGATTTGGTAGTGTGTTTCTGTTTGCGAGCAGATTGTGAGAGATGGCCCAGCCCGCAAGACTGCGAATCCCACCGTTCGGCAAAAGCGAAAAGTTGGATGGCTCTAACTATCCACTCTAGAAGTTCAAGATGAAGACCATCCTAAGCGCATACGAGCTTTGGGACACTGCTACTGGGGTGGACGTGAGGCCAGTTGCGAGACCGGATCCAACCAATGTAGGACAACAGATAGTACCAACTGCGGATGAGATTCTTGCATGGACAAGAAGAAATGCAGATGCGCTGTGTTCTATTGTCTACAGTGTAAGTGATTCTGTCATGGTGTTAATTCAACATGTCACCACAGCGGAGGAGGCATGGACGGTCTTGAAAAATCAGTACGAGACCACGAATCAAATGCGGATTCAGAATCTGGAGACTCAACTCACGAACGAAAAATTGTCTGAGTCTGAAGCGGTAGAGAAGTTCATCACCAGGGTGAAGAATCTGCACGATCAAATGACGGCGATTGGCATCATCATCACCAGTGAGAATCTAGCACGAAGGTGCATACGGGTTCTCCCACCAAAGTACAATGGGCTTGTTACAGCGCTGAATACGTAGAATAGAAATCTGCCCCTCAACTTTGAGGATTTCAATGCGATGCTTCTGGAGGAGTAGATGCATCAAAAGATGAGGACTGGAGATTTCGGCTTTCTACGCTGGATCAAAGAAAGGTAAGGGTAAGGACTCTGGTAACCCATCTTCTTCTAATGATAAAAAGAGAAAGAAGATCAAGTGCTTCTATTGCAACAAGGCAGGGCACAAGCAGAATGAGTGCCAGAAGAAGATTGCAGATGAGAAGAATAGAGTAAAGAAAGAGTCCAGCAACAGTGCGCAAGCAATACCAATAGAGCTATTCATCGCAATTGAGGAGATTTTCACGGAGGCAATTCATGTACCTACGGATGAACCTTGGATCATTGACAGTAGTGCATCACGCCACATGACCAGTCGGAAGGATTGGTATACCTCTCCACAGCCAGTAGGGAATGACATCCTGGTAGCAGTCGGCAATGATGCAAAATGTCCAGCAAAAGGAAAAGATACGATTGCTCTCAAGTCAGATGGAGTTGTAAAACAGTTGTCCGATGTTCTTTATGTACCAAACATCAAGAGGAACTTGTTGTCCATTTCTGTGATCACAGATCGGGACCTCAAAGTTCACTTCGATAAGAATGGTCCAAAGATTGTGGATCTTCAAGGGAAGGTCATTGGTAAAGGTACACGCACAACAACATCTAGGAGCTCTCAGCTTTCAATGCTCGAGCGCATGTGAAGAACACTAAGCTATGGCATGAGAGGTTTGGTCATCTAAACCTTAGTTCTTTGAAGGAGATGCACAAAAGTGGAATGATTGCAGACCTACCAAAAATTTCAGATCTGCCTGATGTATGTGAAGCTTGCATGATGGGCAAGTAGCATCAGCAGCCCTTTCCTAAAGAGGCCAGCAGGGCAAAGGCTCCTCTAGAGCTCTTTCACATAGACCTCAACGGAAAGATGGAGATGGAAGCTTTGGGTGGTTCCTACTACTTCATGATGCTGATCGACGACTACAGTAGAAGGATATGGATATACTTCCTAAAGACTAAAGATGAGGCTTTTAGTAAGTTCAAGGAATGGCATGTAATGGTCGAGAAAGAAACAGTGAAGAAAGTGAAGAAGTTGAGATCAGACAGAGGTGGAGAGTTCACATCAACTGAATTCAAGAGTTACTGCAAAAGTCATGGGATCAAGAGGCAGAAACCCCCGCCACATACATCACAGCAAAATGGAGTAGTAGAGCGTAAGATGCGCATCATCTGCGAAATGGGCTGGAATATGATGAAAGGGAAAGATTTGCCAAAGTCTTTCTGGGCTGAAGCATCTAACACGACAATTTACATTCTCAATCGTAGCTACACGAAGGCTGTGAATGGGATGACTCCACTGCAGGCCTTTCCTGATAAGAAACCTTCAACTGCACATTTCAGAGTTTTTGGATGTGACTGTTTTGTGCATGTCCCTGATGCTAACAGAACCAAATGGGAACCGAAGAGCCGGAAATGTATTTTCTTGGGCTACAGTGAAGAGGCGAAGGGTTACCGTCTCTATAACCCTGTTACCAAGAAGGTAATAGTAAGTCGCGATGTGGTCTTCTCAAAATAGCCGCATCAATTGGAGGAGGATGCTTCCTTCCCAGACAACCAGGACCAGGATATCCATCCAATAACACCACCAACAGTAGACCGAACTCCCCCAATGGTGCTTGGGAGGATTCGAGATAAAGAAGATGAAGAAGATCCTGCAGAACCACAATGGCAACGGCCATTTCCGAAGTGGGTAAAGCAGCTTTTGGATGGCAGAGAACCTCTAGCCATTGAGGAGGAATCATCCAAACACCGCCGGTCTAAGAGATTAGAGGAGCAAAGAAGGGCGCAGGAACACTTGGTCAACTATGCTTTGATGACAGAGGTGATCTGTGCTGATGAACCCAAGTGTCTTGAAGAGGCATAGGGAGATGATAGGTGGATGGAGGCTATGCAGTCGGAGTATGGCTCCATAATGAAGAACAACACTTGGGACCTTGTGGAGCGACCACCCAAACACAAGGTAATCGGAACCAAGTGGGTGTACAAGACCAAGTACAAGTCCGACGGCACATTGGATAAGTACAAGGCTCGGCTCGTGGCAAAAGGATTCGCATAGGTACATGGTTTTGATTCTCAAGATACTTTTGCTCCCACAGCTCGACTAACCGCAATTCGCAGTGTTTTGGCTTTAGCTACCCAGGGAAGTTGGCCCGTGTTTTAGATGGATGTAAAATCCACCTTTCTAAATGGGGATCTCAAGGAGGAGGTATACATGGAAAAACCACTAGGTTTTGTGATCCTCGGTTCAGAAGGTAAAGTCTATAAACTAAAGAAGGCACTTTACAAGCTGAAACAGGCCCCACGAGCATGGTACTAGCGAATTGATGCATACTTTCTACAAAACGGGTTCAGGAGGAGCCCATCAAATGCAAATTTGTATATCTTCAGAGAAGGAGGCAGGTGTATGATCGTGGTCCTTTATGTGGATGACCTTGTCATAACAGGGAACCATGAAGAGAAGATCTCACAGACAAAGTATTTGCTAGGAAGAGAGTTTGAAATGACAGACCTCGGATTGATGCATTTCTGTTTGGGGATTGAAGTTTGGCAAGAGCTGAAACAGATCTTCATTTCACAGCTGAAGTATGCTGGAGAGATACTGAAGGCATTTGGCATGGCTGAGTGCAAAACAATTGGTACCCCTATGGAGGTTGACGTGAAGCTCTCAAACGAGGATTCATCACCACTGGTGGATGAAGTGAAGTACAGAAGGCTTGTGGGCAGCTTGATTTACTTGTGCAACACGCGATCGGACATCAGCTTTGCGACTGGTGTACTAAGCAAGTTTTCCAATAAGCCCCGAGAGAACCATTGGAGGGCAGGGATGTGGGTGCTGAAATACATCAAAGGCACACTTGATTATGGCATCACCTATACCAAGGGCAAAATCTTGATCGGATTCTGTGACTCTGATTTGGCAGGAGACATGGACAGCAGGAGATTAGTGATAGGTTATTGTTTCTCACTTAGATCTGGAGCTGTGTCATGGGTTTGCAAGAAGCAACCCACATTTGCTCTTTCTTCTACCGAGGCTGAGTACAAATCAGCATGCTTTGCTTCTTGTGAGGCGGTGTGGTTGAGGAGGATTTTAGGGGACATAAGTGCAGTGCAGAACAAGCCTATGCAGTTATCATGTGATAGTCAGAGTTGCATGGTGATTGCAAAGAACCCTATGTTCCATGCTCGCACAAAACACATTGAGATTCAATATCACTTTGTATGCGAGCTCATCATGGATGGAGAGGTCAACTTGGTGTACTGTCCGACTACAGAGAATGCTACAGACATCTTCACGACGGCTCTTCGAAGAGACTTGCGGGAGAGGCATCTTCATCGACTTGGCATTGGTCCGAAAAAGTAAGTTCACTTGCGGGTGGACATTGAGGGGGGGTGTTAGATATCAATGCTCCACTCTCATGTAACTACGTGGGAACCAGCTAACTCTACTTGTAAGCCCCCCATATGAGGAGAAGGCATTTGAGTAGCTCGATTATCTGGTAGGTCCTGGTTTGACACCAGATGGGGGCCATGTGTGGCCTGATGGCTGGACGGAGTTGGCACACTACCAACTAGGCTAGATGCAAGTGCGGGAAGGCATCCCATGACTGACCGCATTGAGGGTAGATAGAGCTTTTCTCGGGGCAGTCCACTCTCGGGTTGTGGGGCTCGTTTGAAGTCCCAGATGATCCCGGATGGCTGTGGGCCGAATGAATACCATAGGTTAGTTGCTTTGTTTTATGCCACGGTTCTATCGTGTGGTCGGTGGCCTATTTCAGGACCGACCCCCAGTCAACCGTTTTGGGTGGACTGGGTCAGTCACCACATTGGGTCTAACCGACTATGACTAGTGGCTATATAAGAGCAAGCCTGTGAAGCCCATTTCATCACTGGCTACAGCAACCCTGATTCCTTAGCATCCAGCCTCTGTCCTCTACTGTTTCTAGCATGCCATCGAAGCTTCTCTCACAGGAGCGCATGGCTGGAAGGTAGCGCCATCTATTGTAACAGTGCTATAGTAATCAAATTTTTGATTCTCCATACTATCTCTTTTCTCTCTTGCATACGAGATCCTATTATCTGTTGAGCACAAACGTTGTATTATTTTCTTACAGGACATTGGCATGTCTAGTTGTCAGATTGGTGTAAAAATTTACATGGGCCTTAGGCTTGATAGATTACAAGTTCTTGCAAATTTGGATGTCTATTGGACATTGAATGTAGGACTAGGAAGGTCAAAAGCCCCAATTTGACATCTGCATTTAGTTATGTATACATGTGAAGGGGCAAAATCCACAATGGTGAAGGACATTGGTATGTCCATGTGTTGTAATGGCATGAAACTTTGCACAAGCCTTAGACACGATGGTTCCCATGTAGGTGCAAAGTTGGATGCCCATCAGACACTAAATCTAGGCCCAAGAAGGTGAAATGCCCCAATTTCACATGTGCACTTGGTTACATATGTGAAGGGGCAAAAATACACAATGGTGAAAAACACGCAATGGTGAAGATTACATTTGACTCAACGTGTAATGTTGAAATACATCTAAAAGTGAAATCATATCACTGATACAATGAACACTACTTGATAAAGACATGAAATGGTAAAGCTTTGCAATGAAAACTGCTCAATACATAAAATGGACAACATAAGGATAATGTAAATCCTCAATAAAATGACATGGAATAAAAAACCAATACAATGAAACTATAGATCCTCAATACAAAGAGACTATAGAGAATCAGCACAATGATACAATATGAAATAATAGTACAATACACTACTCCTCGGGATCTACTCTCATGGCAATAGCCACAAGTATGCTCTCATGATCTTGTACTACAAGTCACCAACATGGAGTGGATCCACCCTTGTGAGATTGGATGTGATGAAGTGCACCATGCTAGCAATATGAAAATCTTACATCACGCATTGAAATGCTTCACATTTTGTATAGTCTGAAGTACCTCACAAGCTCGCCCATCTTGTAAATACAATCCTTTATGTCCTTTGATGCACTGTGTTGGTTGCATGGCATGGTCAGCCTCTATCCGAAGCTACCTGGGAATCCGTATATCGGAAAGTTCGTAGTACATTTTATTGTAAACTCCTGCATGAGCTCTGCCCACCTAGCAAGACATAAAGCACATCATTCATCTAGGCCATCTTTTTGTTGGTTTGCGCCTTGCAATATCCTCTATCTCCTGAAACAAAACCACACCTTCGATTAGTAGGTAGTATCAACTGAACACATAAGCGATGGTTGATTAGTTGCTTCTACACTCACAAATTTGGAAGGAAAAATATATTATTCCAAGTCATACTTACTTGGAGCATCTTGTGCCAATCATGAGATTTCAAGTCGTATAATTTCTCTGCACCTCTTTTCTTTCTCTTTGTGAAGGCCCCCTTCAAACACTCATGCATCCAGTGGGAGTACGAATTGTAGTGATAGCATGCTTTACCACCACCATCTCTAGCTTTGATAACTTCCATGGTGCACTGGGTAAAAAGACATGCCCATTTGGCCTCTCTTGTGGCTAAGCTTCATACACCCTCCCTATGGTGCGTAGATCCTCCCTTATGCCTACAGAATCTTGTGTCCCATTCAAATGCTCCCAAATGGTAGAGGCCACATTCTTGAAGATATGAATGGGATCAAGCAGGGGAAGAGGGGAAAAAAGAGAGGGGCAAAAATACAGGAGAAGAGAGGGGGGAAAGAGATAAAAATTAGGACAAAAAGAAAAGAGAGGGGATAAAGAGAGAAAAGAGAGGAAATAAGAGGCAGGGAAAAGAGAGGAGAAAAGAGGAAAAGAGAGGGGAGAAAGCAAGGAAAGAGAGGGGGCAAGAGGGAGGGAAAAGAGTGGAGAAGTGAGGGGAGAAGAGAGGAAATAAGAGAAGAGGGGAAAAAAGAGGGGCGAAAGTAGAGGGGAAAGAGAGGGGAAAAGGAGAGAAAAGAGAGGAAATAAGAGAGAGAGAGAGAGAGGAAAATAAGTGAAGAGAGGAAATACGAGAAGAGAGGGGAGAAGAGAGAAAATAAGAGGAGAGGGAAGAAAGGGAGGGAAAGGAAGAGAAAGGAAAAAGGAGAGGAGTGAAAAGAGAAAGAGAAAGAGAAGAGAGGATGGAAGAGGAAAAGAGAGGATAAAAAGAAGTGCAAAGAAAACTAAGGAAATAAGAGAGAAACAAAGGAAAATAAGATAAGAAAGGAAATATGAGAAGAAAGGGAAGAAGAGAGGGAAAGAGAGGAGATAAGAGAAGAGAGGAGAAAAGAGAGGAAATAGGAGAAGTCTTGAGGAAATAAGAGAAGAGAGAAGAGAGGGGAGAAGAGAGTACAAGAGAGGAGAAAAGAGGAGAGAAAGAGAGGGAAGCAAGAGAAAAGAGGAGAGAAAGAGAGAAAAAGACATAGGAAAAAGAGGGAAAATAGAGGAGATTTCCTACACCCATCACTGCAGCTAGCACTTAAGGCGCTAGTTGTAGGCCAATGCATTCATGAAATAAAAATAGGAAAAGTGACGAAGCACGTTCTTACCTAGAAATTATGTGTCTGATCCCGCTCGAAAGAGGTCTAGGTGTTTCATGTTTATTGCCCTATAAAAGAGAGGAAACATACCATTTTAAGAAAATGAATTAGTGAAAGGAGGAGTTTGAAGAAGCAACAATCCACAGGGTATGGATTGAGGAGACAAAGAGAAGCCTACAAAACAAGGAGAAAGCACGAAAACAATAGGTAGTGCTTTCATAATCTTCTCTTTCATGATTATTTTTCATGTATTGTTTCTTCCTTTAGAGAAAGAAAAGGAAAGGAAAGTAGAGAAACTTTAGAGAAAGGAAGGGAAAGTGAAAGTAGAGGAAAAGAAACAAGAGGAGGGGTAGAAAGAAAGACAAAGAAACCAAACAAACTTGAAATAGAAGGTAGAGGAATTCTTACCTTGAGATGGAGAGGGAGCTGCAGCAAGTCTTGTAGGTGCAGAGGGACAATGTACGAGAGGATGGAGAGGTGGGAGGGGGAAGGAGGAGGCAGGAGTGAGGAGACAAGGGTTGTGGGCGATCGTGAGCTGAAAGCAAAAGTGAGTCTTGTAGGTGTAGAGGGACAATGTAAGAGAGGATGGAGAGGTGGGAGGGGGAGGGAGGAGGCACGAGTGAGGAGACAAGGGTTGCAAGTGATCGTGAGCTAAAAGTGAAAGTGAGCGAGAAGAACGCATGAAAAATCAAATTGCATCCTCAAACGAATATGTTGAGATATGGTGCCATGAGCACATATTAGAGGCTAAGGTATGGTATAGGAATGTATTAAAGTAGCCACCCTAGGATGTGGACTACATGATGTGAGGATGTGGATCGAGGACATCCACAAGGAGAGATGTGGATCAGAGGATCCCACAGGTGTTGACTATTCAAAGGGCTCTCTCTATATAAGAAGCCTATTATGTATTGTTGATATATACATTGCAATAGATTGAGTGTTTGCTACCCTATGTCTCTCTCATGGTGCTTTGATCCTCCTTGATCCCTCACTTTCACATGGTATCAGAGATTAGGCGCTCCACAAGCCGAGGTAGATTAGTGAGTGTTTTCTTTCCCATGCTTTGTGTATAAAGAAGATAAAATTTGGCACACCCATAGAACCTTTAGGGAGCTCTCCATCAAAGGCTCCAAAAGCCATACGAGGCTCTAGTTCCCAATAGCCTTATCTTCTACATCGCCTCTCGACTCAACCATCGCTAGCCCAAGTACTCTAATGACCTCCACTCAGCTAGCATTTGGTAGCACTCATGAGACCTTTGGCAGCCCACAATAGCCATACAAGGCCAACAGCTACCTCCATCGGGAGGTGACCACAGCACACAACAAAGATTCAACATAGAAGCATGCTCCAAACGATGAGAGATGACCAACAGCTCTCAACCAAATGCAGGGACTCATGGCTGCTCTCCAACGACTACTTGCAAAGTAGAGCATCGTCGAGACACAACAAAGCCATACCACTGGCTGTACAAGTAACCTAATGGCTGCCAACCAATGTGAAGACTCGTCGCCCCAAGCACAATAGCTATAGCCGATAGCAGTCAGCAAATAGCTAAGTGCTCCAACACAACTACGCTGCTCCATAGAAACACCATCGCTTGGGCTTTTTTTAGTACATTTTCTAAAAGAAAAGAACGTGTTTTTCAAATTAAAAACACATGTGGACGTTCAAAATGCAAAAAATGCATTTTTTACAACCGGTCAAAGTGCACCAGTTGATGGCTACATACCGACCGGTAAATCCCAACACCGGTCGGTGAATCACCACACCGATCGGTGTACAACAAACTAGCTGGTGAAACAAAAAACCAGTCGGTATACTTGGGAAAATACAGGTCGGTGTAGTGAAACACCAATCGGTGTGCTCGAACCGAAGATGTGGCATGCATGTATTGGCCACAAAAACCGACCGGTGTGTGGACATACCGGCCAGTATGTCAAGTTGGATTCTATAAAAGGCCCCCTTCGCGTCATTTTTTTTTATAGTTCACTAAAATTCACCGGAATTTTCCACATCTTTGCTGTTTTCTACTTCTCCTTAAGGATTTTTGTGAGCTTCTAACCTCACTATTGTTCTTAGTTAGGGCCAAGTGATGGCTTGCTTCGGCCGACTGGATTCACCTCGCCTTATTTGAGATAAAAGAGAGAGAAATATGTCATATGTTTGTGCTTGTGTGCTTCTGTGTGTGTGTTTGCATGATGTATTTCACTTGGGGCCAGATGATGACTCACTTTGGCCTGTTGGATTCATCTCACCTTAAGTGATGTTCTAGTAGTATCAAGATTAAGGTCGGCGGGTGATGGCTCGCTTTGGATGGCTAGATTCACCTCATCCCAATTGAGAGAGAAATAGAGAGAGAGGAATATGTGTGATGCTTATTTATGCTTGCCTATATGTATTTGAATGTGTGATGTTTATCACTTGGGGTCGAATTACGACTCACTTTGACTGGTTTGATTCATCTCGCCTCGAGTGATGTTCTATTAGGTAGTATCATGATGAAGACTGGGTGATGGCTCACTTTGGCCAATTGGATTCACCTTGCTGTGGTCTACTATCATATATTCATATATATTGTACATAGGTGTCAATAGAGCCAGTAATTGTCCGAATGATAGCTCGCTTTGGCCGACTGGATTCACCTCGACAACGACCTTCCCAATGAGCTCAAGATGTGTGATCAGACAATGTTGATCTAGATCATCTTGGTTCATTACATTGTGATTGCTGTTATATGTTTTCCTATTCATCTTTTATAGCCTATCTTTCTTCGATAACCTGAGAGGATTTGTTGGAGTAATTTGTATGATGTGCGCTATTTCTTTTAGGGTCCACATTATAATTATCTATTAGAGATTCATGTTAGCATCTGCATAGATTTTATTTCTTGATTTTTTTGCATTTGTTTTTGTAATGACTGTCGAGTATCAATGTAATGCATTACAATTGGACCTAGATGTCTCAATTACTTAATTGCTATGTGTTGGTTTTCGTATGTACATGTTGTGACTCATCGTGGTAGTAGAACCTCACGACTGCTTACGTAATGATTGCTATACCTCTACCTTCCTCATGGCAGCCACCCCTTCAAAGAAAGAGAGAGACACTTGGAGAATTGAGTTGCAACAACTTGTCCGTAGGGTGTGCGTTCAACATATTATAACATTGAGTGAGGAGAAAATAAGAGACATTCCGCATACCAAGTCTAAGCTGGATGAAATGCATCAGCACATACTTGCTCAATTTGACTGTAGCTGGATGAGGTGCAGATAGGTGGAGCAGATAGAGGAGAAAGTGGATGTACTAAATTTCCTACCTAGAGTGCTGGGTGATATAGTTGCACAATGGGAAATGGTAAAGCAATTAGAGCCCTTGACAAACGCAGCAAGGTCGAAGTTGGGGATAGGTGGCTCATAGAATAGAAGGAATCCCGCGTTGCTAATCATAGGAAAAATGGAAAGGAAAAAGGTGCGGCCGATAGACTATCGAATGTCACCAAGCAATCTTATACCCAAGTTGCTAGTGGCTCATTAAAAAAATAGACATGAGCAGTCAAGACGAGAATGCACAAATAGACTTGTGCACGAAGTTTGCCGACGTGTGCTCTACAATGGTACACTTCCCACTAGTTGCATTGACAATTCTTGAGGAATTAGGTTGGGGGGTGGAAGGAAAAGTGTACCGGATTAAGATAGAGGGTGTGCCAGGTTTCAAGCCAACCCTATCTTATGCTGGCAAGAAGTTGAGGCATGATATTGCACATGCACATAGATCATTGAAGACAGAGCTGGCAATGACTTTAATACATAGGTCCATGTGTCACACAATTGGTTACACACACATTAGCAATCTTTGGTTAATTAGTCCATACTTTAATGGAGGTAGTATTCATGACATGCTCATGAGCCTACCTTCCATGTATCATGATTATCCAAATTCTCTATAGTGTATTTCCTATATGAGCCTACCTTCCATGTACAATATATAGTGAATTACTCATTTTATTCAATCTCTAAATGAGTAATTGAAGCCAATTTTTCCTTTCTTATATAGGGAATTTGATAACCTATATAGTCCCGTCTAGGAATATGCAACCCTATATGGAAAATGAAGTGGATTTCAAGTTTGCTATGTAGGAAATTGTGTTTCCTATATAGCCCACTTATATTGCTATCTAGGAAATGTGAGTTTCTATATGGAGAATGGAGTGGATTTCAAGTTGTGTAGGGAATTGCATTTCCTATATAGCCCATGTCTATTGTTGCTATCTAGGAAATGTGAGTTCCTATAAGGAGAACGAAGTAGGTTCTACAATTCCTATATAGGAAATGAGTTCTTTAGTTAATTATCAAGAATTTATCTTTTCCTATATATTAATTGTGATTATCTACATATCGAATGAGTTGTTTATCTAGAAAACAAGAAAGAACATTGTATTCTTCATGTAAGAAATTGTTTAAATTTTTAATTAAAAATGAGCATTAAAAAAAATAATTATGGTTAGCATCTCTTCTCTATCTCTGTATTCTTCAAATAAGAGTTGCCACATGGAGAGAAATGGATAGACCTCTCCTTGTGCACTCAGCCCTTCCATGTGGCATGCAAATTTTCATCTACCACTGAGCCATCTATGTGCTGCGCATCCAAACTACCGTCTCTATTGTCGAGAACCAAGGCAACATTGTCCTCGGTTCTTAGAGTGAGATTATTTGTGTTTCTTGGCATTACAAAATATAGGCACTGGAGCTCCTGACAGATGCATTCACCTCATCCACCATTCTCTCTATTTGTAAACATCCTTCCCTAGACTCTCCCCCAACTCACATCTATTTCGAATAGTGTCTTCGACTTCCTCTCATTTTCCTTTTCACCTTTTTTGCCATCGGTCATTAGCGCATTTTCTAAATGTACTAAAGGCTAGAATGAAGATTTGTTGATAAACGTTGAAGATGCATGAATCATATTTAGGGTATGTAGAAGCTGAATTGCAAGGGAGTGTATACTATTGCTGATCTATGCACCTTGAGCTCAATCAAAAGCACTCGAGACATCAAGGTTGTATTGGATGGTGGAGAAGCCACAGGTAATGAAACTGTGACGATCGTGCACTTATTCCAGGAAAAATGGCTCAACCACACCCATGTCCTAGGAAAAGAGATGTTGAAATTTGTGTTTTAAGTCTATGGTAAAATTATAAATATATTAATTAGTCTATGGCTTCTAAACCCCTTTAGATATCTCGTGAGACATCTTAATACTAGCTCTTTTAATTATTCGGATGGCCTTTTTGTTATTATACAATGTGAAGCTTTTGTTAATATAGATTAGCCTTTTAACTATTTCTATGAGGCTTTATACAGTGGGGTTTCTTTGAATTGATATGATTGATCAAATTCCTCTAGATAGCTCTGCATACATCTTAATATTGGCTCTTTTCATTATTCCTAGAATGGGCTATGGCCTTTTTGTTGATATACACGACACTGCACCACCTGCAAAGGTGAACACATAACCAGAAGTGGATCTCCTACTATCCACATGCCTTGCATAGTCTGAATCTGTGTACCCAAGTACACGCATGTCTCCTCTACCAAAGCAGATGCACATCTCCTTGGTACCCTTCATGTACCTCATGATGCACTTAATTGCCTCCCAATGCCTCTTTCCTGGATTAGCCATATACCGGCTAACAACTCCCATTGCAAATGCAATGTCTGGTCTAGTAGCTATCATAGCATACATAAGACTCCCAACTACTGATGCATAAGGAACCTTGGCCATCATGGCCCTCTCCTCATCTGATTTGGGACTATCTGTGTGACTCAGTTTCACATATGGAGGCAATGGAGTACTCACTGCCTTCCCCCCCTCCATATTGAAATGCTGCAATACTTTTGTAACATACTCTTTTTATGAAAGCCAAAGCAGTTTCCTACTCCGATCACGCGTGATGCACATACCAAGAATATGACCTACAAGTCCCAAATCCTTCATATCAAAGGCCTCATTGGTATGTCTAGGAGTTCTGGAAATATCAAAGACCTGCACTCCTCTCCATAATATCTATAACTCCTCCTCGGGGGGGTCACTCGTCATATGTAACCCTATCACGTGAGTTCAACAGAAGGATTTTTTTTATTTCTAAAATTTACAGAAATAAATATACATAAGGGACTATTCAAAATAGTTTTGGAAAAAATTTACAGATTTGTATAGAAAAGGGGTACATTTTATTAATGAAATTTTTTACAGATAAGGGACTTTAAATATAGGCCTTGAACGCACGTGATATAGAGGGTTTATACATAGTGACCCCCCCGAGAACTCCTCTATCAAAGGTGCCATGTACACGTCCATGTTTTTTGCCTTGTACTTTCCTGGCACAAGTAGTGCAAGCATGAGGTGTCCCTTTTTTATTGTTAGCCATGGTGGGATATTGTAATTCACCACGACTATGGGCCATGTCGACCAAGATGTCGAGCGTAACCTGAAAGGATTCACGCCGTCCATGGCTAGCCCAAGATGTAAGTTGGCACGTGGCTCCCTCGCAAAGTCCAGCCACTGATTATCTATGTGCTTCCAAGCTACACAATCTGTGGGAATCCTCAATGTGTCATCAGTGGACCGATGAGATGCATGCCATGTCATTAACTCTGCTATGGATTTGCATCGGAACATGTGTTGTATTCTTGCAATGATGGGAAAGACTTGGCCTTTAATGCATCTAGCTCATAAGTATTCTTGCTAGCCAATAGCATATCATCCACATATAGTGCCAGGATTATTAGGCTATTATCCTTAGCCCTTTTAGTGTAGAGGCAGTGATCAATTTCACTCCTTCTAAAACCATGGGACCGAATGAAAGCATCAAACTTCTGATACCATTCTCTAGGCGCTTGCTTAAGACCATAGAGACTCTTCTTCAGGTTGCAAACTAAATGCTCTTTGTCCTTTTTTTCCAAGCCTTCCGGCTGCACCATGTAAATTTCCTCATGCAAATCCCCATGCAAGAAAGTTGTCTTGACATTCATCTGCATAAGCTCCATATCCTTTGATGCCACTAGTCCAAGCATGCATCTAAGTGTGGTCATCTTCACAACCGGAGGAAATATCTCATCAAAGTCCACAACCTTCTCTTGCTTGAACCCTTTAGTGACCAAACGGGCCTTGTACCTAGGCACATCATCACCTATGACCTTCATTTTATAGACCCATTTACATGGCAATCCTTTCTTTCCATGTGGCAAAGAAACTAAGTCCCAAGTCTTATTCTTCATAAGTGAACTCATCTATGATTGCATAGCATACTCCCACTTGCATTGATCCTCGTGCATCATTAGCCTCTCTATAGCAAGAAGGCTCCCCGCAATCAGTAAGCATCACATAGTCTACCCTTGGAACAAGCCTATCAGGCGGTCTAAACACTCTAGATTATCTTCTCAAGGGCATTTTAGCTTGCTATCCCACCTACATATCAGCCACATTTGGCTCATCATTTCCACCAATAGATGATCCATCATCTACCCTTGATTGTATACCTATGGGAGTACTTGGTGGTACCATTTCTTGCACATTTGGTGCATGGACAGCTTCCTGTCTATCAACATATGCAGGTGGATTCACATCTTGTAAAGTGATTCTCCTCATGTCCACATCCCTCATGGGTGCCTTATGCATCTTCTTCTCATTGAAGACTACATCATGGCTACGTGTGATCTTCTTTGCTTCTGGATCCCAGAGATGATAGCCCATCTCTCCACTTTCACCATAACCCAGAAAGATGCATTTCCTAGACTTAGGATCTAGCTTCTTTCGAAGCTCTTTTGGCACATGTGCATATGCCTCAACCCAGATATACGCAAATGAGAGTAAGAGGGCTTCTTGCCACTCCATGCCTCTTCAAGAATACCACCATTCACATGCACTGCAGTCTTCATTGCCTCAGCCCAAAAACCACCAGAAAGACTTGCATTGGAAAGCATGCATTGCAACCTTTCTTGAATGGTACGGTTCATCTTTTCTACAACTGGATTTTGCTCTAGAGTACGAGGGGATGTGAGCTCCCTCTTAATCCCACATGTATCACAGAAATGTTGAAAGTCATGAGAGAGATACTCTCCACCATTGTCAGTCCGTAGGCATTTAAGCGTTCTACCTAACTGATTCTCAACCAAGGCCAGCCATTTTTGAAATACCTGGAACACATCACTCTTCCGAGCTATAGCATAATCCCACACTTTCCTAGTTGCATCATCAATGAATGTCACATAGTATTCAGCCCCGCCTAATGACCGTGTGGGCATGGGACCACATATGTCTGAATGCACCAAATCAAGCTTTTCAAACTCTTTCTTTCCCCTTCTTTTATGGGCTGATTTAGTTTGCTTCCCATAGAGACAGTGCTAACAAAATTCAAAATTAGAGAAACTCAAATGCAATACATAACCCAAATGGCATAAGAGTTTCATTCCATTCTGGCTCATGTGCCCGAACCTGCAATGCCACAAAGAAGTGCTTGGCTGCTCAGTTATTGCAACAACATGATCAAATACCCATGATACATGTAAGGGATACAAAGTCCCACACTTGGCACCCCTGGTCAAAAGCATAGAGCCCTTCTATGTCACCTACTCCCACTATGTCACATGCATAGTCATTTCCAAGATGCACACAACCTGTCTTTCCACTGTCATAAGTGGAGAACCATTCCCTATGGGGAGTAACATGGAATGAAGCACTAGAATCCAAAATTCAATCCTGGCAATATGCATCATCTAAAGTGGTAAGCAACTCTGCAGATAAACTAGACATGAAGAGAATGTCATTGTCACTATCATGTGTGACTGCATTGATCTCCTCGATCTTCACTTTTCCTTTGTCCTCCCTTGGACTCTCTTCCTTCTAATTTGCACCCCGATTTGCATTCTTTTTCTTATCCTTTTGCTCTCTTTTTAGCTTGTAGCAATCCTTTTTCATATGGCCCTTCTTGCTACAGTGGTAACACTCAATGTTCCGTGCCCTGGATTTGCTACGCGACTGCCCTCTTTCTTGGGACTTCCCCCTGAACTGCGATCTGCCCCTTTGCACATTTAAGGCTGCATCCTACTTGTTGCCATCCATAGACTTCCGCCTAATCTCCTCAGCCCACAAGCTACCCACAACATCAACAAATTTCAGTACTCCACACCAGGTGCAGAGTTACTGACAGCTGTATGGAAGGTATCCCATGAGGATGGCAATGAACATAAGAGAAATATTGCCTTAGTCTCTGCATCAAAATTCATCTTTTGAGCCTGAAGCTGGCTGAAAATAATATTGAATTCATTCAAGTGAGAAGCAATGGAGACCCCTTCCTTCATCTACAGCTCAAATAACCTCTTCATGAGGTAAACTTTATTAGAGGCAGTTTCCTTCTCATAAGTGGCACACAGTTTCTTCCACAAATCTTCTGTAGTTTGCTCATTTACTACTGTGAAATAAACTGACTCTGCAAGATAAGTCTAATAGTAGACTTTGCTAATGCATCCAACTCATTCCAATCATCCTCAGACATATTTGCAGGCTTAGCTTCAATCCCTGCCAAGGGTTTAATCTGCTTCTTTTGAATAAGCACCTCCTATTCTGTAAGAGTGCTCTTGCCATTTGCACAACTATTGCTAGTGCAATGAATGCAATGCACGAGAGGGGGTTCAGACACACTGATTTGAATGCCGGAAACTATGTGCTAGATTTTACACCAGATGGAAAATATGTGTGGGTGAGCATTATTGATTGGGGAAGGTGTCTCCACAGAACTGAGAGCAAACCCACCGAGCAGGTTTAGGCGCATGCTCCAAAGTCAAGATTTCCTTGGTTTGCACCAGAGCTTTACACAAGAAACAATGCTTTTCCTGAATCAAATGGCGCATGGTCAGACATGTCAGATTGCTATGCTGCCGGTTGATTACTTGGCAAAATAGTCAACTTCCTTGTGGGGTGCAATTCCGCATTGTCAAGTGATGAACTATACTTGGGGCATGTAATCAAGCTGTTGTGGGATTGTAAACTCCACTTGTGCCAGAATGAGCCTCATGAATGGATGACAATGGATTCTTGCTTACTAAACTTCATGCACACCATGTTGATGAAAATGACGCAATGCGTCTAATGGACAATATGAAAACTTATCTATAAATTTTTCATTTGCAAGTCATCATATTTCCATTTGCCAGTCCTATAGTTTTTAATATTCCTAAAACAAAATTTGCACTATTTTGAAATGGATTTATGTTTTTCATTAGTTTTTTAGGATTTATGTTTTGAAATTTCGAGAAAACAATCTTCTACAATAGGATGAGAAGCAAATGTGTTTGAATGTATGTATGTATCATGTCCTGAACTCATATATTTGCTATTATGTTTAGGGTTTATCATTTCACCAAAACAATGGCATCGTCAAGAACACCCTCTCGACCATCCACACTGGCCAAGTACCAAGAATGCACATGCGGTAGTCAAGCGATGCAGTTCATGATGGATGTGGCTGATGCTACCATGCATCTATCACTAAAAGAGCAAACAAAGGCAATTGGCCAAGCGAGTATTTTCCACAACCCTAATGGCATGAAGTTCTCAGCTATAAATCTCCTCGTCTCGGATGATGACTTCGAGACTATATGGGATTATAGCAAAAATGCTCCTAAACACGGGCGATGGTCCCTTATGCGATGTTATAATGAAACTCTAATGAAGCCATGAAAGAGAATGCACAATGCATCTGGGAGATGATTTCTGCTAGGAAATTTCGCTTTGAAATTCCCAAATACTTTGCAAAGATGCTATATGCAAAGTTTGTGCTTGGGCGTGAAGTGGACTTTGCCTTAGTCACTCGAGTAGACGAGGATCCATGTACACCAAGCGCCAAACTCGTGGTAGTTGAAACTCCACAAAGCGTCGACAATCCAATCTTAGGTGAATATAATATTTAAATATGTTGATTATTTACTTTCATTTTTTTTTAAGAATTCCAACCCAACATCAATTGATAAGTTTGAATGTGTAGCCTCTATCACAAGTGAAGATCTGTATATGAATATCATAGAGAGAGCTAGACAGGGAGCACGTGTTGAGCGAGATGTCACATTTATGACTACCATTGTATGATGCAACATCAGAGCATTAATGAGTGCTGCAAGAACTTAAGCGGGTGAGAAGTGACAATGAAAGATTGCATGCACTATTATCCCAAACCGGCCAGTAGCTTGATATCGACAATGCATACGTGGAGATGTGCATAATGGCAAGCAATTATTCTCAACAAGTGCATGATGCACAAGCCGCCTTGCAACATATCGAAGATGGGGCATAGTCTCGACAATCAGTCGTGATTTTGTTGGCCTCGTTGTGCATAAACCATCCACGATACCTAGAACATTACAATACATCGTGGATGGGCCATGTTGCCCAGTCTACCAAGATCATTTTGATAGGGCCACAGGATACTATGCCCTCCCTCGTGATCATCGCTTTCACCTTGTTTGTCTTGTGAATACCTTAAAGGTGAGAAGTGCATGTGCCACATGCAACGCTCCTGTGGCACGTGAGTTGTATGACATGCTCGGCATCGATGCAACATACTCTCCTGATCCGAGGCTACTTTCAATTTAAATGCTAAGGAGAGGAAGAATTTTGTATACAAACATATTTACAATATAAAATTAATTTTTGGGCACATGTTATCTATTTGCAATAATTGTTTTGAAGGTTTGTTTCAAAGGTGTATTGAATTAATGTTATTTTAATTATGGAGGAATTTATTCATGATGATAATGGAAATGGATTGTTTTCTCATAAAGTGTAATATTTTGTTTTAGTAATCGATCATCGTCATGGCGATTCTACTTGCTATCCTCATGATCATCACCAGCACCCTGCTGGGGGTAACAATTGTTTGTGGCTGCTTTGTGGTGCTCTATTGCCACAAGTTACACATTTTACTAGGAGCCCAGGGCACCCATCAACCACCCATTGTCGCACAAGCTGGCTAGAAAACACTTCAACTTAATGAATTTTAATACTCATCTTATATGCGTGGAGCTTCTTCTTGGCTTATTTTTTTGCTGAGGCCATTTTGTAACGGCCATTTTTTGCTGAGGCCATTTTGTATCGGGCAATATATATGTTCCCATGTTGTAACTAATTTTTTTGATGGCCTCATTTTGTATGAATAGTGCAAATAATAATATTTCTGAGCTATGGACACACAATCTCCATGTATGATTATTATTTTGAAAAGGCTGATGCCTGAAGTGCTACATGTTGAATTGTCATACCTTTGAAGTTTAAATTGTTAAAAATGCAATGTTTGTTGAAAACTGTTGAAGTAATTAACGTGGATGCATTGATTGTTGAAATTTATTGAAGTAATTAATGTGCATGCGTTATTATTGTCAATTATTATTTTGAAAAGGCTGATTCCTGAAGTGCTACCTTGGGGGGGTCACTCATCATATGTAACCCTATCACGTGAGTTCAACAGAAGGATATTTTTAATTTCTAAAATTTACAAAAATAAATACACATAAGGGACTATTTAAAATAGTTTTGGAAAAAAATTACAAATTTGCATAGAAAAGGGGTACATTTTATTAATGAAAATTTTACAGATAAGGGATTTTAAAAATAGGCCTTAAATGCACATGATATAGAGGGTTTATGCATAGTGACCCCCCCGAGAGTGCTACATGTTGAATTGTCATCCCTTTGAAGTAAAATTGTTAAAAATGCAATGTTTGTTGAAAACTGCTAAAGTAATTAACGTGGATGTGGGGGTTAAAGGCCATTGTACCTTAACCCCAGTTATGTACAATACTCAAACACACATATATATATGGATTAAATAGGAGATTAGGGTGTTTTGCACCCACCAAAACTTGTGTCTATCAAGCTCCCTCTCACCCTCTCAACTTTTGTTGTGTCCTCACAACTGGTATCAAAGCTTGGCAGTAGAGCCTAGAGGTAGCGTGAGCAGCTGGTGTAGCCTCTAGCCTGGAGAGAGAGTGGTGCATCCCAAAGATCCTTGTTCAACAGGAGGAGCTGTAGATTTTGGAGCTGCTATAGCAGTTGGAGAGAAAGGGGCAAAATCCTCTTGGGCATTTGTTTTGCTGGGTTGCAAAGTTGAAGGCATAGGATATAAGCAAATCTTCTCAGACACACATATCTACTGGCATAAATATCCGGAGTTAGAGATAGAATTTCTTCAAGGAAGTTGTAAATTAGATTGAGAACTACATTTTCACTTTAAAGATCTCTGTCATCCGAGTTCTCAGTGAAAAGTTACAGCTCCTGCAAAAAGTGACAAAATTCATTTTTTGCGAGGATTTTGTGTGTTTGATTTCCATATCCAAGCCACCATTTGTAGTTCTAACACTCCTAGTGGATCTAGAGTGGTCCAAAACTTCTACTTGAGAAGCTGCTTCCGGTTTCGTGAACTTTTGAAGCTGTGGTGAATCTCTATCTACTCCGACGTCTTCATTTCGCCAAGCTTTGAAATACTGTAAAAGAAGACATACCCACTGCACAAAATGATGCCTGAAAGGAAAAAGACGAAGCAGCACTATCACTCATTGGTTTGCACTTGGGTCTAAACATAATTCATCATATAGACTCCAAGGATCAAGCCAAAGATGCATGGGATGAGTTAAACACAATGTTTGATCAAAAAGACAAAAATCAAGAAATTCATTTTAAGATTGAATTCTATGGTTTGCACATGAGCTTCAATGAATCCATGGCACAATTTGTCAACAAAATCAAAATCATTATGACCCAACTAGACTCGAGGGGTGCACTACTAAGAAACCTTCTAGATTGCATGATTCAAGGGGTATTTAAGAAACCCCTCAACTAAAATTTTCCCTCCAATAAAATCGCCCCTCTTTACTTATGAACTAATGGATTTGTTTCCAAATTTGATTTAAAAGCCCCCTCTTGTTATTGTAATCCTATTAATTTTATTTTAAAAGTTGAATTAAAATACTCCTCCTTTTGAATGCACGTGGTAGACTAAATTTTTTTGAGGTGAACCCCCCAAGCAACTAGAAGGCATAAATGCAAAAGTAGTTGAAAAAAGGGGCCTAGGGCGCCAACTCCCTTTAGTAAGAAAACCTATCAAAATCTTGAGTATGAGATGAATTTAACAATATGCCATGAGTAGAAATTATTCAAATTAACATGGTCGTGTTCTACACTAATGAGCTTTAAATATGTCTTTACACGTTGAAATTTGGGTAACACATGAAAACGTTACATTAATTTGAAAGGAGATGGGTTTTCATATTTTAGTGTATTTTTTGTTTTACCCCCCCTCATCCAAAATACACCCCGGCTTGGGCCTCACATATTATGAAAAATATGTATGATTCTTAAAATCTTGCATATTTTCCAAGGTATATACCTTATATTTTATGGGAGGGGGGACATGAAACTTTCATATTTTTCCCTTGCATATTTGAAAATTTTAAAGGAAATCCATGCATATTATTTATGGACCTTGTCCGGGCCCTATGCCTTGTATTTTAGACGAGGGTAGTAACATATTACATATTGCGCTGGCACCCCAGGTTAGGGGGTTTGAGGGAATTTGGAGGACTTGGGTGTTTGGGTGTTTAACTTGGGGGGATGGTTGTGGATGTGTGCAAGTGGAGAGGATGAGTAGTGACAGCTCATCGGAATAAGAGGATAGTCATTTCTACAGCCTATGCCGACACTATCTATAGACCGCGCCACTTCCAGCAATGCGACCTGCTAGAGTCAAGATTTCCAAAACCTTCTTAGGGGAGGCTGGGCGACCTTATGGGCTAGTTGCTGATGAAGGTTGAAGGAAAACACTCCAATAACTGAGGCGTGGTGATGAAAAAACCAGTTAGCATTTGAGCTTCTGGCTATGGTGACGTGACACAACTTTTTACCCAAGCTTGGTACTGGGTCTTCTCTATCAGTACATCTTTCATTGCACATCAAATGCCCTCAAAGAGCTACTCTCATTTGGTTGAATTTCATCCTCCAAGTTGCTACTATCTCTGGTTGCTATTTTGGACAGTTTTAGCTTTGAAAAAGGTTGACCAAGTCAACTAAGTTTTGGGGCTTCTCAGTTTGATTGCAAGTCTTACTGACCATGCTAGAGTGCTAGAGTTGAGCCATTGGACTTGTGGGAGTCTCATTCACCTGCAAACATTCTACTTGGTATCTTAACAATCTTTCCTTCATAGCTTTGTATTCATGGAAAGATAGTCTTTGAACATGACTTCTTCTTGTGGTTCTACCAACACTCCATGTGTTAAGAAGATAAAGAAGAAGAAAACTCCAAGATATAACAATAGGAAGGTCACTAAACTCCAAGGCAAATCCCAAGTCCCTCACTATTATCAATATGCAAAGGATCTTGGCTTTTCAGATTTCATTGCTTATAACATGCATCTATATGGTGATGGTTCTTTTTGAATTGTAAGGGACCAAGCACTGCCACATCAGTGGTAAGACCTTCCCTATGGCCTCCAAAATCAAGATAGATAAGTTTGAGGGAGAGGGTTTTCATACTTGGGAGACCAAACTGAAATTTATTCTCATGAAAAAGGGGATTTGGAATGTGGCTAATGGAAAAGAAAAGAAACGAACCACTAGGGAAGGAGAAATTTTATGGCTTCCTAAGGATGAAAAATCACTATCCATAATTGCTCTTGGATTAAGTGATTCTTTTATCCACCACATTGATGGTTGTGAGACTGCTCATGCTGCATGGAGTCATCTTGAGCTTGTCTTTGGAGCACAGGGGAGGTGTTCCAAGTTTAGCTTGCTTATCAAATTCTTTGATTTGAAATTCGATAGAGGAGAATCCACTCTTCACATTTAAACTCCATGAAGAGCATACTGACTCAGTTATCTGGCATCAAGTTTAATCTTAATGATGACATTGTAATTGCTATCTTACTCAGAAGCCTAACTGAGGAATATGACACTATTGTCACTACTCTCACCGATATACCAAATATTAGTTTGGTGGAAATTGAGCCATCCCTTTTGGAAGAGGAAAGGAAAATCAAACAGATGAATGACTACAAAGAACATGGGACATATTTGGCCAAAAGCAACTTCAAGGGCAAGAGCAAGATGAAGTGCAACTTTTGTGGGAAACCTGGACATTTTGAGAAAGAGTGCTATGCAAAGAAGAAATGTTCAACAAACCTTGTGGAAGAAGCAGAGACAGAAGAAGAAGAAGAACCAGAGGATGTTAAAGCTCTCACCACTTTCACCACCCGTCAAACTTGACAAGGTTGATGACCCATATGCTTCTAAGTTGTTTGTGTGTGAGGTCAATAATGGTTCTCTGCCATGGATAGTCCATCCTTAAATGATTGTTAGTCTTTTGTTTGAGGTTTTACCTTGTTGGACTCATGGGGATTTCCATACATAGTCATTGTCTATCTCGTAGTTGTAAATCAAGAGTCCTAGGAGTAAGTCACAGGTTGGGGCCATGTGTGTTGCCACATGATGGTGGGCAAGCCATGGAGCATCCCATGTACTACTGCTGAGGGATGAGGTCATCAATTTGTGGGGGGGAATGAAGGACAAATTGATGTATGGGTGTGTGCCTATGGGCTAGGAGTCCTATGCTAGGAGTGTGTGAGTGTAGGTGTGCTAGAGTAGAAGGTTCTCGGGGGGGTCACTATGTATAAACCCTCTATATCACGTGCGTTCAAGGCCTATATTTAAAATCCCTTATCTGTAAATTTTTTCATTAATAAAATGTACCCCTTTTCTATACAAATCTGTAAATTTTTCCCAAAAATATTTTAAATAGTCCCTTATGTATATTTATTTTTGTAAATTTTAGAAATAAAAAATAACCTTCTGTTGAACTCACGTGATAGAGTTACATATGATGAGTGACCCCCCCGAGAGAAGGTTCTAGTGTGATTGAGAGATTCATGGGCTTGATTGAGAAATCAGTGAAGTGATTTGTGGATCTAGATGCTCTGCTGAGCTCACATATGATGTCACTCTTGGATGTAACTTGTGCCTATATACTGGGCATATCTCTCATGAATTAACTCCTCCATTTTGCTTCATTTCCTGAATCCTTCTTGCTACTCTAACAAGGATTGGCATGTTCTCATGTGGCATTACACATCTCCTTAAAACCTTGTCCTTGCCCATCTTGTATAGTTGCCCTGCAATGAGTTGATAGGGTGCAGCTTTTAGAATTAGTTTTCTGGCATCCACTACTTTCATTTTAGGAGGTGGTCTTCCTACCATTAAATACACAATGATGTCTACACACAAGTCAGGCACAACATCTATTTGAAATAATGCGGCATCTGGTAGGTCATCTTCTATTCCTTTCGGCTCTTCTCTTGTCCTCAATCGTGAGATGTGATTGGCAATGAAATGTTGACCTCCCTTTCTCACCACAATTTTGAAATTGAATTCTTGTAGCAATAGAAGCCATCAAGTGATCCAGCCTGTGATACATGGCCAATTCACAAGATATAATAAGGCTTACTGATTTTTGTAGAAGATAAAGTCAATAGCCAATAGATAGTGTCAAAATTTCTTCATGATGTAGAGCATTGCAATCTTCTCTTTCTGTTGTGGTGTTATTCACCTCCGCATCATTTAACTTCCTGCTTGCAAAGTATACTGGGTAGTCTTTGTTGTATTTTCCAAGTTGACATAACACACTTCCTACTGCATAATTGGAACCATCAGTATGTACATGAAATTCTATGTCCCAATTTGGTGCCATTAGGACAAGGGCTGTGATCAATCTCCAATTGAGGGTTTTGAATGCTTGCTCGCGTTCGTCTGTCTAGATGAAGTTGACTAGGAGCTTATATAGGGGCCTTGCAATCATGGCATACCTAAATATAAACATTCTATAGTACCCGGCATGGCCCATGAAGACTTGGACACCCTTTGCACTTAGTGGGGGGAGATGATCTTTATTTTGTCCATGTCAGTTTTGCAATCCCATATCGATAGACTATGTGTCCCACGACTACTCCATGTGTGACCAGGAATTGACATTTGAGAGGATTCAAAGAGATTCCATACTCTCTCCATTTCTTCAGTACATTTTCCAGGCATTACAAGTGATGTATGCACAAGTCGTCTAGGAAGACTTGTAGGAACTTGTTGAGAAACTCCTTGAAGGCGGTGTAAATGACCCTTTGAAAAGTGGATGGGGCATTGCATAAGCCAAATGGTGTGACTCTGTATGCAAAAATTCCCCATTTTGTGGCAAATGCTGTCTTTGCTTGATATTGAGGTGCAATTTGTACTTGGCTGTACCCACTGAACACATCCAAGAAGCTATACACTTTAGACCCTTAGCCTTTTGGCGTTGCACATCCTCCTTATTTTTCCTTGACCGATTATTATTGGCTAGTACTAGAGGGTCTATCTTGGGGTATTCTATGGCCATGAGTGTGAACGCATGACGAAAACCTACGGGAAGGGAGAGAAGGAGCAAAACATGAGCCATTAGTTTGGTGGGTGCAAGATCACCCTAATCTTCTATGTCATCCATATATATATATATATATGTGTTTGAGTATTGTACATACCCAGGGTTAAGGCATAGTGGCATTTAACCCCCATGACCTCCCACTTAAAGGCTAATTTTCCTTTAAGGGATAATAGCCATTGAGCATACTATCCAATGTACACGACAATATTCAAACCACTGACAAGGTAAACTCTTCGTCAGCATATCTACAGGGTTATCATATGTATGAACCTTGATAATCTCTATGCACTTGTACTCAAGTACCTCCCTGATGAAATGGTACCTGACCTCAATGTGTTTGGTCTTTGCATGAAAGACCAGATTTCGTGCTAGCATTTGGATCATGAAATGTTAGATATGCTCAATGCCCCACCCTCCTGGTGGATGGATCCTAACTTGCATGTTAGATGAGGTCTATCAATGAGACTGTTGATGGTAGAAAGGTGATTGTGTGGGAGCCCCTTATTCTTGTTGGGGCCTGGGGGCCAGCTAGCCCCTAGCTGGGGAGTCCCAGGGGGGCCAGTGCCCCCTGGTGGGGGTTTGGGGGCGAGAGCCCCTGAGGTGACGGTATAGGGAATATTCCTTGAATATTCCATGGACGACTAGTCGGTTCCACCGACTAGGTTGATGGGTCGGCTTCACCAACTAGGCTGACTGATCAGTTCCACTGACTACATTGATCCGACTACCACCCTCATAGCTATAAAGAGGCGACCTCCCAGTCCATTGTACCAGATCAGATCTTCCAGCAGAGATCTTCCAGCTAGTAGCTCTTCACCTAGTATCTGTCTAGATCGCCATCTAAGCTCCATTGTGGGAGTGCACATGTGGACGGAGCCATCATCTGTACTACATTAGTATTGAAGGAAAATTTTGTTCATCTCCAGTTTGCTGTGTCCTCTCTATTCTTTGTTCAGTTTCTTCCGCTGCGCCGTGTAATTTAACATGAAAGAGGCTCCCATTAGCAGTTGCACAAGCCTCAAGTGTCTTCTACCATTGTTGTTGTTATTGCAGTTGCGCCGTTGATCAAAGTAGTCTTCGAGATGCAGATCTTTGTTTTCTATTTCTTGTTCAATCCTTAGGTCCTCCATGATGCATGTCGATAGTAAGAGGTTGAATCCTTAGAGAGCATAGAGGGCAGAAGAAAGTTCACAAAAGTATGCAGGTGCTAGTCTTTGGCCAGATCTGAGGTGCATACACAATGCTTAATTGTATCTTTCAAGTGAGTGCATTTGACTTTGAAATCTGCAATTGATTTCAACCTTCTTAGCCTAAAAATGGCATAAAATATGCAATCTTTGACTGGTTGAAATCAAATCTCTACGTAGTGGCAACTACCAAGACTCAAATCAATGGTAAAAAGACTTGAATTTTTTTGTTTGATATAGGTCTTTACGTGCATGGAATTCGGGTTCAAATCGGGTGCGATTTGGCCTATAGAGGGCCAAGATACGGGCCCCCAAAGAAGGGGCAAAAATGCACACTTTTAAGAAAGAGACCCCTTTTTCTTTTTCTTTTTGGGTGTGTGTGTGTGTATAAGAGGGAGGATTGGTTAACCTAACCTAATCTAATGTCTCTTATTAACTATGAGTTGGTTCCTCCCTTTTAAAAAAATAAATAAATTATACTCTAACCTAACCTATTATACTACAGTTAGTTTGACGAACCTAAGGGCTAGTTAGTTTTACCCTAATTTCTCTCCCTTTCTCTCTCTTCTACCAATTCTCTCTCCTCTTTATTCTATCTACTCTCTTCTCACTCTCTCTCCTCTATGGGCCGGCGGCACGGATATAAGGAGCGGTGGTGGTGCACGGGTTATGAGTGATGCTACCTTTGACGGGGGCGATGGGACAAATTTTGAGGGGGCAGGTGGGTACAGCAGTGCAGCAAGGCATCAACGGTGGCCATGCATAGTGGCACAATGCCTAACAGCACTCACGCAGAGCGACGCGATGCTTGGCAACATTGGTGCTTGTGTGGCACGCCCTTGACGGTGCTCACGCAGCGTGGCATGGTGCCCGATGGCACGAGCGTGGCACGATGCCCGATGGTAATCAATGCCTGATGGCCCTAGTGCATGGTGCACAAACAAGACATGCAACGCCTGAGGTAGCTCAGTTGGGTGGGTGGGCGGTGGCACAGTGGTCGAGGCAATGGCATGGGGGAGGTGGGAGGGGGGAGCGGGGAGAGGGGGGGTGGGGGGGGAAGGGTGGAGGAAAGAGGTGGAGAGAGGGGTAAGAGAGAGGTGGGGGTGGAGGAAAGTTTAATCGAGAAAGAATTTGAGGGTTCTCTAAAAAAGAAAATCGTTCAAATTTCTGTGCTCTAAGGGCTCTTCAAATCACACACATTTTGGCGCATGTATCACTCACTTTTGAGCCTCGCCATAAAATCCACTTCCTACACGCACATCATCTTCTACATCGATGCATCTGACCCAGCACATAAAAAGAACCAAAGAAAAAGAAATTATATCCTATTATTTTCTTCGATCGATGGTTGGTCTAGATCTAGATCAGAGTAGACTAGATCGCCATTGAGGAGACAATTTGAATTTCTCCAAGTTGCCAATCTAAGCCATGCCCAAAATTAGAGCAACTTGGATTGTCTTCAAATTGGATTTAGACATGCATAAGCACATCTTGGGATATCTTGGAGTGTTGGATGAGAATGACTGAGATAGTACTAAGAAAATGTAGTTTCAAAGCAAGGAAACAATATTCCACTTATCCTAGAAAATGGAAAATGTATTTGAGACTATGCTAGAGAGAGGGGGTGAGAGAGGTGGGGGGTGGAAGAAGGAGGGGTTGAGAGAGGTGGGGGGTGGAGGAAGGTGGGGTCGGAGAGAGGTGGGGAGATGGTGGGGTGGAGGGGAGAAAGTGGATATGGAGTGGAGGGAGATGGGGGTGTAGAGAGAGGTGAAGAGATGGTGGAGTGGAGGTTGGTGCCGGTGTAGACAGAGGTAGAGAGATGGTAGAGTGGAGGGTGATGGAAAGATATGATGATTACCTTGAGTGGGGGAGATGGGGGATGGACGAAAAAAGTGGAGGTGGTGGGGAGGGAGATGATGGGAGGTGGAGATGGAGATGGAGATGGAGGGGAGGCTGATGGAAAAACTAGTGGTGGAGGGGGGAGGTTGACGGAAAAAGTGGTGGTGGTGATGGTTGGAGGACGAAAAATGAAGGTAAACAGAAAAATGGAGGTAGACAGAAAATATGGAGGCTTGACGGAATTTGGAGATGGAAGTGGCTTGGAAAAGTGTGGGGAAAGAGGGGGGGGGAGGGGGTGTTGCTTTTATAGAATGTGAGGGGATTATGGGTTAATTTTGGATGTTTAGTGTATTAATGTGATTATGTAAGACAACATTATCCTTTTGCACCAGTTGGAAGCATTTTTTCACTCCTTTGCCTTGAGGGATGTGTCTTGAATGGTTTTTCAAAGGGGGTTCTTTTTCGCACATGCAAACACGTGCTCATCTTTTTCTTTAGGTGCTAACCTCCCTAGTAGCGGCACCAAAATGTTGTCACTGTTTCTCCCAGTGCAGGTTCTGAGGGTGTTGGTCACTTACAGTCATGTCGTTGCTCATTGTAGCATAGGTTTTCCCAAGTGTAGCATAGGTCCTCGGGTCGTATTTCGGTGAGAGGTATAGGCTAAAGCGTGGAAAGCAGATCTCATGCGTGCGTGGGTGGGAAAGCGGGCTTAATCACAACGATGGATGGAGGCTCTCGCCTCCACGGGAGTACAAGGGTTTAGAAGGAGGTTGCAGGGTTTGAAAGGGGACAAGGTTGAGAGAGCTATCTAGGAGTTCCGGGGTTCAGAGAGGGTTGTAGGGTTTAGGAGGGGTTCAGAGTGGAGAGCTAGTCTCCATCGTGACTTCGAGGGTAAGGGTTAAGGAGGAGGGACAAGGGAGGAGGGAGGAGGAAGGAGGAAGAGGAGGGAGGAGGAGAAGGAGACAAGAGGAGGAGACAGGAGGAGGGGGGAGTACAAGGGTAGGGAGTGCAAGGGTAAGGGCATGCTAGAACATGATAATGTAAGAGAGCACGGATGCAATGGAGATCAATCACATGAACACAATAGTGAGCTTGAACATTGAACCCCAAAGAGTGGGAGCTTCATTCCATTGAGAGATATTTGTACATGTTGGTCTCTACACAATCCATAGGTACCTCCATGGTGGGACCTCTTTCATAGGAGACCTTTTGGACAAGAGTCCCTCCACTTTTTGGGGGACCTTTTGCGTCTCTACACAAAGTGGGGAAACCTTTGAGTCTCTACACAATGTGGGGGGACCTTTTGGGTCTCTATACAAAGTGGGGGGACCTCAAAAAGTATAGGCTTTTAACCTTTCTCTCTCTAGATCCTGATTTTGCAAGTGTGATTGGATCTAATCTAGAGAGGATTTTGGATATCCTCATCCTTTAAGATTCATCATACCATCTTTTAGTCTTAAGATATTACAAGCGGAGCTTTGCCCCTACTCTACACACACAATGATCTCATCGTTGTTGCTCTAGACTACACTTTTGGCCTTTGTTGCCACATGGTTAACATTCCTCTTTTCTTATGGCAGCTGCTTTCGATGATACGAATCAGGTAGTTCCTCATCTGGGCCTCCTTGAACTGATGGGACCTCATCTTCTTGCATCTGGGAAGCTTGAGTAGTCCCTGCCATATCCTTCGTTTGGGGCTTCGCAACATATCTGATACTATTCTCTTCCCATCGTATCCTTAGCTCTTTCAGAACCGACAGCCGTTTCATTTTGATCCGGATCATGCATCACTCCCCCCTTTTGCCAATCTTTTTCCAATTCCCATTCGGCGAGTCACCCGTCTCTGCGATGAGTCCCTCTCAGAACCAAGCTCTGGTGTCTTCACAACTTGAACATGCACGCCAACTTTAGTCACATCAGCCTCACAAGATTAAATCCCACTGGGCTTATCGGGTTTTCCTAGTCCAATAGGCAGAAGAGTAATGAGTATAGAGCTAGAAGGATTGATAGGTTTTATCTTTCAGAGGAGGGCTGATGGTGGTGTGCCCTAAAAGGAGAGTATGGTGTCTGGTGTCTTCGTAACTTTGAACATGCATGCCAGCTTTAGTCGCATCAGCCTCATGAGATTAAATCCTACTGGGCTTAGCGGGTTTTTTGAGTCCAATAGGTAGAAGGGTAATGAGTATAGGGCTAGAAGGATTGACATGTTTTATCTTTCAGAGGAGGGATGATGGTACTGTGCCCCGATGAAAGGAGAGAGTATGTTACTCATTCCTACCTTTTAGACCATGTTCCATTGGCCTGGTGGTTCATTAGATCGATCATTAGATATCCCCTTTATTCATGATAACAAGCTTCTTGGGAATGAGGCGTTTTCTAAAATGATAAAGGCTTGGTTGCAAAGCAGAGATAAGTATCTTGATCCTTGTTTGAGATGGGGTATGTTGATTAGGGCTAATGTTGTTGTAGCCCATAATTGGATGAGGCAAGCAAAACTGAGGGCAACAAACTGAGGGCCGGCAAACTGAATGACATGGAGTTTGTGCGTGATGCCTGGAGATCTGCTCTTTCTAAGATGCCTAGGGATGAAGTTTGTGCTACCTTGCTTGCAGAAGTAGAAATTGCGATGTAGAGGAAGGAATTGGAAGATGTGGAGAGGGCTAGAATGAGAAGTCGTCAGCTATGGCTTGAACTAGGAGTTTGTCCAACTATTTTTTTTTTCCAATCAATGAAAAGAAAAGTGGAGAGAGAGAGAATTGATCGTGTGTAGGATGAGGATGGTGAATTGGTCACGGATTTTTGGAAAATTTTTTAGGTGTTTAAGTCTCAATTAAGTGCTATTGTGGGCATGCCTGCTACTCAAAATGAGGACTGGAAGACCGCTCTGAATGGTGCTTTAACAGGGATCGAATGCAAAGTTTCTGGGGGCCAAAGGAGTCTGCTGACGAGACCGTTTGAGCAAAAGAGATATATGAGGCTCTGAGGTTGATGAAGAAGGATCGCTCGTCAGGCCAGGATGGACTTTCGTCAAAATTCTATTTATGTTCATGGGATGCTGTGGGGGGAGATTTGGTAGAAATGTTGAATGTCTCAATGAAGAGAGGGGTTTTTTCTGCAGATGTGAATGCTGGCATTATGAAACTCTTCCCGAAACGTCAAAATGGAATCTGAGTTGGGGATTGGATACCAATGATGATGATGAACATAAGATTATGGCTAAGGTAATGGCTTTGAGAATTAGGCAAGTATGTATGCAGGTTATGTATGCAGGTTGTAGACAAGGAGCAATGTGGCTTTGTAAAATGCAAAGAGAATTTCAACAATATTCTAAATATATCAACTACTGGATTATGCTAGGAAATCCGACCAACAATGTGTGGTGTTTGGGCTTGATCTAAGATAAAGCTTGATACAGATTAAGATGGGATTTCGTTTTGGAGGTGTTAACCGGGCTTGGCTTTGTGGAGAAGATTTTGTAGCAATGGTGTCTACCCTGTTTCAAAATGCCTCAGCAATCCTGTGTCTAAATGGCGGGGTGGTTGGATCTTTTGATTTACGCGGGTCAGTGCGGTAGGGATGTCCTATTGCTCCCCTATTGTTTGCTGTGTGCATAGTCCCATTGATGCACATGCTGAAACAATGCCAAGATGAAGGGAAACTAAAGGGGCTTCGATTGCCTTTGGGTGAACAATTATGCATGCAACTCTTTGCAGGCAAATTTTTTGTAAGGCTTCTAGTTCTGTGTGCAGCTGTTAGAAAAGTTTTGGTCTCAGAACATGTTGTGACTCTTCACCTCAGTGGGCTAATGAACTTCAGGTTTCTTGGATAAAGCATGGGGAAGTGGTGAGGTATCTTGGTGCCCGAATTGGGGTCAGGATCTTGGTTGAATGGTTCTTGGAGAAGATTAAGTCCAAACTAAAGGCTTGGGGAGGAATCTGCCTTGGGTGGAATGCAAGAGCCTTACTGATCAAGCATATGCTGTTTGCCTGGCTACTCTTTGGAACTTTCGTAAGAGCCATTGGCTACAGCTAGAGTGTTTGTTTTGGGCTTTTATTTGGGCAGAGGAAGTGGGAAAGCGCATGCATTATATACCATGGGAAGTGCTAAAGTAGTCTAAATTACAGCGTGGGCTTGGTTTCCCGGATGTCAAGCTGAAGAATATTTCTCTGATAGGGAAATGGTTATCGAGGATGTTTGTGGATGATTTTCCTTGGGCCCAGGTAGCAAAATGGTTTATCAGTTCGAGCTGGGTCGTGGAATGTAATGCCCTGGTATGATAGATTAGTCTCTGATTTCCCTCTGAAAACTCGTGGATCTGATTTGGTTGCGGGCTTGTGTGAGACATGGAAGATGTGCGTGCTAAAATTGAGCTGGAAGGGAAGAGCGTAATTTTCTTATATCTAATAAAGGCTGGCACGATTTTTTTCTTTTTTAAAAAAAAGTAGAGTTGTGGTCATGTCTTTGATTTGAATCACAAAAGTAAAAGTTGTTAAAATGAGTTTCAAATACTTTACACTTAATTGGCATGACCATGCACATTTCATATAAAAACCTCATATATATATATATATATATATATAAAAAAAGGGAATAAAACACACGTGGTGGTTACTATAGTGGCTCCTTTTGACCCTGAGAAACGACCAAAAGCACCCCTTATGAAGCTATCAGGTAGGGGTGACGATACTATTAGTAAATACGTACCTAATGAATCCTTTCTCTCTTGTTTCTTATACTCATGGCAGTTTGTCCGAGGTGAAAATGCTTTCTATTTTCTCTTTTACGGAATGCTTCTATTGCACCTATATACAAAATTCTTTCACGTTGAATGGATGGCACTATAGTGTATGGGAAGCTTCAATGAACATGATTTGACTGGGTGATATCTTAAACATTGTCACACTCCTATTTGCCTACTGCACTACCACATATTAGGATCCCCTTGAGGAAATCTTGGGTCATAAATATATGTGCGTGCGTGTGTGTGTGGCGAGAGAGAGAGAGAGAGAGAGAGAGAGAGAGAGAGAGAGAGAGATGAATCCAGGAATTTTGACCACCTAAGATCTCTGGCTTCAGTCATAAGTTCTTGTGAAACCTTAAAATTTCTCTCTTCAAAATTGATTCATTGGATGCAAGGGTAGAGGGATCATGGGGGCAAAAAGGTTACTCTATTCGCCAAACTAGCTAGCTGCTCTCATACATATACACACCTTTAGATATTCTCAATGCTCAGACCTCATGTGATTGGGATATAGATAATCCATTCAACAATCAATCATCATGCTTTTTTGAAATACATTGAATCTGTCTTCGTTACCCTGTAGTTTGGATTCTTTTTCTAGACCAACCATGTTCGAAGTGAATAAAAATTTTACCCAAGAACCATGTTTACGGTGACAATTGCTTTGATGACACAAGTCAGGACACACTCCAGATGCCGCAGTCTGAAGCGGTGCTACTCAGCTTGGAGGGCACACCAATGACACACATAGGGTTCAGCCCAGCAAGGGTATTCCATGTCATATGCCTCAAGTCTCTTTCATTGAGCATCATGCTGCTGACACGTCTTCCTCACGCTTGATGGTAAGTGTGTAAAAATATATATAACTGGTCGAGTTTGGCAATGCAGAAACCAATAAAGAGGTGCCCGCCCAAACCTCAAATGGTGGCTTTCTATTGCTTCAAACGGCCGCCCAACGTTGCCGCCCAAACCTCAAATGGTGGCTTTCTATTGCTTCAAACGGCCGCCCAACGTTGGGCGCCCCTTGGTGCCTCATATAATCAAATTTCTCTCCTTCCTTAAAAGAGATTTTAAGAGCGAGTTGTCTAGACGATCCTTGCTCTTGTAAACAATGCTGACTGCCTAAAAACTTGAGCAACGCTCGGGATACCCTCCATCAAATGCAGACCTGCCTTTAGCCGGACCATTCAAAACCCAAAGTAGGAATGATTGCTACGGCTTCCCCCGAGGTCCCTTGCGGAAGAACCCTGGCATGCGAGATTGTCCCCCAGGATCCGTGCTTTCCGATCCTCATACCACTGGTGAAGGACTTTTCCCGAACAACCTCAAAACCTTCGAGTTCAGGTACTGCAGCACATAGGTTGTGGTCATTCTTTGCAGATGGGTCAAGGAAAGCGCAAGATTGTTTCACGGAACCTTCTCAGTGGAGAAACTTCTTTTCATTGTGGTCATGCTTCGCAGATAGGTTAAGCACAGAGCGCTTCTGGCGAGACTATTTCACAGATCCCTCTCAGTGGTGGGACATCCGAAAGAGCAAGGTAAGTGTTCCACAAAATATTTGCTCGGTTAAAGCTGCGGAAATCCTCCGTCGTATCAGCTGGTCTGACAGGTCTGCCGCAAGTTTTAACAGACAAACCCAAGGGCTCCAGATTTCAAGCATAAAATCACAAGGCAGTCGCTATGGATAGACGGTTGGCACAATCCAGATTGGGTTAAATACATGCTCGAGAAAAAGGACTCCAGAAGCAGTGGAATGCATGAAGCAAAAGCATCCACTGGCCAGACCCAGTCATATTCGAAAGACCATGGCTTGCTGGAGAGTGTCAACAATTGCAGAGCCAACGTTAGGTCTGAAGTACAAGTGAACGCATCTAAGGCACAAGAACTGCAAAACACCAAGGGATGGGAGATGTTGAGCTTAGAGGAGGCACTCACTTCTTTAGAACAGATGCAGAAGCCACCTTTGGTTGAGAACGTTATATGCATTTTGCAGAAGTGCAGAAAAGAGAAAAGTCAAGCGTATGCCAAGCGCTTGCATGCCTACATGTGCCAACGGGGGCTGGAAGCTTATAGATCTCTCGGCAACCACCTTGTCCCAATGTTGGTGGAATGTGGAAGCATGTACGATGCCCTGCAGGTTTTTCACAGGTTGGTTGATCCGAAAGAGTATTCTTGGACGTCTCTCATAACGGGTTATATTGAATGTGGTGAAGCACAGCAGGCTCTCAACCTGTACCAGAAAATGCGAAAGGACTGCGTACATCCTAGCAAGCATACGTTTGTGGCACTATTGAAGGCTTGTGCTAGGCTGAAAGATGCGGCAAGGGGCCTAGAATTACATGCCGAGATTGCCGGAAGGGGGTTGGAAGGAGATCCTTTTGTTGGCTGCACGTTGGTTGATATGTATGCCAAATGTGGGTTGTTTGCAAAAGCACGAGAAGTGTTCGACAAGCTTCCAGTTCATAATGTAGTCTCATGGACTGCATTAATTGCGGGATATGTGGAACGTGGGTTTGGTGAGGAAGCACTGAATTGTTTTGAACAGATGCTATTAGAGGGTTTGTACCCAGATGCTGTGACATTTGTCTGCTGTTTGAAAGCTTGTGGTACTGTAGGAGCCTTAGACAAAGGCCAAGAAATACACACAAAAGTTACCCGTCAACAGTTGGAAACTGATCCATTTGTTGGTAATGCTTTGGTTGATATGTATGCAAAATGTGGTTCGCTTGCAAATGCACGGGATGTCTTTGACAAGCTTCAGATACGAGATGTAGTCTCATGGAATGCACTAATGGCAGGATATGTTGAACATGAGCTGGGTGAGGAAACGCTGCACTGTTTTGAACAGATGCAACTGGAGGGTGTCTCTCCAGATGTTTTCACATTTGCTTGCAGCTTGAAAGCTTGTGGCAATATAGGAGCCATACTCAAAGGCCGAGAACTACACGCAGAGATCACCAGGCAGGAGTTGGAGTTAGATTCTTTTGTTGGAAATGCATTGGTTGACATGTATGTAAAATGTGGCTCGCTTGCAAAGGCACATGAAGTGTTTGCTAGTCTACCAGTTCGAGATGTAGTCTCATGGACTGCATTGATTACAGGATATGCCCAGCTAGGAGAAAGTGAATGTGTTTACAATCTACTTGAGAGGATGGTAGGTGAAGGCATACGGCCAAGTGGGGTAACATTTAGCAGTGTTCTTACTGTCTGCAGTCATGTGGGTCTAGTGGATAAGGGCCAGAAATATTTTGCATCTATGAGCACAGACTATGGCATCATGCCAACTATTGAGCACCACACTTGCATGGTTGATCTCCTTGGCCGTGCAGGCCAACTGGTTAAGGCAGTAGCAATGGTTGAGAAGATGCCTTTCCAGCCTGATCTTGTGGTGTGGCTCACTGTGTTGAGTGCTTGTCGAAAGTGGGGTAATGTAGAAATTGGCAGGCGGGCCTTTGAAAATGCACGGCTATTGGATGAAAAGGATGCTGCAGCATATGACCTGATGTCTAGCATCTATGCAGATGCTCACATGCAAGAGGATGAGAATATTATCGAGGGAATGCGAGTGAAACACACAGCATGGAAGAATTCAGGACAGAGTTGGACTGAAGTTGATGGAATTGTACATCCCTTTGTGGTGGGGGATACAAAACATTCCCAAAGTGAAGACTTACATACAAAGCTAGAAGAGACAGGGTGTGTCCCAGATATGCATTTCCTGTCACCAGATGTATCTGATGATGTACAACGAGAAGCTGGCTATGGCCTATGTCATACTCAATACACCCAGGGGTCTACCCATACATGTTACAAATCTGTGTGTTTGTGATGACCATCATACAGCTGATACAATTATATGAATGATAGAGCAGCGAGCTTTTTGTGAGGGAAGCTATGGGACTATTGGTGATCTTAGTGCATCCTCAATAGGTAGAGTCTGCTAAGTACAGAGATCTCCTGTCTCTCTATGGGTACTCTGGTAGAAATGTCATTGGGCAACTAGAGCAGCAGCAAAGATGAAGAGAGCAGAGGTGGCAAAATACAGCAAAGGGATCATATGTAAAACTGGAGGGGCAAACAGAATATATGTTCCCTCAACAAAGTATTTTATTGCACAGTTGTGCAATAAAATCCTTTGTTGAGGGAAATATCTTACGCGGGTGATGAAGGCCCAGCAGCTAAAAATTCTTATTGCAGAATTTTGGACTTTAGAATAACAAAAATCTGAATTGTACAAGTGGATATATTCTAGTCTTACTGTTGTCACTCAGGTTCCAAGGGTGTTGGTTACCTACAGTCGTGTAGTCACTGGTTGTAGCATAGGTGTTCACAAGTGTAGCATAGGTCCTCGGGTCATGTTTCGGTGAGAGGTGTAGACTGAAGCATGGAAAGAAGATCTCATGCTTGTGTGGGTGAGAAAGAGGGCTTGATCATAACAATTGATGGAGGCTCTCGCCTCCACGAGAGTTCAAGGGTTTAGAAGGGGATTTCAGGTTCAAAAGGAGACAAGGTTGAGAGAGCTATCTAAGAGTTCCAGGGTTCAGAGAGGGCTGCAAGGTTTAGGAGTCCAGGGTTGAGGAGTGGAGAGCTAGTCTCCTTCACAGATTCGAGGGGTAGGGGTTAAGGACGAGGGACAAGGGAGGAGGAGGAGGAGGAGGAGGAGGAGGGGGGGGGGAGGGAAGAAGGGAGAAGGAAGGAGGAGGAGAGAGGAGAGAGAAAGGAGGAGGAGGAAGGAGGGGAGGAGGGAGTACAAGGCTAGAGAGTGCAAGGGTAAGGGCATGCTAGAACACCATAGTGTAAGAGAGCATGGATGCAATGGAGATCAATCACATGAACACAATAGTGAGCTTGAACACTGAACCCCAAAGAGTGGGAGTCTTTTTTTTTTCAAACAGACTCTAAATGGAACAACCATGCCCTTACCCACGAGTGTTCTCCTTAAACCAGGGGAACCTTTTGGGTCTCTACACAAAGGGGAGGGATCTCAAAAAGTGTAGGCTTTGGGTCTCTCTCTAGATTTAGTATTTCTCTCTCTAGATCCTGATTTTGCAAGTATGATTGGATCTTTTCTAGAGAGCATTTTGGCTATCATCATCCTTTAAGATTCATCATACCATCTTTCAAGCTCAAGATATTACAACCGGAGCTTTGCCAACCACTACTCTACAAACACAATGCTCTCATCATTGTTGTCCTAGACTGCAATTCTAGACCTTGTTGCCATAGGGTTAACAACTCCCCTAGACCGATTTGATTACCCATCCTCGGGTTATGGTTGAGTCTGTAGACAATGTTGTGTTGTTGTTGTCTTTACCCAATGAGGATGATAAAGATGGCGTCGGTGATAGATGGAGCGAGCTTGTTGTCGATCTTTTCCTTGTAATCCACAAACACCGTAGATTTCTTGCTCAATTTTAAAGAAGCCAGTGTCAACCATTTCTTCGAGCAAACACAAATAACACCCTTGAAGAGATATGGCTCCTTGAAAGAGGTGACTTGTTGTTTGAGCATCTATCTGTTGATTTGGATTGAAGTTGAGGTTGGGCAAATGGTCATCAATGGTGAGGGACACCTCCAAGATTACTACCAAGGAAGGCTTCACTATATTTTGCACTGGAGTATTTTGTCATAACTGCCTTGCATAATTGATGCATGTTTGTCCAAGGCTCTGATGAGTGTTTCTTAGCTTGTCCATTTGATCTTGGAGTTTCTATTGATTAATGGCCAATTGCAAGGAGCATCTACAGTATCTGGATCATGATGATTGGCATCCCACTGGTAGTGACGGGGTATCACATCAAATGTGGGATGCGTGCAAAAGGAAGATGGAGCTTGTAAGTACTCAAGTAGGTACTTTTCATTGAGGACTTTGGTCTACACTAAGCAGGCTGTGGCTCCAATTTGATGCTTATGTCCGGAGTGATTTGTGCTGGACGGATACTCATTGAAATTCCATAGAGGTCCCATTCGCTTCTTGACTGCATGTCTGGGTATTGCCTCCAAAAATCACCAATGGGATTACCAAGCATGGAAATCCTATCTGTATTGTTTTTCAACTCCCGTGTGGGTGTGCGATTTGGATTATCCAATTCTTGAAGCTCATTGGTGCAATCATTAATGGTATCTTCCATTGAAAACTCAAGGGAGGTCTACGGGGACCGCCTAGCATTTAGGGGTTGGCTTTACTTTACTCTACTTTAATTTCCTTTCCTAAAGTATGTTTCTAACGGTTAATAAATTTGGTAGATAGAAGTCAGAATATGTGGTCTTGGGGAAAAGGAAGAGGTTATAGGGGAAAAGCTTGAGGTCGAAGCAAGTAGTGAATTTGAGAAGGTAGAAGTAGGGATCAGGGATGTTTTTATCGAAGCCATATGTATAGATTAATATAAAATATTGGTAAATTTTAATTGAGCTATTTTTTTAGTATCATAATATTAATAGACCATATTACAATTTTACATATTTTATTTTCAAATTTGAAGAAAAAGTCATAAATCTTGATGAAAATTTTCTCATAAATGTTTCAAATCTTGGCAAATGTTTCAAACCTTCATTTTTTATAGGGTGTACAAACTTTCGACACCAATATAAAAGTTTTGCTTCTTAACGAAAGTAATAGGAAAAAATCATCCATGATAGGGATGTGGTGGAAAGTGGAGGGAGAGCAGGGCAAATGGATTTAGCAACTTGATAGTCCTCAAGGGATGTATTATCAAGTGTTGGAAAAACATTAGGTGTAACTAGATGATCGGAGTAAGATTCTTGGATTAGGTGGTCATGTTGAGAGGCATGGGCAAGAGGCATGGCAAGGAATATGGGTTAGCATGGATTTCTGAAAAGGTTATGGAGAATAGTACAAGAGTCAGGAAGGGATGTTAGAAGATCAGAATAGATAGTGGTAAGATAGGGGAGATTAGATTGAAGGTAGACCACATATTCCTCTAGCAGATCTTTGTCGCTTTTGGTAGGCATTGTCAGCCTTAATGTAGGATTTTTCTGGGACTTATATCCCATGGAAGTTGCTGGTGATTGTTGTAGTAAGGCTACGAGACTGGCTATTACCCGAAGAGGGGGGCTTCCCATCAAGCATTCATATAGTAGTATTACATCAGTCTGTATCCATATGAGATTGCATGCACTGAGAGACATAACACATTCTTCTCGTCTTCATCCATTTGCTGGCATAGATCTAGGAGAGTTTTTGTGCTTACTGGCCTGGTCCAATCAAGACCAAATATTGCATGTAGCATCTTGATTTGCAAGTGTTTCCACCACAGTATGCAGATTCTCCCTTCAAGGCGATCCTCTTGTGGAAGGACGGCAAGAAGCTCTTGGTATAATGTAGTGATGCCCTGTAGCAAAAGATCTTGTGTTGAACCCTCCGCATCATCATTGACTTGACCTAGTAGTTGAAGTTCCAATTTGGAAATTATTGCCTTTTGATTTTGCCATTCTATGCACTTTTCTTTATACTTACCCAGTGTTGAGGTGTATGCAAGCTTTAGAATATTGAGTTGTTGAGTTGCTTTTGGATGCCCTGGCAATTGATAATTAAGCATGTGGGGTTGAAGTATCTCTTGCTCTTGAGCGTCCACTTCTGCTTTGGTGTTCACAAGTGTCTCCCTTGATGCCATGCATTTCTTCTGTAGTGCTTGAATTTGATATTTACCTTCTTTGAGGTTGTTCTACAACTCTTTGTTTGTGTGTATTGTGGCATGGAGTTGATCCTCTTTAAATAGTAATCTTTCATTTAAGTGCACCATTTCCTTGTTGAGATCACCACAAGTGACTTGCATTTGGGAGATGGATAACTTGACCTCTTCCTTTCTGTTCAAGGAATCAGATAGCTGTTGTTTCTTGGAGAGAAACAGTGGCTTGTAGGGCATCCTTTCTACTTTCGACTAGATCATTTTGTGTAAGGAGCTGTTGCTGCATTTGTTCTACCGTGCTTTCCTTGAGCTTATGAATTTCAGTCTCGGCACATTGCAACTTGGTTTAGAGTAATGGTGCATCTGCCTTTCCATCTCTTCCTGCTCATCTGACACCATGGTAGCAAATAATTGTGACCATTGTAAATGTTGATTGTGATGCTGTATGATCTGGAATGTGCTATGGCCGTGCTTGTATTGGAATACACTTGACTCCCATGTGCCCATGTGAAATTTCGATCTATTCCTTGAACAAAACTCTATTGTATGGTGCCACTAAAGACATTTGGGGGTTGTGACTCTAGAGTCGTGGAGTCGTCAACATTGGTGACTTGTGATTCTTCAAGAGGCATTCTATTTGGCTCACTTGCCAAGTCATTATGTGGCATGGTCCCCTCTTGGATTTCCATGCTTGAGTCCTTGTATTGCGGTAGCAATACTGAATTGAGTTGCAGAATTCTTTGGCAGAGTTCCACATTATCATTTTTTGGAACCTGTTCGGATTGCCGCTGTTATTCACATTGAGAGTAGGTGGAAGCTCTAATTACCATTCTGGCAATAATATCAATGTTTCAAAGTCCTCTATATCTTGTGTTGAGAGAGGTGTAGAGTCTTTCTCTTGCTCTATTGCAAACCCAATTACAATGGCCAATAAATGAGCAATGTAGCTTTTGCCATTATGTGTAGTGGAGACATAATTGGTTAGCAGTAAGGATATGTGTTGAGCCTAGTCTTGTAGTTTTTCTCTAGAAAGGAGTGTTAGAATTTTTATTGACATATAATTTTTTCTCTCCTGTATGATTGAAAATGTCAGCCAAAAACTTAGCTGCCTCTTTGCATATGGGATCCAGAATCATATCATGGCATATCCCCCTGCTTTGTGACTTTGTGTTAGGTGGGAATAAATCTTGAATCTCAGAGAATCTTGCACCCCCAAGTGTTTCTTTGGATATTCTTCTTGTGCCTTTGGGAATGAGAAAGCTTCTTGAATAGTGGATCTACTGAGGTACATCTGTAAGGGCTTTTCTTCATATGTTATTGTGTAGTACTTATCTTTCTGCAACTCTATGCTTTTATATGATGTTATGAATTGACAAACGTATTTTGTCATAGCAGGTGTTGGTAAGAAGGATTTTAGCTTCTCAAAAAAACTTCCTAGACCCTTTGACTGCAAGAAGTTGTATGCATCACGTGACATGGCAAACGTTGAGAGTCGTGGCCATACAAGCTATATTAATTCATCTGTTGCTAGCACTTTCTTGGTTTGGCCATCAAGGTGTTTTGCTCCTACATCCTGCATAGTCAATTGTTGTGCATCTATTTCTCCTGACTCTAGGGTCCTAAGGTTCTGTGGCATATCTTCTTGGCATGTTTCATTTATTTTCTCATCAGTATCAATGTCAAGAAACCACTAGCCGTGGTTGTTTTGGTGTTAACCTCTGAGTTGATTATTCTAGATCTTGTCCTTCTTTAGGTTGGGGATTTGAGGACAGCTGTTGAGGTTAAGGTTTGGGCCATTTGGTGTGGTGTTGCTTTATCGATGTCATTGTAGGCCTTTTTTCCATCTTATTGGACTGTCTTCACCTTGGCATTTTACACATGAATCAAGTCCCAGTTTGACAGTGCCAATATAGAGACATGTGCTAAAATTGCATGTTTATTTTGTGAGTGGCTAATGCATTTTACTCTTTGTGATGAGGGTGCCGTGTGTGTATATCAAAGAAAGTATCTCTTGGGGCTTTTATTCGTGGCGCTCAAAACGTGTGGGTGCGCTATGCATGACTAGTGATGTTGAGAGTTGTGGTGCCATGAGCACTTGTAGAGCAAAGGTATGAGTAAAGGGAAAGCTGCCACATGGCATGTAGGGGATATCCCACATGTGAGTAAGCAAAATGGATGTAAGTACCCTCACCTATAAAAGGGAGGTTCATTTGAAGTAATATCAATCAAGCACTTTGCACTATCTCAAGATTCTCTTTATGAGTCCAAGCTAATCTATCTTGGAACCTAATTGACTTGAGCTACACGTCATGAGCACTCTCTTCATCATGTCTCCACATAGGTTCCATCCACCTTAGAGTGCTCCATAGATCCTCAGGCACACATGTTTTGTCATGGTATTAGAGCTTAGGTCTAGTCTTCTAGATTAGTTGTAGGCATGACTTAGGAGATCATGTTTCCTCCAAGATTAGTTTTAGCTTTATATTGAGAGTTCTCTTCTACTTAGAGAAATTTTCATTCATTATAGATTTTCATTAGTCTCATTTCCATCTACTCTTCTTTATTTTGTGTGAGAAAGAGAGAATCAAGTTGCGAGAGAGTAGTGCTTCTCTTAGCTAGGAGAGAGGAAGAACATTGTGAATTGAAGGAGACAATAGTGACTCTCTTAAGCAGTAAAGACACTCAACTAAATCCCTTGTGCCTACTTCCTAGCCTTGACTACAAGCTTTAGCAACCAAGAGAGCTACCTGAATAGCTCAAAATTGATGTAGAAGAAAGCTAAAGTAGATGCTCAAATAGTAGGAGGACAGATTGGAGCGGCTGACCACTTGTGAAAGTAGCCTGAATTGGGACTGTAGTGGAAGCCCCCAACAAGCAGAAGCTTGAAGAGAAGATCATAAGAGGGAGCCAGAAGTCAAGCAAAGGCTCCAACAGTGTTGTCGACCAGAGTCACTGGGACCTCTAACACCAACAATGAGTAGAAGCCTTGAAGCATACAAAGCGACCACAAAGCCTTCAACCACCTACAGTCACTTCCATTGACGCAACACACAGCGACCACTGCATGTTCCTAAACGGCTAGCTCTACAACCAGTAGCACCAATCTTGCTGTCCTGCTTCTACGCCTTCAGCACTGGCTAACCTGCTCACAAGCGACTCCTACAATCAACGAGTCAGCAACGACTGGTTGTAGTAATAGCCATCGACAGCTTCAAACGGTGACTCCTACTTGCATGCAACGATCTCCTGCAATAAAACATGCCACGGGCTGTAGCTTTTGAAAGCTTCAGCACTCCAGCGATGAACTCATATGCCATCCCTAGCACCTCCCAAAGCCTTCTACGAGGCCCTTCTCTGCTAGCCCGTAACTCCAAATAGCTCATAGCCTTTTGCAATGCCATTGCCAGCCTTCAAGCTTAGCGCACCGTGCTCCAGCCTTGTAGTAGAGCTCCTACAACAAATGCCTCAGCCTCATAACAACAGGTGACCTCCAGCGGCTCCCAATAGCGACCTCTACTAGCTCTACGCGACAAAAACAACTCTCTCCAGCGACACAAGAGAGATCTACAACACCTTTGGTGAGCACCTCGACTCCAACGCAATAGCTAGCAGTGGCTCACGGGAAAGTTTCACCAAGCTACAATGCTCAACGACAATCTCTGTTGCATAGTGACCCGCCTCAGATGACCAACTGTCAACAATCAACAATCAGCCTGCATCGACGAGAAGCCTTCATCAACATTCGGAGAAGAGATGCGGCGGAAATTCGAAGAACCTCAGAAATCCTAAGGCTCTCACTGTATGACACATGGCAGATTGGAGGTAACCAAGGGTCTGTTCTAGTAATAACTAAGGGTTAGTCATTGAGGTCTGCAAAGTGACACGTGGCATGTAGGACCCCAGTGTAGTCAACTCAACCCACCATGGTTAGGGTTAAGGTTAGCTAAATGCCACATAAGCATGCACAGTCAGCAGTTCCTTCTAAGCACACAGCCTCTTGTTAAGCACAGTTTTAATTCTGCATGTGAATCCCTGTGCCATATCATCAAGGCCCCCTCTTCTTCACAGAGTCTTTGACAAGCCATAACTTGCAATCCAGGAAGAATTTGCACACGCTCCAAAAAGGAAAAGTGCTTTCCCTTTCGAGCTCTACACGCCTGCCAAATCAAAATCATTGTATGCAATTAGACATTGCCAATATTGAAAGAAGTCAATTGGTAAGACCTTTGCAACAAATGACAAATCAAAGCATGAATGCAAAAAGCATGCCAAAAGCACAAGTGCATGAGATGACCATAGCAGAAAGCATGGCATCCACACACAAACCATTAAGGCACATGGAAGAACAAAGCATCATGCATGAAGCTACACAAGGAAGAAGATTGCAGATTGAAGAACCAACAAGTCAACTACGTGGAGTCATCATCAAGCCATGAGCATAATGACAGTAATAACATGTATTGAAAAACAAAAACCTTGCCAACCTTGCCTATATTTTGTAAATCAAGCCTGACCACCTAAAAGTAGCCATGAAGGCACCCAGGGGAGGATTTGATCTTGTAGCCTCACATCTGACCACCTTGCAGTAGCCAAAGGATCATGGCACCAAGGGGAGGTGTTGAGAGTTGTGGTGCCATGAGCACTTGTAGAGCAAAGGTATGAGTAAAGGGAAAGTTGCCACACGGCATGGAGGAGATATCCCACATGTGAGTAAGCAAAATGGATGTAAGTACCCTCACCTATAAAAGGGAGGTTCATTTGAAGTAATATCAATCAAGCACTTTGCACTATCTCAAGATTCTCTTTATGAGTCCAATCTAATCTATCTTGGAACCTAATCCTAACCTAATTGACTTGAGCTACATGTCATGAGCACTCTCTTCATCATGTCTCCACATAGGTTCCATCCACCTTAGAGTGCTCCATAGATCCTCAAGCACACATGTTTTGTCAAGTGAGGCGGGCATTCCTCCTATATGCTTAATTTGCTAAGGGAATCATAGGGTAGCTTGGACTCAATCATCACCTCTGAGCCAATGGGACATCCGAATTGGGGGTGATCACATTCTCGTACAAGAACATTGCTGTGCTTCTAGCATCTACCTTTTTTACTACTTTAGCGTCAACCCATTTGGTAAAGTAATCAATGGCCACAATGATGTAGCGTGTCTGTGTTCCCTTTTTTGCTAGATGGATGGGACCCACAAAATCAATCCCCCATTTTTCAAATGGTTTTTGTGCAACAACAATTGTTAGGGGATTGAAGTCCTTGTGTTGTGGTTTAGTAGTCCATTATTGGCATACATCACAGCTTTTGACATATTCATGGGCATCTTCCCAAACTGTTGGCCACCAGTATCCTATGAGAAGGACTTTTCTTGTTGTTGCTTACTCTTGAAAATGTTGAGTCGCAATGACTTCATGATCTCATGTGGCGTTACACATCTTCTTAAAACCTAGGCCTTTTCCATCTTGTATAGGGTGCAGCTTTTAGAATTAGTTTTCTGGCATCCACTGCTTTCATTTCAGGAGGTGGTATTCCTACCATTAAGTACCCAATATTTCTACACACCAGTCAAGCACAACGTCTATTTGAAATAATGCAGCATTTGGTAGGTCATCTTCTATTCCTTCTGGCTCTTCTCCTATCCTTAATCGTGACATGTGATCGGTAATGAAATGTTGAGCTCCTTTTCTCACCACGATTTTGAAATTGAATTCTTGTAGCAGTAGAAGCCATTGAGTGGTCTGGCCTGTGGTACATGTCCGATTCACAAGATATAATAAGGCTTGATGATCTGTGTAGAAGATAAAGTCAGTAGCCAATAGATAGTGTTGAAATTTTTTCACATTGTAGATCATTGCCAAGGCTTCTCTTTTTGTTGTGGTGTAGTTCATCTCCGCATCATTTAGTTGTCTGCTTGCAAAGTATACTAGCTAGTCTTTGTTGTGTTTGACAGGTTCACATAACACACTCCCTATTGCATAATTGGAACCGTCAATATGCACCTCAAATTATATGTTCCACTTTGGTGCCATTAGAAGAGGGGATGTGATCGATCTCCACTTGAGGGTTTCAAATGCTTGTTCGCATTCACCTATCCACATGAAGTTGACTAGGAGCTTATATTGGGCTATTGCAATCATGGCATACCTCATTATGAACCTTCTATAGTTTTCGGCATGGACCATGAAGACTTGGACTCCCTTGGCATTTAGTGGGAGGGGAAGTTCCATGATTATCTTTATTTTGTCCATGTCAGTTGCAATCCCATGTCGAGAGACTATGTGTCCCAAGACTACTCCGTGTGTGACCAAGAATTGTCATTTTAGAGGATTCAAAGAGATTCCATACTCCCTGCATTTTTTTAGTACTTCTTGAAGGCATTTCAAGTGATCCTTTTTTCTTGAGTGTACACACAAGTCGTCAAGGAAGACTTGTAGGAACTTGTTAAGAAATTCCTTAAAGGTAGTGTACATGACCCTTTGAAAAGTAAATGGGGCATTGCATAAGCTAAATGGCATGAATATGTATGCAAAAATGCCCCATTTTGTGGCAAAGTCTATCTTTTCCTGATTTTGAGGTGCAATTTGTACTTGGTTGTACCCGCTAAACCCATCCAAGAACCTATACACTTCAGACCCTGCTACCCTTTCTAAAATTGTTTCAGTCAATAGTAGGGGATAGTTATCTCTAAGTGTTGCTGCATTGATGTTCTTGAGATTCACACATATTCTAAGCTTCTTGCTTTTCTTTGGAACAATCACTATTGGTGATACTCAATTGGTGTACTAGATCTCATAAATGAAACCAACATCCATTAATTTTTCTAGGTCTTCATAGACATGGGTGCCATACTTGGGATTTGTCCTGTATGGTCTGCATACCTTTGGTTTGGATACTTTCCTTAGTGGTATGGTATGGTATGTACTGCAACTTCAGGGGTAATCCCTTTCATTTCTTTGTAGGACCAAGCCATGCAATCTCTACATTCCATCAGCAATGCTTTTAATTCTTTTTCTTCTTCTAGAGTGAGTTGTTTGCCGATGTATACAAGCTTTTCTTCCTCTCCGTCCAAGGCAAGATTCAACTACCTTGTCTTGGCTGGTCCTTCATAAACTGGGGTATCCTCAATATTCTCTATTTTTGTCAGCTCTGATTCCCTGACTGGCCTAGGCATTGCTATTGTTGCTTCTCCCTTGGTGTAGTTTTTGAAGTAATCAGGAACTTTCCTTAGGCCTTCATGGCACCTGAGGTGCTTGCTTGGCTGCTAGCTCCACTAGATGTGGTGGAAGATGTTTGGTCCAATTCACTGTGTTCCCTTGCTCTTCTTTTTGGTTAGTATTCACCATTTCACTCTTCATTCTCACATTAGGCTTGAACTTTCGAAGTTTTTTGCTTTGTGAGACTAGTGATGGATTTTCAAGAGGAGTCTCACTCCCAAGGAGCAGTTCTTCGTTCATACAGGCACCTTCAAGCCCTTTGGGATCCCATTCAAAACTTGGGGGCTTAGGTGCTTTTTGGGGGTTAGTCAAATACAATTCCACCACTGTGGTCTGCATTCTTTAGAATTCATTAAAGTGCTCTATCTTAGCCTTTTTGTGTTGCAAACCCTCCTTCTTTTTCTTGGACCGATTGCTATTAGCTAGTGATGGAGGGTCTATCTTGGGGTATTCTATGGTCATGAGTGTCTTCAAGATTGCCAAGTCGTTATCGAATACTTGGCCTTCCAAGGTGGCATTATCAGCTTCTGTTTCTAGATCCCAATCAAAGTCTGCACCGTAACCTTGTATTATAGACTCTTTAGGGTCACTGTGCCACTCGACGCTTGTCATGAAGACTGGCATTTCCACCTCTTCTGATTCATCATCTCAGATTGGTGCTTCTAGTTGGATCGTTTGGGCATCCACATCTGGCAACATTGGATGTGTTTTTTTACAGTTATCTATGGTAGCCAATGCCTGTATCCAATTATTGTTGTCACTTTGTGTATCCCCTTCTATGGGTTTTAGTACATTTGTAGGTATAGGGGATGTATGACTAGTGGTGGATGTAGTGAAGGAAGTGTCTTCAACATTTCTAGGAATAGTGGGTTTGATTTCCCCTGTTCCCAAATTTATCTTGACAGCGGTTTCTCTATTTTGGATTGTGATTCTATCAGTGCCCCAATCATGGAGTACCAAAGCTTCCCGAAGCCATGGTCTTCCCAAAAATATCTAGTATGATGTTTCTCCCTTGGGAAGATCCAAGATAGTAAATTAGAGAGTCAACCTGATTCCAGCAATTTTTGTTAACACATTGGCAATGATACCCAATGGATTCATTTTAGTGTGGTCGGCTAGGTGGATGTTGAATGTGGCCTTCTACATCAAAGGTAGGCCCCATTCTTCATACAGATCTTTTGCTAAAAGGTTAACTCTTGCTCCGCCATCCACTATTGCAAGGTATTGGCCAAAGGCTTTATGCTCCAGTAGGATGGTTACATTTTTTATGTCATCCCTAGCACCGAATTTTACTGAAATAACCTTTTCTTCATCTTCAGGTGGGGGGAAGTATTGTGAAGATCTATCCATCCCTTGAAACTCTCCCACATTAAAGGGTAATTTCTTAGTAAGGTCACAATTGGTATCATGATGGGCAGCTTATCAAGCTTGCTAGTGCAGTACCATCCAATTGGGGATGTTTTTCCTGTTGACCCATTACCCGTTGGAAGTTGTTGGGATCAATCACTATGTTAATGCTGGGTGATGATGGTGCTCTGGCCTCTGATGCTACCATCCTGTCTGTCTCAAATTTCTCTTGCTCCTGTTGTAGCCATTGCTTGAAAGTTTGATAACGAGCCTTCTCAGTTTCAACGTTGGGATATGCTTCCTTGGCTTCTTGGGTGGCACTTTCTGTAGATGTGCTAGGCATGATGGTTGTGGGATTGGCATGACTTGTTTTCCTAGAGGACTCTTTTCTTTTTGAGTGGAAAGGAGTTTTTTCCATGCCGCTTCTTTCAGTTGTCTTGTTATGATCAAGACTGGCTGTGATACCATACTTTGTGTTGCCACACTGTGATTTTCCACACTTATCATCCCCATGGGTACATCAAGTTGTATTTCTTTGGTTGATTGGGGCTTTGCTCTTAGTGGGTATTCCATGCAGGCATGCCCAACTCCACATTCCTTGCACACATATTGAAATGTAACAGGGTTCCCCTTGTGTGGGAATTCCACAATGCAGAGGTTTTCTCCACAACTGGAACACGGTGTTTGATATGTGGTGGGCCTTACTTGATTAGCATACACCAAAATGAGTCCTTCAGCACCATCCATGTAGTACATAGGGTATTCTATTTCATACTCATAATGAGGCTCCAGCTTTTCAAGTTGGAGTTGTTGAAACTACTGGAGAAAGATTGTGAGCTCGAGGATATTGCAGAGGATCTGGATTCCTCAATAGGTAAGGCACTTGTGCCCTCATCGGGAGGGGGTTGAAACGTGGCACTTGTGCATTTGGTGCTAGTGCAGGTTTCTTGTAAAGAGGGATTGGCAGCTATTGGTACTATTGGGGCTGGGGTTGTGCTACCCTCGTATTATAGAAACATGTATTTACATCATGCCCTGCAACATTGCAAATGGGACACCATAACCATGGGGGCTGAGCCACTTCTGGTGGGTTGAGTCTGTTCCTTAGGATTGGGCATTCATTGGCTGTATGGTTGGCCATACAGCGTGGGCATCAAACATTTTCTCTCCGTGGGTACTGTGGTGGCTGAAAGACGTGCACCGTTTGCTCAATGGTCTGCATCATTTCATCTTTTACCTTTAGGGCTATGGCTTCTACTCTGTCCTTGATGGTGCAATCCTTGTTGGAAGTGATTCCCTTATTTGAAGATTTCCTATCGCAATGACTTGATATATGGCTATCACTATCGTCGCTGCTGCCAGAAGGTCATGCCATCCTCAATGTCAATTGCAGCTTCATGAGCATCGCTGAAATGTGCATAGTTGTTGATTGTTTTCATGTCCTTGTTGAGAATGGAGTTTTTGAGTCTAGAGATAAACCATGCTATGAGGTACTTGTCGTTGTCCGGCCAGGGAACACACTTTTCAATTAATCTTTTCATTCTTCCTAAGTATTTGATGTTTTCTTTCTTGCACATTGCTATATTGCCTAGTTGTAATGCGGGGTCCTCTTGTAGCCTTTCTGTTTGGAACCTTCTTCTGAACTACTTAGATAGTAGTGCCCATGTGGCTCTTTCTTCTAAAGAAGGTTGAGGTACCATTTTGAAGCCTCATCAGTTAGGCGACTTTGGTTTCATTTGACTGACACCTCTAGCACAACATGCTGCGTCAAAGAGTTGAAGGAATTGTTGGGGTAAAGGCCAATGGCCCAATATATACCTCTTTGTACCATACATACATAATAAGAGCTTACCTTGATCCACCGAGTGAGTAAGCACCCACCATTTTCAATGTTCTCCATTTCTTTGTTGCTCTCTGATAAGACCTCCTCTCCATCAACTGGTATCAGAGCTTGGTTGAGCGAAGCCAACAAGGAGACTGTAGCATTGTGGTGTTACTGTGCCAAGAGCCCGAACTTGTTGCGTGGAGTCTCCTACTGCCTATGGGAGCTGTATTTTGACATATACTAGCTCGTTTTTATTGTTTTAGCCTCATATATCAGGTTGCCTTGACTGTTTAAGCAATCTATTGCCTTGTTTGAGCGAGGGAGAAGGAATATTATCAATCTACGGTCAAAAACGACCTATTGCTTTGCAATTCCAGCCACTAGAAGTTGCTTTTTTGGGGCTCAAAAGCAAAAACGTCTTTTGCTTGTGGCGGACTCTAGTTGATCAAAGGCGGCTAGTACATTCAGATTTCAATTAGGTTTATGCCTTCAAGTTGATGCATATTAAGCCAAAGGTTGGCTGAAAGTGATTGCTTACAATTGATGCATTTTGAGCCTTTGTTTGGCTGAGAAAGTGAGCACAAGTGAGTAGTGTTTTTCTAAAGTTTTGTATCCCAAGAAGGGATTATTTTTTGAGTGCAATACTCTTCCCACTAAGAAAATTTTTTGGACAAAAAATTTCAGAATTGTTGGGCTATTTCATTGGAGTTTATGCCTCAAATGCTTTAGGAAAAGTTGGTGATTGACAGTTTGCAATCTCGTGACAGCAGTAAAAAGTGAGCAGGTGGCTGTTTTCAGAAGTGAATATCAGAGAATCCATGAGGAATTGTCTTCTGAGTTGAACTAAGAAGTTTTAGTTTTTTGGACAATCTACAATCTTGTTTTTGAAAGCGTTTCAATTCGATATTTGGAGAAAAAGTAATGATGCCTAGTATGCCCATGATTTACAGTTTTGACAGTTTATGACAGCAGCTAGAAAAAGTGAGCAGGGGGCTGCATTCAATACTGAATATCAAAAACTCCATAATGAATTTGGACTTGTAGTAAACTAGAAGTTTGTAGATATATTGGTTGTCTACAACTTTGGTGTTTACAGAAAAGGACACCGAGTTACAGTTGGGAAGATATTGACAGTTCAAAACAGGCCAAAACTGTTGCAGATTGTTATTACATCAGTAAAAGTTTGCAGGTAGTGGCTTCCAACAGTAGATATAAGGAAATCTGTAAGGATTTTGGACCTGCTATAAACTGAGAAGTTGTAGAATTTTCTACAAGATATATTTCTTCTATATACACTTTTTGCATCGGAGCTACCGTGCAAAAGCTATTGGCTAGTTTTGGGATGCCGTAAGGTCACTTACAACAGAACATCTATTTGTGACAGTGACAGTGTGGCTATTGTCATTGCAGTTGATATTTTTTGGGCTTGAGTTTGGTACATTGGTGCAATGTATCCTGGTTGTTCTGTCATCCATTGCAATGTATCCTGGTTGTTCTATCATCCATTGAGAAGTTGGATGGCACAAACTTCACCTATTGGAAGGAGCAAATCTACAATGTTTTAGTGCAGAAGAAGCAAGTAAAGCCTATAAAATGCAAAGGCATAAAGCCAAAGGACTAGGAAGATAATGAAGAGTGGAAGGAATTGGATGAGCTTGCACGCTCCACGATCATGCTCTCACAGTTTCAAAATCGGTGCATTTCAATGTGAAAGATATTATAGGTGGTGCCTATGGTGTGTGGACAAAGTTGCATGATCTTTATGAGAAGCAGAGTGCCACTTGTCAAGTGTATTGGCTAAAGAAACTCATAGATCTTCGCATGGAAGAAGGGACTTCAATGTCTAGCCATTTAAATGAGTTTAACACAATTTTCAATCAACTTTCAGCTCAGAAAATTGCCTTTGATGACTCAGTTAAGGCAATGTTCTTACTGGTCACCCTGGATAAATAGTATGTGCATTGCACTGACCCAGACTCCTATGAGTCAGCAAGTAGATTAGCATCAAGCGTGGAAGAATCAAGCAAATGAATGTACATGATATGCACAAGAATTGTTATCTACTTGTTGTACCAGTGACCACTTTGTATCTCATATTGTTCTTGAAATGAATAATTTTCAGCAAAATCTATGACAGATACAATAGTGTCACGGGGAAAATTGGCAAGGCATGTCCTAAACTGCTTATCTTGCCAATTGGCCATGAAATTGTGAAGCACATATTTTGGATTGGATTGAACCACGTGACCTATAAGCTCCCTTGGCTGAGTGCTCTTATATGACAGTAGCCATCTCTTTTCATCGGATCCTTCAACATTGATATTTTCAAATCTCATCCATTTTAGAGCAACATGGTTGTCTTCCCTCATTTCATTTGGACAAATGGTGAATGTCTTCTTCTTCAGCTTCAAACTATAATGCTTGCATGTGCAACGAATGCATTCAATCCAGTGCCACTCATGGTCTCCCTTTGGACAAACCACTGGCTCCCATAGAGACCTTAGGCTACAAAACCTGCCCTCCCTTGCAACACACGATGAGGATTCGGGTGGCCTACAGGCTACACATTCAGCATGGGCATTGATCCCCGTGGAGCAATGCTCAAACACGAGCAGATCTCAAGTCATTCATAGCTTACCAGGCCAAGTCAAAGTCTATGTGTGTTTTGCACAACAACAAACATCATGTCTTTGAGTTTCTTGATGTACCAGGGCTTACAATGCTCAAAGCTCCTCTGCCCAATTGAAATGTCTAGATTCTAATCCATAAACTTGAGATACAACTCCGTCTGCTGACCCAACATGCAGGAACAATAGAATAGTGACCCATCTTTTTGCTACTACTAAAAGAAGACAAAACACTGTCTAATTAAAATATAATGAAGCAAACCAATTTTCGACCACTGCACTGGTTTAGGACAATCACAATTTCAATCACCAAGTTGGTTTAGGATACGTTTAGGACAGTCAACCACCGGGCTAGTTTAGGACACATTTAGGACAATCAACCATCGGGCTATGGTTTAGGACACACTTAGGACATTCACAATTTCAACCACCGGGATGGTTAAGGGCACTGTCACAATTTCAACCATTGGGTTGGTTTAGCCTGATGGTCTCAAATTCACATATTAGACAATAACAAGTATATTGCTTTTCTTTTCTGAATTTCACAATTAGAAAATAATAATATATTACTTTTGATTTCTGAATTTCACAATTTATGTCAGTAACTGCTTGCTGTTTGTCATGAATTGGCACCAGGCTAGTTTAGGACAATCACATTAAGTCCAAGCCATCCCAGTCTAGAAATAGTGGTATATGACCCGAATAGCAAGAAATTAAATTTAACGAATTTAAGTACTAAGAAACACAATAATCTCAACCCTCGAGCTAGTCAATAACTAATGTCTATTCAACCATGCTGGTTCAAGGCAATCACATAACCGGTGATTGAGCTGAAGTAGCCACGGTTGCATGATGTTCCAACCACCGAGCTGGTTTAGTAAAATAACAATATTGTGAAATATGTTGTTGTTTATTTCTGCTCAACCATGCCACCGGGCTGGACAACAACTAATGTCTATTCAACCACACTGGTTCAGGACAATTACATAACTAGCGATTGAGCTAAACTAGCCTATGATTGCATGATGTTCAAACCATCAAGATGGTTTAGGACAATCACATTTAGTCCAAGCCTGGTTTAAGAAATGAAATAAGTAAACTATCCCAAAGCTCAATCACAAACAACCATCGGGGTAGTTTAGGGACCACTAACTTGCATTGTATCTAGCATGTGTATGATGTGCTCCTCAAACACCTTGTGTCCTGTCTGCTTCTTACAGATGTCCTTTCTATTTGGAGAAACTCTCGTATTTTCATGCCAAAACATCATCATTGTAGCAATGACTTTTGGACTTAAGCCGTCTCTCCTTTTCTTGCATTCTGTTGAAGCCCACAGACTTCTCAAATTGCGATGATTGCTTTTGCTCTACATTCAACCCCGCTGGAGCCACGTTGGTCCTTCTGATTGACAACATCTTCGACATTGTGCACCCAAGCCGTTTCTTCTTTGTTTCATAGATTGAGTAGTTGGAACTCCAAAAATCTTTAAAGATGGTATATGAGAAGCACAGGTAGCTTCTTCCTATGAGCTATCCATATTGAGTGGTTCCATATTTTGGTGTTGTAGAACTAGATCCTATTCATCTAGCCATTGGATCTGGATATTGGAGTGACTTGGGCATGATCAAAAAGTTTAAATGCCTCCACCTTGCATGCAACATCTTTCCATATTTTACACAGTTCCTTATTGGAGAAATCATAAAGTCGCATATCTATTAGAACCAATGCATATTTTCAAAAATGTGGCAAAAAGTATATGGACACATATGATTCAAACCTTTACCCCTTGATTAAAAAATATCTTCCCCCTAGCATTTTCCATAACTACCAAGGTCCTATGCATCAATTGCTCATAATTGAAATCATCTAAGGTAATAGTGTGGGCATTGATGTGATGGTATGGCATGAATCTCCCTCCCTATGCTTTGTGAAAGGCAACATTGAGGATGCAAATGTGTAGTGCCTCCAAAGTTTGATAGGAAATAGTATGCTAATTGCAATAGATATTGCCATGAATATAGAAAATAGATAGCAGAATCATGACAATGATAAGGAAATAATAGAGAAAATGCACAGATAGATTTCAAAGAACAATAATAAGAATATATAATAGATAGCATACTAGTTCTATTGCATTAATTGTCTTGTGAAAGACCCAAGAGGGTGAATACATAATAACAACCATACAACTGTCAAAGCTGCCATGTGAGATAGTTGCACCTCCTGTGATCTCTATCAGAGTATAATAAACATGCCATACAAATGGCACTCACGGTGGATTGTGCAAACCCACCATTGCAAACAACACAATGGAAAGAAAACAATGCAACATTCTGTGCATAGTACAATCATGTCTAGATAGACCAAGGCAGAGAATTGATGCTTAAAGAAAAATTTACTAAGAGAATATTTGTAGTTGTGTTTCCACCTCATTGTGTGCAAAGGCACTGTGGTTATGACAGTTTCTCCCATAGATAGAACAGAGGAAATTCCTAATCAAAACCAAACATCCACTAACCTATAAAAAGACTATGTCCTCATCCACTTGCCACACCACTTGAACTAACACCATCCCAATCCTTGGACCTGCAACATCTCTATCTCGTGCTTGTGTCAGCAACCTTTGAAATCTCTCACATGAGTGCCCACAATTTGGTCTAGATGAGAATTCTTCTCTAACTCTTGCAATCGCTGCAATGGATGTGGTTTCATTTAATCCACCACTCTAGGTTTCGGCCACCAATGCTCTTGTGGGGTAAGCACTCCTAAATTGTTTGATTGTGATCCAGATTCATTTGCATGTGCTCTATGGTAGTTGGTTGCCATTTGTAGACTTGAGGGAGTAATTAGGCAACCCCAAAAATGGTGTATGTAGGGCATAGTGCTGCCTCAAAAGATGATTGGCCACCCTCCACCAAGGTGGGCGAGCTGGTAAGTGTAAAGCGTAAAAATGAGTGCACATTTTTAGCCAAAAGTAGAGCTTACACACCCAGGACCATAGTCTCCAATTGTGCCTCCATACTGATATCACTAGTAACCATCGTAGCATAATCTTGAGACAAACCTCATATGTATGCTGCCAATCCTCTGCAGGTACCACATTTGCCACCAACCCCTTTCCCTTGTCTTCCCCTAGAACATTGCCTCTAGCTAAACCCGCACTGTGATGCATAATAGGTCCTACTATAGTGATACCCGTGGAACTACCGAAGTTCACATCTGATCCTCCTCCCGCACACTGGCATTTGGCTTCAGTCACCATAGAGATAAGTGCTCCTAGCATGTCATCAGGAACTATTGTGCACCGCTAGTGCTCCACATGGATGGTCTAGCCTATTGCACATCCCCTTGCAATGCAACCACCAAGTCTTCTATCCGATTCATATTGATTGATACATTTCCCAAAACCATTGCTCAACCATTGTCAAGTACATGGCTAGAGCATCAAAAGTTTGGTGTTGCAGTAAGTCCACATGTAGGTCCATGCCCTATTACACATCCCCTTGGTTGCGGCCACCAACTCTTTGAGATGATCCATATTGATACACTTCCCAAAACCATTGTTAGGTGCATGGCTAGAGCATCAAAAGTTTGGCATCACAATAATTCCACATCGACAGACCTCACAAAATCTTCATGTAGCTATCTAGCCGCCTCCACAAAAGCCTCCACACCCAAAGCCCATTCTCCAAGAGATTGAGCCATCCCTCCATCTACTGCATGTGCGCCATCTATGCCCACATTGCCAGATTATCTGCCTGCATGATACTGAGTAGGAACCATTTACAAGAGTTGGCAAAATTGGGCCACATAATCCTTGACATCCTGATCACCCTATTGCAATAGCCACAATCTCTCGAGAGTCTGTGGAATCATCTACTCCTTGGAAAATTGTCTCAACAATGTAGGTTTGATGAGGTCATATGTTTAGAAATGATCCACAGCATACTCTGTGGCCTTGCCACTAGAAGTTTACTAAAAAACAACCTCCTTCTAGACCTTGTCCACTAGGGGTCCACCACACCGAAAACATTTAGCACATAGACCTTGTCAAACTGTAGAGTATGCACATCCGGGTCCTCCTTTGACTTCCTTGTGAACTTTGTGTATTTGACATGAGCTAGAGCCACCGCATCAGACTGCCACCCACACTCAGTGGAGTTAGGGTCACTAAGGGCACAAATAGACCTCATTTTGGAGAGGGAGCTGCACTAGCACCTAGTAATGGTGGTCACTTAGCACCCAATGACTAGTTGGAGAGGGAGCTACACTAGCACCTTGTGATGGTGGTGCACTTAGCACCCAATGACTAGTCATAAGAACCCACATTGGAGGGCAAGATCATGATCAACACCATGAGTCTAGTGTTGTGACCTCACCCTGCAATGCAAAGTCAAACATCATGGGGATCAAAATCCCCTAACACATGAGCATGTCAGATAAGGAACGTCGACGCCACCATGGTTAAAATGTCGTGGGCACCAGTGGATTAGAAGATCCTTGAGAATGCATGCACATGCATGACATTGGGTTGCAATGTGCGAGTGCCCCACATCAGGCCCTGACAACAAGAGTAGGAATGGGCTGACAAAGAACTATGCTAATGCGTGCACCTTAGTGGAACACCCAAAGACGAAGGTAAGAAAACATTGTGGTCGCCAATGTATACTACCTCCGAAGATCAACAGGAAACAGTACATTGGTTGCAATAGATATTGCTGTGAATACAACAAATAGATAGTAGAATCATGGGAGATGATAAGGAAACAAAGAAAATTCATGGACAAACATCAAAGAACAATAGGAAGAATGCATATCAGATAGCATACGAGCTCTATTGCATAGGCTGTCTCATGAAAGACTCGAGAAGATGCATACATAGTAACAACCATACAACCATCACAACCACCATGTGAATAGTTGCACCTCCTGAGATCTCCTCCAATGTATAATAAACAACATTTTTTATGTCATAATAGAATGAGTTTGCAAAAGAGTGCATTGAGGTCACGCTTTTAATCTTGACAATCATGCCAAGAGGTTTGTGTTCAAGCAATTTGGAATTGATAATAAGGTAGGATTCACACATGTCTAGAGGCCTAGGCTAGAAAAATATGTTTGACATTGATGTATTTCACACATGATCGGACATCGTAGTGGTTTCAACCCATTTGATTGGAAAAAACATGAGATGATACCCTCAAACTTTTACTTTTTTGGGTTGCCCACAACTTGCACTGTTGAGATTCTTTCTCCCTCAGCCCGGGTCTGACTATAATCCCATGCCCAACTGGATGGAATTGTGCTCAGCTCATTAGGAAGATGCTTGCTCTTACAGTCCTAAGGCTCGCTGTGTTGGGCTTCCTACGTGTGTGGTGTAAAAACTAGATGCCAACAGTAGAATTCTATCAGATGGGGTTTGTGCTGTGTGGGCAAACCCTATGAAGGCAGGTGATAGCTTACTCAATTGAAATATGAGAAATATGGAGATGTGAAAAATTGCATTGGATTCAAATGGTATGTTGCATAAAAGAAGCTTGTAGCTGTGAAACTAAACATTGGACATCTTACCCACTTCCTCTTGCCTCAGCTAAGGCTTGAAACTCTATGAGCACATCAACTGAGACTCTACCTTTCCTAGTCCCTACACCACACAATAAGAATAGTTCCTTACCCATTTCCTCTTACCACAACAAAGGCTCAAAACTCTATGAGCACATCAACTGAGACTTTACCTTTCCTAGTCCCTACACCACGGAACAAGACTAGTTCAAGTAAAAAGCCCATTTACAACTCACACTCTACTCCTAGATACTGAGACTCTCTCTATCTCTCTCTCTCTCTCTTTGCTTGGATTGAGGTGGTCAAGTTAACTGCCTTCCTAGCTCATTTCTAATGATCGATGGGTCAATCTTGTTGATTGGCTTGGAGCTTCTCCCTGACCCTTTGCCTCTTTGTGAAATCTATAAGCGCACCACTTTACCTATTGGTGTCGGCCAAATCTATCATCATCTACCTATACGGTCTTGGCTGGTGCAACCTGCATTATAACTTGACTCAGGTTGTTTGCTAACCCAGGGGTAATAAGGAAGGATGAAAACAAATACTCTAGGCATGACTTTCATCCAATAATTTTGTGCAACGATGTTCAAATGCACCCCTTCATCCTCCCCTTGTCTAGACATGTGTTAATTTCAATAATGTTGATGACAAAGAGAGAAGAAATGTGCTCCCTGGGTTTTTCTTCTTCAAAATTATGTCATTTATGAAATCATCTTCTTCCATGGGGTGGGATCCGTAGACAAAGAACCATGCTCTGATAGCTCGTGTCACAAAAAGATAAAACAAAAAAACTTGAGAGGCTATATTTCCCTCCAATTGCAGATTCTTAGGAGTCCTCTGGATCATAACATGAATCATGATATTGTGCCTAGATCCCTTCACTTTGCTTTTTTTAAATAATCGGCAAACAATTGCAAAAAGATATGAAGTGTATGTAAGTCACATGGGGGTAAAGAGGAAACACAACTTAAAAATGGAATTGCAAGAGAGAAAGAGAAAGAGAAAGAGATGCACAATGAATTGGAAATGTTCTTCTTCTATTTCTTAGCCAAAATGGCACTCAATATACAACTGGCTCTACAGTCACAATGTACATACAGGTGTTGCCTTAGCAACAATAAGATAAACCAAACTCCTAGGATTTTAGGACTTTATATACACAACTCTCTCTGACATTCGTGGGGGTGGTGGTACTACCAACTGCCTTTACAATCATTTGCACCTACCTGTTAGAGGGATAGGTGCCATTACATTGTATCAGTGTAGATTGACACAATTGAAATTCATAGATGCTATGCTTGCTAGATTTCTTTGAGATTCACCAAAGTCTCTGACAATTTGGCCACCCCACCCCGCCTCTATCTTGTAGTACAATAGCTATCTTGGGTTGGGTTTTATGTAGACTATGTTGATTGATGGGAGGAGTTGCTTCCTTTGCTCATATGCTCTTTAGTTGGCTATTTCCTTCATTCACCCAAGGCATTCGACCAAGGCTTAGTTAAATCCCAGATATGTCGACTAGTAGGGTTCAACAATTGTTCCTTGGTCTTTCAAGTTTTTATACAAGGCTCATTAAAAACTTGCACAAGTGGTGGAAGCTAATTTTGTATGAGATGAGAGAAAGCAAAAGGCTGTCCTAATGCTTAGAAGTTTGTTTTAAAGGCACCCATCATAAGAGTTCCAGATTGGAATGTGATATTTCATCCGCACACAAATGCTTCTAGAGTTGCTACTGGCTTGATAATGACTCAACTAGATGGGAATCTTGATTTTTTCAACTTTTATGCAAGCAAAATGTTCAGTCACCTAGAGAGAAAATATAGAAGTAGTGAAAGAAAGGATTTGGGAATGGTATTAGTGACCTTTTTGTGTTTTATGTAGATCATTAGGCCCTTATATATTTGATCAAAAACATTTTGATGTGAGGGTGATTGATGAGGTGAATGGTACTAGTTTAGGGGTTCACATGTACTGTAATTCATAAGTTGGGAAATACTCATCATGCTGTAGACTAGAAATCACTCAGTAACTGCAACAACATTTTCCAAGGAGATGAATAAGAAGCGGCATATGCTTTAATCACGGATAACTATACAGAAAGAATGCAAATGGAGTCCCTAGAAGGGTGGTAATGAAGCATGAGAAGCGGTAAATTTAAGGGAAGCTCGTTAATGCTTTCTTCAAAAATAACATAAAATAAAACCCTTCAAGCAATTTCTGGTGGTGCATGATGTTGCACGGCTATCATAGGCACACACTTTGTCATCCCTACTTTCTAGAAAGAGTCAAATAACTACTTAGAGTAGGTCAGATGGTGTGTAGTCTCAACGATGACTCATGTGTCATGGCGATCTTGAAGGAATGCTGATGGAGCCTCCACTCCAAGCTACTCCTTATGAGAGCAATGAAAAGCACGAGTTGTCCACAAGTGTCACTCAAGAGGCTACCGGATTGTTGCAATGTGTTTCCATGAGAGAAAGAGGGAAAGGGGAGAAGGGAGAAGAGAGAGAGAAGGGAAGGAGAAGAGGAGAATGAATGGGGATGGAGTGGCAAACACAAAGCCACTACAAAGGAAACAAGAGAACACCCAAAAACACTCTTGGAAGAGAAGAGGGAGCTTGTATTCCAAACTTGTGGAGGGATTCTGTTGGAACTAGCACCTCAGGGTTTGAGTGAGCCGAGTTGAGTACTTGTGACCATTCAAAGAAGGGATAAGAAAAAGAAAAAGAAAAATCTAAGAGGTAAGTTAGGAAGAAGGTGTTTGTAGGGATTGATGTAAGATCCTAGTGGTGCTAGTCTTAGCAAAGTAAATAAAGTGCATTCTCATGCTCCCCTTAAGTCCCATATTTGATTTGAGTGGGACTTCTAATGGATTATCATTAGACTATGTCTTTGATATGCCATGTTTGAATGTCCAGAGTTGTGCATGACATTTTTTCTTGCTTCTCTGCATTGAAGTTCCTTTAAAATCCATTTATGGATTATATTTCATTGAGGGCTTTGTTTGGAAGTATTTGGGCCCAATAAGGTTCTGGCACCATCTGGAGCTTTATTTGTTTAAGTCATCAAATCGAGAGGAGTCTGATATACAAACCCCTAAAATGAGGACTATGGCTGAAGAGGTTTATAAAAGGGGGATTCTAGGAAAGGCTTCTAAGCTAGAACTGAAAGAAAAGAAAAATAAAGAAAAGAGGATGAGTAGAAGTTAGATAGTTAATGGTGATGTTAGTAAAAGAAGGAATGAGGCCCAAGCCTCTAAAATCTTAATCCTCAACATCAGGGTAGCTACACAAGAATTGGCCAAACAAGTAATGCCCATCACAATGGAAGTCCCACAAGAACCTTCCAATGTGAACAACAAATTATCTTCATCCCTGACAACTTTCTCGGCTAAAACTTGGGCTCAACAAAAGCAAAAGATCCCTGAGACATTGCGATCTTACTCATCACAATTGATACATAGAACATATATCACTTTATTACAATGAGCATCATAGAAGTGGAACATGTGGGAGATCACAATGTTCAATGGTGCAACACTGACAACAAGAAACATGCCAACAATAGATCCACAAGAACCTGCTCCTAAAAATGGAGTCACTCCACAAGAACCTGCTGCTGCTGCAACCAAGGATCTGAAAGAACCTGCTGCTCCAAATATAACTGTTTCCAAGTTAATATCCTTGGGCCTCTAGTAATCTTGTAGAAACCCAATGGTATTGCACCTTCCTTGCTGGATGGCATCGTTTTGTTCTTTGATATCAGGGTTTGTTATTTGCATGATAGGGTGGCTTTTGTTGTCAAAGTTTTGCTGGAACCCAAATGTATGATTCGCCTTCAAAGTACCCTTGGGCATCAAGTAGATCCTTTTGGACCTGCTTGGTTGCTCTTCTTCTTTATTTTCTTTGCTAATGAGGCTCTTGTGGAGGTTGAGAGATGGAAGTAGACATTGATGCTGATGCTTCAATATTAGGCTGGTTGGTAGTGATCGGCACATCTTGATGGGTGGATTCATCACCAAACAACCCTTTGTAAGTGTCTTGCATCCATCTTTTAGCAAGAATCGAGGCTTCGGTTAAGGTACCTGCAGGAGTTACAAAAAACTTACAAGGCAGAACGTAATTGTCCAAGGAAACATTCAACGTTAAAGAACCAATAACCTTAATAGAGGTACCCTCTTTGGATTGAATTTCAAATTCACATACTTCAAGGTGTACCTGGCCAAGATGCTTTAATGTCTCCTAGGAGATGAGGTTGTGGCTTGCTTTGCCAATCTGCCATGGCTTGTATTCGGGCATGTTGCACCTGCTAATGTCCACTCTACCCAAAGTTGAGATGGACTCATATCTATCTCGTTAGGATCAATGGCATTGTCAATTCCTAGTTCAATTTGATGAGGTAGTACCACTTTTATGGTGTAAAAAGGTGTAATGGAGTTAAGTTGTTCATCATCAAGGTGCATCATTTGAGTGCCCTGAGCAGTTGGTAGATCTATTGCCGCCAATGTATGCATCCAATTAAGTGAGTCTTCTAGTTTTGATAAAGGAGCACACCAAGGCTCATCAAGACTCTTCTTATTGTCCTCTTTCTCATATTTTTAAACCATTTTTATCGGCACAGACCTATTGGTGGTATTTGATTCAACTGCAAATAGATTTTTGGACATAGTGTGAGCCTTCCATGTTTGGAGATCAACCCTCACGACTTGATGATCTTTCCTTAGATAAATGTTGTTGGAGCACCAATCATGGATCAATCCTGCCAAATGCAAGAAAGGTCTCCCTAGAATAGCCTCATACCTAGGGTTGTTTTCAAAATCCATTACAACAAGGCACACCCGATATGTGAGACCAAAGGTTTTGATCTTAATGTCCTTGAGTACTCCTATGGGATGAGCCGTGCCTCCGTCAACTAATTTAACTACCAAGGAAGTACTCTCTTGGTCAGGACTTCCCCACTTTTCCCAACATTGTTTCGTGAGATGATGCTAATACCTACTCCTCCGTCTAAGATTGTTGTAGCTTTTGGGTCACCAAAGGAGATGGGTAACACTGCATCCATGTCATCACTCTCAAAGGATTGGCCCAATTTGTTGACTGGCACCCTTGGAAGTTCTTGAGCTTGATTGGGAGATTCAACATTCTCAGCATTAGTGGATTGGGGTGTCACTATTTGCCCATTCCTCCAATCTGAGAGGTCTCTCCATAGAGTAGGATTACCCATAATAGTGTCTTGATGGTCATCTTGATCTCAGTGGACAGGAATGAGGTTAATCCTACAATGTCTCGAGGACTAGTGATAGGATCCATGCCTATTAAGTCCGACTCTTCTAGGCCATATAAGGACATGTTGTCATCCCCCTTTAGTTGTTGCAAGGTGGGGTCTTGTTCAAACATCTATTGCATTAGGGTGGATCCCTCTATTGAAGGGCATGACACCCCTTCTTCATCAACCCTTTCAAGTATTGGCACGGCTTTTGAGGCTTGAGTGGTTACCTCATGTCTTGGATGAATTGTATCAGCACTCTTGCTTGCCTTGAGCCACATTCCTCTTGGCACTTGTGTACCAATTTATGCACCTCGGTGAGACATTGTTTCCCCACCCATGAGTTGGGATATTCACCGTGACCCTTAGGTGTTGTGGCTTGGCCATGGGCTAAAGCCCTTATTATTCCTTCATTTGCCTCTCATGCAGGCGCTTGTTGCTGTTAGCATTTAAGAAAATATTACTAGAGGAAGATGATGTTGCCATAGGATTGTCTATCATCAAAGATTTGATACGATGGGGGTTGATTTCCATTAGGTATCGTGGGACTTGGTTCCCTGAGTATTTCTTCTGACATCGGTGGTTGGGCCAGCACTTGAGGCTCTTTTGGTGCTCTAGTCTGCCGGAGCAAATGGGTTCAGCAAGTTAGTTTGGGTCTGTCAATTCAAACCTTCCCATGATGTTGGAAAAGGTTTCCCTTAATCTAGCTACTACTGTAGATGAGGTAGGAGAGTGAAGATCATAGGGGATAGAGTTCAGAGCTACTGACACTGTAACATTGGAGGGTTCACCCTCGGACTCTTTCGAGCTGGATAATTCACCTGGTGGTGGTTCTTGCAATGAGTGAGAACTGACTTTTGAGCTTGCTGATCTTGAGCTAGGTATGGAGGTCGACAAGATGGTATTTGAGGTACTATTTTTAGGCTCAGGGTGAGCTTGTAGGACTCTTCTTGATCTCGAGATCACGTGTTCATTGACACAGTTGAGGCCCCAATTCTAAATTGAATTCGCCTCGACGCGGGGTCAAGGGGCAGCAGCCCCTTGTGATTTTTTTGCAAAATGGGGTTTATTTCAATGCAATTTGCATGCAAATTTCATTATTTCTTGATGCTCGGGGTCCCAATTTTCATGTGCTTTTTCCTGATTCTTGTGTTCCCAGAGCTATCCCGAGATAGAGCTAAGGCAACGACCCATGGGGATAGAGCTAAGGCAACGACTTGTGGGGATAGAGCTATGGCAACGACTCGTGGGGATAGAGCTATGGCAACGACCTCTGGGGATAGAACTATGGCAACGACCTGTGGGGATAACAGGTCGACGGGATAGAGCGAAGGCGTCGGGTCAACACTTGTTTGACGGGCAAGATAGTTGATTGACAGTAATTAATTAGGGTGGTGGGTTAGGTACTGACATGTGTCAGGTCATGGGGATAGGGCTAAGGCGATGGGTCAATGCATGTTTGATTGGAAGGATAGAGCTAAGGCGACAGTCATGGGGATAGGAGCTAAGGCGACGACCCGTGGGGATAGGAATGTATAGTGTCACCGACTGGTTTTTGATGATTCTTGACAATTTTTGAGTTTCTATTCAAGTTCTTTTGTGATTGGGGGATGTTGAACTACCTAGTCTACCTACTTAATGCAAAAAACAAGAAAGAAAAACAACATTTGAATGCAAAATGAGAGATTTCTTGAAGAGGTGACGGCCAACACTCAACACCACTTCCATTTTCTTGAAGAGTTGACTCTCAACACTCAACACCACTTCCATTTTCAGCATGATTCATCATTCTTGGTTGTATTTTGTGAGTTTTGACACCATACGCTCCTTAGCAATCTTCCAAACTATCTTCCTACCAACTCAAAATACTAAAAAACATAAAAAGCAAGCCTCAAATGATCCAAAATGCTTTCCAACAGAAAATGACAGCTTCTTCTTTCTCCTTCCCAAACTCACACTTCTTCACTCATTCCACTCATCCAAAATGCTATCCTCGACCTACTAGACGTCATTTTACCTCATCCAGAGCATCATTCAAGTTGAGTGCATTGTGTTGCAGGTGTTTATTCAATGGTGTCGACATGTTACTCATTTGTATTGAAATGACCTACTAGAGGTCATTTCACCTCATCCCAAGTATCATTCAAGTTTAGCGTATTGTGTTGCAGGTGTTTGTTTAATGGTGTCGACATGTTACTCATTTGTATTGAGATTGTCCTCTTAATAGGATCCTTAGTGTGTCTCTATGTCTCACTGCCTTTGTAGTTGTAAATTCCTCAAATCATGCAATAATGCTCTTGTTTGAAGTTCGTTCTTGTGTCTAGATCATCTCACTTGAAAGACACATTACACTTAAACTAGGCTCCTTGGAAAACTTTTTGCTCTTAAGGAAAGCATGAGATATGCATGATACTTTAGGAGAACGGTTGAGGCTAATAGGTCGCAAAAAGTTTAATTAGTGAAAAAGGAGGGGAGGGGTGGAAAGGCATCCCTCTATTTATGAGGAGAGGGTCCCCCCTCCCCTCTTATTTATGAGAGAGAGATAATTTTTGAGGCTTATATTGTAGTAGTGGTAAGACCTTCTTAGTGACTTTTGGAGATTTCCCTTTCGCGAATTTTGAAGCAAGCTATCCACTTTGACCTTAGCTTAATGTAGATACTAGACCTTTTCACGTAAAAAATCAATTGAATCTCCAATTGAAAATAAAGGTCTTTTCAATTATCTTAAGTTATATGCATGGAATAATTTGTTGATATTAAGCACCTTTGCAATAAGTGGATGGGAAGCCTAGGTGAACAAACTAATGGAGGATTTACAGTGCAGATTCATTTATTGCCTGGGTGGCGGCCATAGGGTGTAAACGCCCTGAGGTAGAGCCGGGATAGGCTAGAAGTCCATTTGTGCATGGTCTCTTGTACTCCATGTGGAGATCAAGTGGTGCAGGCGGGGATGCTAAAATTAGGGAGAGAGACAAAGGCATAAGAGAGAGGAGCCATGGCGATGGGTATCTTGGAGCTCACATTTCTTGGCACTAGATCAGGAATACTCTCCCCTCCTGTCACTTCCAATGCCTTGCCGTTGAGTAACACAGTCTGCCCATATATATCACCATCCTTTGCCATCAAGTGGTACTCTTGCCTTTCCATGCTGCCCCCCTCCTTGACGGCATCGGCATTCCCGTTTGCTTCCACCTGAAAGGGTGTTCACAACAAACCGAGGTTTATTCTCAGATATATCGCTTCACATTTGAACTATGTAACTTTGAGCACTGACCTCAACTCTCACGTTGTACTGCTTGTCTTTGCTCAGATTGATTAGAAGTAGCGTCAATCCCTCCTGCCATCAGTTTCCCATTTCACATCTTTATCAGTTTACCCATTTCACATTTTACTTCCGCTTTATACTTCTTGATTTGTAAGGAGTCATCCGCAAGATGGAAACCCACCGTGTTTTTCGAACAGTGTGCATAAGCGCGCAGCTTGGTTGCATTCTGCACCTTCGTAGATAACGCTCGCCTGCCCATCAGGCGGTGCCACAGAAGAGCGCTGCAACACAACGTAGCGACTTCAGAGACGTAAAGAGCTGATGGCTAATCACGATACTTGTTACTCGAGAAGCAGGAAAGCTTTCTAGCCTGTAGTAATCTGGATTGGGATGAAAGGTAGTCGTGTTCAACAAGCCATAGTTTCCCCCGATCAACGTTTGCCGGCAATAGGTCTTCGTATCAAAACTTGCTGCAATACCCAACTGGTCCAAATACCTGTCCACGTTTTATATTCAACTTTACTATGAAGAAATGCTTGCTGGGGAAATCAAAGTCAAGAAAAGGCATCGGCTTGTTCATTTCCGAATTTAAGAAAAACGAATTCCAGATATCCACAGGTGTTGAATTAAAAGAGCGTATGTCTTTGGAGATATCACCAAAATCCTGAAATGAAGGAGTCCGTAATGAGGTGACGACCGCTGCTGGAAGAACCACCCCCCTCTCCAACCCAGGCATTAGCCCAGGGACCTGATTGTTTAAGAGTTTCCTGAACAGCTTGGAACCTAACACGCGCTTCATCAAGGAATGACACATTGAATATCTTTTGGGCCATGTCTGTGTCACTGCCTGCAATAAGAGGAAAAGGAAAAAGAACCCCATCCCTAAGCAGACCTGTGCTAATGCAACTGTAACATGAGATTAAATGTTAGATTCAGCTACCTGGTCCAAGATTATAGACATGATGTGTGACAACGTTTATAATGTTTGGCCCTGCTGCTTGGAGAAGCTCCTCGAAGTAAGACTGTTCAAAGGGACCATCCGGTGCAACTAACAACGGCTGATTTGGCTTGCCTGCATATGTCTTCTTTAATATGCTATGAAGCTCTTTTATTCCTGGTCCACACTGTTGTGGCGATAAATGTCTTCCAAACAAATCAAAGTCGTCCAATTCATTTCCTGCTTACGTAACAAGATCCCATGACAAATGTGGATAGTTTAGAGGATTTAAATTGCATTTGTTCTTATCATGAGCTTCGATGACTTGGCTAAGATATTCTGCTTTTGGTAAATATCTTGATGTATGGATCTTGACGGGATTCAATTTTGTTGTGTATGTACCCTTTTTGAACCCTTCGGTGCCCCTTTCATGCTTTGTTATGGGGACATATTTGCTCAACTCAACTTTATTCCTATTTGTTTTGGCCCATGGAGGCTAATTAACCTATGTTTTTCCATGGTTTAATATATTTAATGCATAGGTTAATTTTTTAATCTTATGTCTAAGAGGAGTGCATGCACATTATAAAGAGGGGATTCCAACCCTATAATCTTTTGTTTCACACACTTGAGCTCTATCACTAAGCTATAGAGTAGTATAGCATCCCTAAAGATAAATATAATTATAAATGGTCCCTCCTCCCCCTCCATGTCCGTCCCTCTTTAATACTCCCTTCATAAGTGGTCCCTCCCCTCACCTCACGTGGCTCCTTCTTTAATGCCCCCTACCTCCATTACTCTTTAATTGAAACTCCTTCTCTCCCCCCTTTATCCCTTAGTTTCATCATGGCCTTGCCTCTTCCTTTTCACCCCTCTTCTTTTCCCCACAACTAATTAACCATTTTTTAAACATCTTGGTGACATACTTGGAGCAGACTTACCAAACTCCCATGCTTGAATATTATATCCTTGGTCAACCGTATATTGAATGAAATTTTGAGCATTTGTTGTGTTCCAGCTTCCTGTGTGGCTTCCGTTTGCCAGCAGTTGCCGACCGTTCATGACATTGAGGCCAAACACTACTAAAGAGCTGCAAGAAAAGTGACAATCAGTTGCTGCTATAACCTGCTTATTTAATGTTAACCTTAAAATGACTATTTGTGGCATTTAAGAAAGGAAAATATATTTTGTTTACCTTGTTTTTTTGAAAAAACGGTTTAATGCATCCCATCGTACAGAAGGGAGGCATCCACCAGAAAATGCAAATGGATCAGATTGATTAAGTTGGAAGGGAAGACATGGTTCTATGGGAACTCCAACATTGTATACAACTCTGTCTTGCAAAGTTCCTCCGAGCCGAATCTTCAATGGGTTGAATGCTGCAAGAAGTATTCCACAGTTTTGTGGCAGTCAGGAAGGGTTCCAGCATATACAAATTTTATAGAAAATTTCAGAAACTATGGTTATTTCCTGTGAATGGCCTCCTCTCTAGTCAAGCAGCTGAAAGTGTACGTAGAATGCTTGCACATGCAAATGGTATCACAAAACCTTCCTTCCTCTAGCAATTACCAGATAGGACTATGCTACTCCTAGATGGTAGATTGTTAGTACTGGTTTACCCCTAGTTCAAGGTTATCATAATGTTTGAACTCACAGGGATCCCTAATATTTAGACAACCATGCCAGATCTCTGATGGAGTATTGCTGCTTGCAGTTTTTAGATGCAGAAGGGTGTAGAAGTTGCTAAATTATAACTATTGCTGTAATGATCTTTTTAGTACTAGATCACTACCATCGATTGAGGCCAGCTCATGGCCATGCATTGTAGCGCATCCATATGGGCAAGATAGATGTCACCCAAGCGTCCATTTCAGTCTAGATTAGGGTCAATCATAGGCCCCTGAACTGGTCAGGGGACAAGCCAACCATGCCCTCTAACAAGCAGCAAACTGATCAGCAGCAGTCAGCTTGGCTGGTCAGCCACCTGGTTCTACAGGAGTTGGCCCCTAACAAGTCTGATAGGTCGCCTACATTTGGACACATTTGGCCAGGCATTCAGAGCACCAAAGTAGCAATCAGAACTCAGATGGCCAGTTGTGTGAGCAGCCAAAAGCCCATGAAGAGGACAAGTCTACAGCAGGAGAGAACTCAGATCTTCAAAGGAGGACCATGATCTCATGCCTCAAGCAAGGTTTCTGGAGGACATACTTTCCTGCAGCAGCAGATGGCATGAATAAATACTCTTTTCACCAAAGGCTTTTCCACCCGGTGAGCTCTTACTCTGTCATTCTCTCTCCGTGACTTTCAGTTTATGCATGCCTTTGAGTAGCTTAGTAGCTTAGCTAGCACATGCATGCATAAGATTTAGCAAGCAGCCCTTATGCATGTTACATTGGTATCAGAGCCAAGACTGTTCCTAGGCTGTTGGGTCTTTGCCCGAATCCCCCTACCAGATTGGCCTAAATGGAGGGCTATCAGCCCCTATAGAAGGGGGCCATTGGAGCCTCCTTATTCATAATCTAGAGCAGGAAAGCAAGAGCATATTGGAGCAGGAAAAAGGCCAGCCAGAAGGGTTTCCACAAGTCAAAGGGAGGTGGCAAAGGACTTACAGACATAACTCACAGGAATGTGCCCACCAGGCTGGCATCCTGGGCAGCAAGGTGGATAGACCACGGCACGGAGACTAAGTCTACAGAAGCTCAGTGAGGAGCACGTGGGCTCAGGATCTAGAGGTGCTCAGAGGACGACTGTTTGGTGGGACTCAGGATCTCTCTTTTGTATTGTGTCCATTTGAGGATGGAAATATATCTTTTGTTGGTGCTGTAACTCTCTTGGATCACTGTCTATTTACTGGCTTGCACACACACACATGTTTGTGAAGTACACATAGGAAAGACGACATGAATTTCGTAGTTAAACACTTTTGCGTTAATTCCTGGGATGCTCTATCAGTCTCCCACTGCGGGATACTTTCTGTTGGGATCATTTCTAACATGGTATCAGATTCCTGATCGGAAGTTCTTGGGAATTGGAGCTTGAAGGCAAGGACCTTGCTGAAGCATGACCTTGATTCATTACTCGGGGGAATCTACTTCGATGTCTGAAGGATTGTGCCCTTGCGAGGAGGAGGGAGGCTCAGGTTCACATAGGTGTACGACACTCTTACTCTATCTCCTTTCAGTTCATTGTCATGGCCAACAGATATCAGATTCCTAATTTTGATGACATGGGCAAGCTTGTGGAACATGAATGTGAGGAGCCATTTAGTGTTGAGGGAGTCTTGAGAGATTGCGAGACAGGCAGAGCGTTAATACCCCAGGCCATGGTGACTCTAGCCACAGTGACTGCACTGATATTGACTGTACCGCCAGATGCTATTTCGAGATGTGGAGGCATTAGCCATTATTGTGGGCACTACAACAGATGCTGTACTTCCTCACATACGGACGGCGGATACTTCGAGAACTGGACCACTTCGAGAGGCATGTATAAGCTCAACAATGAAGTGAGTGTTTTGGACCTTGAGACGGAGCTATACGGCATGAGCATCGATGAGGGGGATATCACATCACCAAGGGATCAGTTGGCAAGTTGGTCAAAGAACAAGTTTGATCAGGATGGCTAGGCTATTGTTGAGCATGCTTCTAAAGAGCTGTAGTAGTTTTGTGACTATGATGATTGCAGGGCAGAGGGCGGTGCCAGTGACGTTTGAGGAGCTGATACCATTGCTTCTATAGCAAGAAGCTCCGGAGAAGAAATATGATGGAACCAATGATAAAGCCCTGGTAGCTCAGGACGAGCAAATTCAAGGGTAAGGGTAATCTTGGCAAAGACAAGCCCAAGAAAGACAAATCTGATGATGGAGTAGACTCTTCAGATGAAGTAAACAAGAAGAAGAGGAAGAAAGAGAAAAAATGCTCTATTGTGATGAGCCAGGACATTTGCGAAGGACTGCAGAAAGAAGAAGGCTGATTAGAAAAAGGGGGCCAGCTCAGAGTCAGAGGAGTCAAAAGCTAATGTGGTGGTCATAGAGGAGCTTTTTGATGGCGAAATTGTATCACTTATCCTAAAAGCATGAATGCACAGACAACTTGCAATAGACACGAAAGTAAAAATGTCTATTATTCTCTAATAATAAGAGCCTCAATCCTACGGGGTTTGTTGGCAATCACAACTGGGTGAAATTCGACTCTACTACGAACCCTATGCAGCTGCGACTTTGAGGCACGCTATGGCTCACGGCTCTTTGGCTCGTGGCCTCGACAAAAAGATGAAGCTAATCCCCTTCATGCTAGATATACTCAGCAATGTAGAGAAGTCAGTTGCCGCCTCTGAACTCGTCACCCTTCAGAAGATGCTTGCTGTCAACCAAGAGACGTCCAAGTGTCTTTGCAACTCTATGATTTGCGCATGAATGATAATGAAGATCTAGCGACATTCTTGAACCGTATGCAAGCAATATTGAAGCAGCTTCTCGAGATTGGATCCAAAGTTGAAGAAGATGATCAGAAAGCAATACTATTGAAGAGCTTGCCCTCCCGATACAATGAAATTGCTCGAATTTTGAGACTAGATGATGAGGCGGATATTATTGATTGTGTAGGATTGCTTCTGAGTGAGGATTGAACCGTATGCAAGCAATATTGAAGCAGCTTCTCGAGATTGGATCCAAAGTTGAAGAAGATGATCAGAAAGCAATACTATTGAAGAGCTTGCCCTCAAAAAAAAAGAAATTGCTCGAATTTTGAGACTAGATGATGAGGCGGATATTATTGATTGTGTAGGATTGCTTCTGAGTGAGGATAAGCATGAAGAAGAGCTTTTTACTGGAGACACTGCCTATGTTGCTAAAGATAATTGAAAGATGCAGACACGCTCATGTAGTATTGTGGCAAGCCGGGCCACATCGAAAGGTTTTGTGTGAAAAAACATGGACATGGTGGAGAAGAAAGAGAAGACGAAGGTTTGTGTTGCTGAAGGATCTACACCACCAGAGCACACTGCGGGGTTGGTCTCCGATGACTTACCCGATCAGGACTGGGTGTTCTGATCTTTGATAGCTCTGATGCTTGAAAGGAGGTTGTGGCTGAGCTACGATGCTCATCAGTGTTTCTGGTTACATGAATGATGATTGTTCTTGGCATCGCAATTGTGACTTTGATGTCACAAGGTCTACAGGGATAGTGAACTAGGATGTTCATCATCTCTTGATGTTTTTTTCCCCTGTTCGGATTATGGAGGGCATGTTGGGGACTCCTCTCAAGGGGTCCAACTATTGTGTGTTGTGCATGGTCCTCGTGGAGTCGGCTGGCTGGTCGCATGATCACGAGGTGGCCACTTGAAGCTTATTGGACCATGCATGTGTCTGAAGCTCAACCAATTGCTTCAGGTTGGCTTTGGAATGGCACATCTTGACTCCGAATAAGGCTTCAAGAATTGCCTAGTTTGCTGCTGCATTCTTCATCACGTCCAGATGATGGAAATACTCTTCTCCCAATGCTCTACCCATCATACCAATGGATTTATCATTATCCTTCTTCCATGTGCGCTTCTCTCCTTCGCCAGACATTGGTTCTTTTTCAGTATTAGAGACAATACCCCACATGCCTTTTTGCATAAACCATAGCTTAGTTGACAACTGCTAGCTCACAAAATTTCGTCCAGTAAACACACGATAGATGCCTCAGTCTTAGACTTCTTCGAATTCATTGATTTGTGATAGAACACCCAGACAAGCTTGGAAGCAAGCCTTGGCCAACACGTCTAGTCCAATTCTTCCTCGTCGACACCGTTTGCTTCTAGGTCTTCTAATATCTGACGGAAACACAAGTGTGCAGCTGCTCCTCTGACAATGGATCTCTTTGACATGCATGCAGAAAAACAAAATCCTTCGATCAAACAGGCATGCGATCAAACCCGCTTTGATACCACTGATGAGGGGTGGCGGGCGGCGGCGGCGGCGGCGCTGCGGAGCGCCGCCGCGGGAGGGGGTGGGGTGGGGTGGGGTGGGGTGGGGGGTTTGAGCAGGATAAGGGGGGCGAGGGGGGGTAAGGAGGAGAGAGGGGGTAAGGGGGAACGAGAGGGGGAGGGGGGTGAGGGGGATGGGGGAACGAGAGGGGGAGGGGGGGTGAGGGGGGTAAGGGGGAACGAGAGGGGGAGGGGGGGTGAGGGGGATGGGGGAACGAGAGGGGGAGGGGGGGGTGAGGAGGTCATGCCATCTGGTGCTACCAAAGATAGACCTGTGTACCAGGGAGGTGTGCTTATGGGTAATCGGACCCAGCGGAGCAGGAGCCATTGGATGAAAAGTCAGGAAGCGATATCGACAATGCAATGAGCCAGAGAGGGCTTCGACATGGGAGCTATTGAAGCATCATCATCAACGGGTTGGCATTGGGTCAAGATGTGTCGGTGAGAGGGGGTGTTGGAAAAGGGTTGGTCACCTCCCCATCTGTAAGTCTCCAAATGAGGAGAGCAACGGGGGCATAGGGTGATGTGGCTGCCACATGGACAAAACTTTGACTCAGTGTGCCCAGAAACGCCGTTTCTGGGCACCTGAAATGGTTCGCCGTTTTTGAAATCAGAAACGGCGTTTTGGATAGGCCATTTAAAAATCAAAATTGTTTTTTAAGGTTTTGTGCTTTTGCAGTGCCTCTGGAATTTATCCAAGAAAACTTATATAGAGAGCAGCAATGTAAGAGCTTGTAGACACCAATGCTCAGCTATAGAAGCAAAAGTACCAGCACACACACACACCCGCCTTAACCACCAAGTAAGAAGTTAGAACCCCATCGGTGGGTAGGGCAGTTTTTGCTCTCCCTCTCCAGCCTCTCCTCTTGCTCTCCTCTTATCCTACAACCCTCCTTTCAGCCCGCTGCCCCTCCTCCTTACTCTCCTCTCTAGCATATCCTCCTTGCTCTCCTGAGCCGTTGCCCTCTTCTCCTTGCTCTCCTCAGCCCTTGCCCTCTCCTCTCCTCCTCTCTAGCCTAGTTGTATGACATATGTATTAATAATAATTACATATATAATATATATTTAATTAACCTTAAAAACCGAAACTCCGCTTCCACCGTTTCTTCTGGTGCCCGAAACTCTGAAACACCGTTTCTAGCCCTCACATGATTGGCCTTTGGGATCTACAGCTCTTGAGGTCTATCAACCCCTTTGTATAAAACTGTTTTATATAGCGTTTCACTAAGCTTATGAGCTTTATTGGCATGCCTGCTTTTATGGCTCACCAGATTTTAGACGATGGATTGAGGGGCCTTATTTTTGTGTGATGGTTTGAGTAAGGATGTGCAATGGCACTCGGGCTGCAGGTATCTTTCTCCCGCCAACTCAACCGGTCTCCGGCACTTTGTTTTTTTGCTTCCTTCTAGCTGAGGACTGGCGATTCCTTGCAGCTTTGTTCCAGTGTTCAGACGGAGGACTTCTTCTAATGCAGTGCGCTTTACAAAGCGCCTGATTTTGCCTTGTCTGTTAGTGGAGGGTTATCTATTGTAAGGTCGATTTCATGGAAGGGAAAGACAGTAATCAAATGCCCTCTCTTGATCAATGCTTCATGGAGATCTATGACGAAGCTCAGCTTGAGTTGACTCCTCGATGACCAAACATAATTCTTCGGGATCTGGAAAGCATGGAGGAGCTATGGAGAGCTTTGGAATACGACAAGATTCGCAATCCATCTATGGAAGACCTGATTGGAAGCCTATCGTAGGCACCTCCACTGTATTCAGCCTAATTATTCATCCACGATTTTGTTTTGGTACCATTGGTGGTTGGATTCTGATGTTTGTAAACCACCACATTATCTTTTGGGGGAATAGAGCATAGTATATTTCTCTAATTTTGTAATTGTCTATTTTGTATGCCACATATATTGACGATTACTTTTTCTGTCCACGTCTGGTGTTACTTGCATCGAGTTTTTTAAGTGCTTCTCTTTTGAATGGGAACTTTTATGCTAGTTCCATTGCTTTTGATTATTATGTGTGTTCCCAAGTTAATGTTCTTAGTTTATCGACTAGTATCCCAGACATAAATCTTTCTTTGGTCTTTGGACCCATCCAAACCGATGTCTCCCTAATGACAGCTGGATTGGATGGGGTTGCGTAGTATGGGATGCATAATCTTACCTGGGATTGACTAAGGTCAATGGGTACAAACCAGGGCACAATGATTGATTTGTTTAGCCATGGATTTGCCAAAGATGTCTTGAATAGTAATAGGTTGGACAACCTGCTATTCTGAAGGGATACTTCAGAGTGGATGATTAGGATTTTTTGGTTATTGGATGAGAACCTTTTTAATGCTTGATATCATTAAGTGAGATTCACTTGCATAGTGGCAAGCTGGTAAAGGAACTCACCAAGGTGATCTTGAACTTGGATTGTGAACGAGAAGGGAACATAATCTAAGACTCTATGTTCCTATGAACACAAAGGAATTTTGGGTCTCAAAGTGAGAATTCATGATTATTAATTGTGAACGAGAAGGGAACATAATCTAAGATTCTATGTTCCTATGAACACAAAGGAATTTTGGGTTCTCAAAGTGAGAATTCATGATTATTAGAGAAGCAATGCAAGAAGTTGGAATGAGGATTTCTTTTGGTGGCTTATGGGAAAACTCTAGATAGAGTTATCCTTATGAGAGGGTTTTGAGTTGTCGGATGACATCAATCAGCCTAGTGGATATTTGGCTGAGTTTCCACCCGCACCTCTACCTCAAGGCCAAGATTATGAAAGACAAGTCTGGGATCCCTTTACAAAAGAGAGGGAGATGATTTTCTAGAGATCTTAAAATTGGATCTCTGTAGATCTTAACTTGAACTTGGATCCTGCCAAAAGTTGGATCTCAGTAGACCTTAACTTGAACTTGGATCCTGCCAAGGTCTATACCAAAGATGACCCAAATACTAACACAAGGATGGGTGGTCTGCAGTAGTATGGGATGCTGTAGATGCTATTTTGGGTGCATCAGAATTCCTTAGTGGTAGGGAATTTAGAACTTCTACCATTGGGCCCGCATTTAGTAGATGAAGGTTCATTCTTTGGTGACGAGGGTCACCTGAGGAGTTCAGGGTTGTAACTTGTAGTTGCTAGATACCACGGTGTATCAGGACAAAGGGATTTGTTTCAAGTGGGATTTATAAACCAATGCTGGTTGTCATTGTGACAGCACATGGCTAGCTAGCATCCATTGCAAGCACAAGGTTGCCAATTACATTGGTCTCTTCCTTTTGATCTTGTGTAGCTTTGAACATTTAAGACGCAAGCGCATGGCTAGCCATGCATTGTATTGGTTTCTTTCCCTTGAAATGGATTGGCTTTTTTGCAACTTAAAGGTCCTTGACACCAGCCTCCTCCTTTTCATCTATCCCTTCGAGCACCAACATTTTAAGAGAAATGAAGAGGATCGAGCACATAGCTGGATAGCGAGATTGAAATGAATTGTACACACTTGAAAATACAAAGAAATAGAAGAAAATGAGGATCTGGTCCACTCAGAGATTCCTTGGTCCTCTCTCTCTCTCTCTCTCTGTGGTTCATGTCGTGGTGTGAGGAGCTCTTGCATAGTGAGCTGGATGATGATACTGTTGTTTCTTTGGATGCTTTCCATATTAGGGTTGGCCATTGGTGAGTGGGTGTGGCCAAACCTACCCAATGGGTTACCCTAAGGGAACTGGGTGACGGATGACCCTAGACTTGCTGATGAGCGAGTGGGTCAGTGTGGACTTTCGAATGGAAGATTGTGGGCTGTAAATTGGTTATGGCTCAAGTTTGTTTTCCTATCTTGACTTATACCAGTATGTGTCTTATTTTAAGGAAGGAGAATGTTACACCCCCACTAGGATGTAACCAGCTATGGGTTTACAAACCCTAAGCTGATTCTGACATGGTCTTGGACTAGACCTGGGGAGCCAACGTGGGGTCTAGCTAAGGGTTAGCACTAACCTAGGGCTAAGACAGCAAAAGAGGTCTAGAAGAGCTGGCCTAGCTTCAAATGTGGCTAAACTTGGGTGGAGTGTTCCCCAAGCTAAGGCATAGCCAAATATAGCCTAGGTAGCCCTGAAGTAGGAGTTACTGGCTATAGATGGCTAAAGCCACATAAATCAGGATGCCTAGCCTATAAGTATAGGCTAGGGGCTTAGTTGATGCTGTCCTGAGGATGCGATCCTCAGTGACCAGGACCTGCTAGTTAGAGAGCAATAGCTAGGGGAAAGGGCTTGTCGTATGGGACACAAGTCTGGACTTTGAGGCTGGCTGGTTCTCTCCAGGTGGTTTAGACCTCTAGCTCGGGGGTGGCTCGGGGGATGAGCCCATGGATGGAGGTGAACTGCTAGTGCCAACCCTTATTAGTTGAGTCTAGGGCGGATGCCCTGACCCACATGGGTGGCTTGCCTGTGTTCTGATAGGGTTTCTGGATATGGAGCTGATGTGGATACCCCACCAGGGTCTCGGGTTGACTAGACTTGGCAAGGGTTGTTACAATGTGTATAGCATGTTCAAAACAAAACACAAAAAGATGGGGCTGCCACAGGGGCTGCCATGTTGGCAGCTCAGAGAGGAGTACCTGGCAGATCGAGCCTCATCTGGAGGCAGCGATGACATCAGCAACAGTACGGAGCAGTGCAGCGGGCTGTACAGAAGTATTTACCGCAGATCTGGAGCCTGAAAGAGGAATGGAACAGATGTGGAACCTCAGTGCAGGATTGCACAATGCTTTGGTTTGGAGTGCCAGAAAGGCCTGGATCAAGTCAGGTTAGGGCTGAAGGAGCTTGGGCTAGTGGCAGAGCCTGCCATGTGGCTAGGCAGGGACAGCCCTCAAAGTATGTGTCCCCACCAGAGGGAATTCACAGACCAGCAGGTCGGTGGGAGGAGGCTGTTGGGTCGACCCAAATCCCCCTACCAGGTCGGCCTACATGGACGACTACCAGCCCTTATAAAAGGGGGCCACTGGGGCCTCCTTATTCATCATTTGGAGCAGAAAAGCAAGAGCAGATTGGAGCAGGAAAAGGGCCAGCCAGAAGGGCTTCCACAAATCCAAGGGAGGTGTCAAAGGGCCTGTAGACATAGCTCATAAGAAGCTGCCCACCTAGGCGGACATCCCAGGCAGCCAGGTGAAGAGATCATGGCATGGAGACTAAGTCTACAGAAGCTCAGTGAGGAGCACGTGGGCTCAGGGATCTAGAGGTGTCAAGGAGTTAGTAGTACAACTTTTGGTAAGATCAGAGGACCACAGTTTGGTGGGACTCTGGATAACTTTTTTGTATTGTGTCCATTTGAGGATGGAAATACACGTAAGGAAAAAGTTTTGGATTCCGTCGTTAAACAGTTCCGCGTGTAATCCAGAGACACTATATCGGTCTTCTGCTGCGGGGTACCCTAACAGCGGGCACAATCGCAGTCTGGTCTTTTCTTGGCTCTTGTTCTTGTTTGCAAGTCTCCGGGGTGTGCTGGAGGCAGTTCTGGGCTTTTGTTTGCAGGTCGAGATGTGCTGGAGCAGGTCCGTCAGCCTTTCAACGGCCTTGGGGGGCAGTGCGCCTGTGCATTGTTCCTTGCAGCAAGGGGAGGGCTTAGGTGGCGCCTGTGGCTGCTCACAGCAGCAAGGCCAGGCCTGGGGGCTGCACATAGCAGTCTCAGAGTCAGGACGGCCAAGCAGGGCCTAGGTGGGGCAGGAGACTGTCCCGTCATGGCCCCTTTGGAGGCGTGATAGCAGGGAGCTGTCTTGTGGTAGTTCTTGGAGGCGGGACAGCAGGTAAGGGGGTGGGGAGGGGGGGGCTGGGGGGAAAGAAAAAGAAAGAAAGAGTTTATTAACGTCTAAAAAGACCAAAGGGTCTATAAGACTGAAAAGAAGCCAGATACAATGAAACCCAAGGGTGGGGCCACTAAAAACGGTACCCCCTACGGAAGGGTGAGAGGGAGAGAGGGAGGGGAGGGTGACATTCCTAGATATTTCTAGTTTGGAGGACAAGTTTTGTTTCTAGAAGCATCCTGAGACAAGCATTTCTAATGGTTCTTTTTGAAACATCCTTGTGCCACTGGTATATCATAGAGTGTATAGGCACAGCCCAAGAAGAGCCCAGAGCAGCTTACCAAGACCTGGTCTTGAAGGTTCCAAGGGGATAAGTGGTATGCAGCTAGGTGGATGGAGTGCATGAAGAGTATAGCTTTGCTGTCTAGAGTTGGTTGGCTAGGAGTGCGGACAAATAGTTCCTATGAAGGTGGTTAGAGAGAGAGAGAGAGAGAGAGAGGGAGAGAGGGGGGCAGAGGGGAGTTAGGATCATGTTCCGGGTGCATGTGGCATTAACCATGCATGTATATGTACCATGTACCATTCTCCATGTAATTCGGCGCTTGATGTACCATGTGGCATTAACCATGCATGTATATGTACCATGTACCATTCTCCAAGAAGAGGCCCAGAGCAGCTTACCAAGCCCTAGTCTTGAAGCGGCGCTTGATGAAGGATGGAGCAGAAGAGCTGGAGGTTTTGTCCATCTGTTTGTATGTCAGAGTGGATTGTGCACCATCCTTTGAGGTGGATTGGGAGGGTGTGTACTCAGCCCTCAATGTTGAGTTGCACTTCCAATAGAAATAGTCACCCTTTCAGAAGACATATGTACTTGTAGTAAATGCACCTTGCATAGAATTGAGATTCTAATGGGACATGGAACATGTAAAATTTAAAGACTTGTGGCCTGGACTCTGGGTTGTGTCATTAATGAATCATGACGCGGCTACAAAAACAAAGCATGTATGATAATGGCATGATGTAAACACGAGTGAATTGGTGATTGCTGATGTGCAGTGAGATGCTGCTGGAGAGGTCCTGTTGCCTGCATGACAGATCTTGCCCATGAAGGCATGCTAATAAAGCTCAACACCTAAAGGGAAGCTATACCTTGAAAGCATTCTATTCTCTCTGAGGGTAATATTTTTTTTACAGCCAATTCCAGTATTTGACTATTGGCCATTCTCAATCATTTTTTTAAATGTTATCTTTTGCAAGTTTACAGCTTGTACAGCTTTGTGATTTTTGTGAATGTTATTGTCCTTTTATGTTTCCTCCTTTGGAGTGTCTTGAAGGAAAACCCTAGAAGCTTGTCGCATAAAAGTTATTGAAAATTTTGTTCAGAGAAAAGCACACTCCTAGCCATACCTTTGACGGCATTTTGGAGCAATGGGTTTTCCAGATCCTGCAAAGCACATATTGAACAACGTTATAAGCCTTTGATGTCATGTTATGCAATGTGGTAGTTATGTAAGATCTTTGAAAAGTGTCATGCAGAAAACTCTATACAGTCTGATATGTTTGAAATGCTAAAGAGTATGAAGAGATCAACCAGCATCCTAAATGCCAAGCAGCTCAACTGATGAGTTCAGTACAAGCGTGATGAGTTGAATTGCCTGTTTGCGAGTGTTCCTCCCTTCCTATGTTGTCTCCTTGTTTCCGTTTGTTTCTAGGAAGTGGCAGAGAAATACAAAGCTGGCTTGTTCTTTTCTAGTTTCATGACCTCGTCCTCTTCACCTTACGGAAAGAAATTGAAAAGGAAGAAAAACGAGCTGTGTTCAGAGTCCTGCCTACAGAAGTCTGTGAGATTGATAGAAAGGGATCCCTCTTTTTAGGTTTGTGGGCTGATGTGGCTGCTTGTTAGCGTTTTTGCATCTATTTCTGCCTGCATGGATGCATCACTCCAGATTTGCATTTTTCAGGGGCTGGTATCAATCTTTCTTAAAAATATACTAGCTTAGGCTAGGATACTAAAAAGACTTCGAGCTGCTTCTTCTGTTTGAAGGTAGTTGCCCATTTCTCTTGTTAGATCTTCTGCTGCCTTATAGAACTACTGGGATTACATAATGAAGATGCTTTATTCTCAATTAAAAGTCAAAGATGCAACTGAATGGATTAGCTAGGAGAGACCTTGGTTCTATTTCTCGCTACTCCCTTTTCCTTGAAGAGAAAAGGTTAGCCACCACCTTTATTTGTTCTGCATAGTTCGTAGTATTACATTTTTGCTTGTAGACCGTAATTTGGGTATGCTTCCTGGTTTTGGAAGAATGGGCTGTTATCCACTTCTCTCTCTCTCTCTCTCTCTCTTTCAAGATATTTTGCTACCCTACTATTTTGTTCACTAGCTTAGCACTTTAGCACTCAGCAAGGGCCTTAGTGAGCCCTTTGCTTCAGCCCCTAGTGGCTTGTATGAGTTACCTTTTGGTTTTGCATTGTCTCATAGGCCCGCGAGGCCTTCTGCAGACGTTGATGCACATCTCTCTCTCTCTCTCTCTCTCTCTCTCTCTTTCTCTCTCTCACAAGATGAGTTTGGATCTTCACCTTTGCAGCTTGATGCAGCATTTCATGCCATTACTTACCTATAGAGAGTTAGAGCATATGGAGATCACACCTCTGGATGTAGTAGATTACTGTGGTTGGCATTGTCCTCTTCCATGATGCTATCAGAGGTAGGCGACCAGAGATGTTAGTTTGCACACACAGTGAGATGGTTTGAGCCACTGGGGTTACATATGGATAGCTTCCTCCCTTCCAATATAGCATTGATGTGCCTTTTTCACAGCGTCAACTAGGTCATATGTGAGGATCTCTTGCACCTACACACATTTTGGGCCTGGTTGGAACCGAATTAGCTCCAAGTAAAGCTCAACTTCTACAAAGATCATTGCCTACATATCTCGAATGAGAGGTTTATTAATTCACCAGGATATACATGGGAGGGCCTACCCAAGGAGCGTCGTTTATGTACTTTGTGTGACCTATAGGAGGTTGAGTTGGAGGAACATTTCATCTTCAAATGCCTAGTTTACAATGAGATTAGAGGATGATTTTATTGTCTATTCAGAGGTAGCTCCGAATTGTCATTCCGATTTCTCTCTTTCCATGTTAGAGGTGTCTGGTTGCGTTCATTCATGAGGAAGTTAGGCATCGTGAGCGTCTACTCCGATCTTAGAGATAGTAGGATTGTACCTTGGTAGACTCTTCTTAGAGCATGATCACGGAGTTCTTCCAATCGGACCACACAAACTCCCCTCCTACAGGACCTAGGCATGATTGGCACCCAAAGCCAGTGACACAGGAGCGTAGGCAGAGGGTTGATGTACAGATTACACTCGGAGACATTCAGAGTGGGAGCACGGTCGATTGGGGTGACTATTACCCTTGTTAGACGTAGAGTTGCGATCAAGAGATAGCGTAGGATTGCATCTACAGGGAGTTGATGGCACTCTATATCTAATTTCATGCTATCGCTCTTTCACTCGTGACGAGGGGGGGACCACAGTGACCTTGGAGCACGCTTCACTTTGTATCATGATTGATAGTCGCTCTGATGATGATGTTGATGATAGTGATGTTGTAGATGACTATGACTATGCAGGATATAGTTTTTACTTTTGTATGGATATGGATGCTCGATTTGTAGCTCCACCATTTCTGCTGGCTTGTATTAGGCTTCTCACAGTCTCATAGATCATCGGTCTTCCAAAGAATTTAATAAAGTTTTCTTCTTTCTCCACGACCCTTCGGTCTTTTGTAGATATGAATAAACTCTCTCTCTCTCTCTCTCTCTCTCTCTCTCTCTCTCTCTCACTCCAAGAGATCGGTTCAGTTCCAAAGAGTCACAGTAATTTAGGTCTGGTTTCTAGTGCGTCTCTCTCTCTCTCTCTCTCTCTCTCTCTCTCTCTCCCTTTCACTCCTATATATACTCCATACTCTATTACACTTGAAAACAAGAGTCAACACGTTGCAAAGGTGAGCATCCATCGTGGATCAGCTTCTTAGCCCTAGTTAGCCCGAGTTCGGGCTAGACGAATCTTGGCCAAGGTGGTTGTTACCCTCACGACAGGTGCCACCACCATAGCAAGATGGCTTGACCTCTAGTTCCTCTTAATCACTTTTTTGTGAGATATGCGCTTGCATCATGACATCCTCCAATTATTCTCTAGAAGAGCCTCGTGAGCATGTTAGAGGTGTGCGTTATTGACTTGTTATTGAGCTGCTTCATGTTGAGCCAAGTCATTGATGAAATGGGAATGATGAACAATGTGGTTTATTTGAACATACTTAAATTAAAAAAAGCCTCCTATTATTAATATCTAGGTGTTCAAATCCTTGTAGTCTAGACCGGAGCAGTGATCATCCCTTTGTTCTCCTCTAAAATGAGATAGAGATTGGTATGTGGCAGACTATTGTGGCACAATACCATATAGCTAAGCCCTAATACGAGCGAGTAGGTGTTTTGGGAGAAGGATGGTCTTTGAAGGATCTGTGGAAAATTTTGTGACAGCTAACAAGACAAATTCCCTTAGCCCTTGAGGCTCGCTCGAGTACATACATTGAAAATGTAAATTATCCAAACTCTCTTCTCCTATCTTGTGAGAAAAAATCCACTTGGTTGTTCACATAGTCTTCTTGTCCAAGTCTTGATTTAGAATCCTTCATGCTTTAGGTATGGCTATCAAGCTATTGTCTCTTCTGACCAACTTAATAAGGGTCACATATTGGTGTAGGGAGCAATATAGATGCTAATGACATCTGAATAAGGTCAAGCCAATGGAGCCACAACTTTGAGATTGGCAAATACCATTGCCCTCATTGGGATTAGACCCCATCCAAGGAGAAAATATATATGTCTATTATGCCTTCTGATGAGGTCTGGTGAGAAATGCACTTGACATTTAGATGCACATTACACTAAGTGAGGCAAGTGCATCAATATGACCTTTTCTAGAGAGGCTCAAGTATTCCATCACCTAGAAGTAATGCAATCTATCCACGTTGGCATATTTTGATGACTGCTCACATATGCCACATATGCCACTTTATTAGATCCTTTCCATAACATGGACCATCAAGTGGATACATCTCTACCTTTGAATCATAGTCTTCTTATGAGCCTCTAGAGTTGGGGAGATTCAATGCATTGAGTACTTAGCCCCTGTCTAGTAACTAGGTTCGACGAGAGGATTGATATACAAATTGCATTCTACCTTGGAGTAGCTAACATACTACCCATCATTGTCTTCTTTCCTATGGCATAAGCAACGGGATTAAAAAAAGGCCAATTCACATCAATGATAGATGATAGACGTGCATTTTGCAAAATAGCTCAAGCGTGTTTCCCTTTACCATAATATTATTTGAGTAATAGTGGTATTGCTTGCTAAGTCCCTTGAGAGAGGAGATGACATGCTTGCATCTCTTTAGCATTATTTGGGTAGAACCATTGGACATATTTTCAACCTATCTATATATAGGCATAGTTTTTTAGGTAAGGAAAGAAATATACGTGTGAAAACAATGATTTTATCATGTAAAAGATACTCTTCAACAATGCAAAGCAAAGCAACAATGCACATGCTTGGAATTGAGAGAATGAGACAAGCCTTGTTTCATGGTATAGGTACTTGTTTTGTATGTATGCTATGAGTCATGGAAAAAGACTTCAAAATATGGTTCTATTAATAAAAAATCCCAAACTTTCAATTAAAAAATTATCAAAGCATAACCAAATGGATGAAATTCTAATTTCATGAAAATATATATGCTCACACGAGTAATAAATCATGCCAACTTGAAGTGCCAATGCTTATGAATTCATGTGCACGTCGTTGAGAGAAAAAGGAACAAGAATATTTGACACAAATTGAGCGACCAAGTAGGGATGGTTAACATGAGGGGTCAATGTAATGTGGCGTGAGAGTGAAAAGAAGACACTAGAAGTTAACTAGGATGACATTGAGAGAGAGAGAGAGAGAGAGAGAGAGAGATGATTTTTGACTTAGTAGAAACAATGCCAACGAGCCAAATTGAGTCATCTGAAGTGATTACTAGGAATTGGACACGCACTCACACCACGACATGAACTAGATCATCAACCAACAAGACCCACACGAGTTTTACAAAACTTGGTGGGGAAGGATGGCTTATACACACAGAGAGATCTTTTAAAGAAAGTGTTTCTCCAATTTTATTTATTTGCCCATTTCACCTCCTATCCTTCACATCCACTAATATTTTAAATACAATTTTTTAAATGTAGTTGGACACTTTAAATGTGACCCCCATTAAAAGAAATGACCTCTTTCCTTGATGCTCCTAAGCTTGTCTTGCTTGTGCCCCTTTTCACCCCATACCACTCACACCATCTAATATTTAGAAATTTCAATTTTGTTGAGTAGGGAGACACACTAGACATTGCTCTATTTTTGTTGAGTGGGGAACATATTGAATATATGCGTATGAGGACATTTTACAATACCTCGGTCCTCCACTCTCTAAATGGGCTTAGGAAAAAGTATGATGGAAAGGTCAAGGAATTATAGGAGGAGCTTAGGAGAATTACAAAGGCTCTTCATGAGGGAAAATTACATAATTGAGATACAGAGATCATCAAAAGGAAAGTTCAATAGTAGAGGCACCTTGCTTTACTATGGTCATGGTCACAATTGAATAGAAGCAAGTGGCTACCTTGGGCAAGTGAGAGGCGACCTAAACGAGTTTCGAGGACCTTACTTAATTTGAAGTTGGCACTTGAGCTCTATTCTTAAAATTGCTACCTATAATCTATTTGGGATTGCACATAGACAATACATGCCATAAAAGCCAATATCTATTGCTTTCTTCCTATTGGTAAGAACCATAATTGAATGCTTAGAATAGCAATCTACATAGTAGCAAATATAAATAGGAAGAGTTAGGATACTCTGATAGTTAGAATAGTTGTAGATCCTCTAAGCACTTAGAATACTCTAGTAGTTAGAATAGTTGGTATGCACCAATAGATGGTATCAGAGCTATAGTGGGTAAGAGTTCCTCCACTAAGTGAAGTGTCTCTTTGTTAAAAGAATCAAGCTTCTTTCTCAAGTCTACATGCATCAATGCAACAATCTTGAAGGAGTTTATGGCACATGCACTAGTGATTGATAGCAAAGGATCTTATGGGTTTCTAAGATAGGATAGCTGAGAGAGAAAAGAGCGTAGCCTAGACGTAGATAAGATAGTGCAAATTGAGCACACCAATCGAGAAGAAGGATGAGCCCTAAATTGTTAGAGAATCCATGTGCATCAAAGAGAGTGTTAGTTGCAAATTAATTTAAATCAAACATGCGAAGGTAAATATTAGTTGCTCTTACTATAGTCAAAAAGACCACAAAGATGAGCATTATTGGAAGCCTAGATTTGCTGAAGACTTCAAGAAAGAAAAAGAAGATTTGGTGAATGATACTTCTGCATCGATTTCTATTGATTCACAATATGCAAAAGATCCTCCTATGATAGATGAAAGGACGTGCCCATTGAAGGGCGTGCTATTTGATTATGCTATTTGATCTTGATTATGCTAGTTGAAAGGACGTGCCCATTGAAAGGACATGCCTACTTATGGCATGCTATGGTTCTTTTATTTTTGTTTGCTTGATGTTTATAATCTTGTTGATGGATGAACCTCTTTTGTTAGACAACTTCATTGGAACCCTTGTTCATTTGAGGGGGGATTGAAGGTGTAATCAACTTGTCGGTGAGACGAGTCACTTGTAGTCACGTGTTTATGTATCACATGGTTGGGTTCTTCCATTGGTAGAGAATGTAGGTGCCTAATCTACATGCAATTATTTAAAAATTTCTCACTCTAAGGTGACTTTAATCAATGAAGAATATGTACTCTAATCAATGAGTCAACCACCTTTGTATTCGTAGATTCGTTATTGCTAGCACTTAGAATAGTTGGTATACCCACAGGCAATTCGTTGGCCTAGCTTGTCAAATGTAACCAAGCCTCTACTAGGAACCATTTTCTAGGTAGTAATTAGTCTCTTAAATACTGAGCCCCCTATGCCAATATATAGCCACAATCCACATCTCCAATTAGTATACCAACCCCATTCCATTTTCGATCTCCATGAAAATATAACATATGTTAGGATTACTCATACTAACCTCCTAAATCCATGTGCTAGGGTCTAGCTAGGAATGCAACACATTTGCTAAGTCAAATAGTATGAAGAAACTTTAAGGAGTTGAGACACTTGTGAGATAACAATTTTTGAGATGTAACTCTTGACAGGGTAAAGCCATTGCTCTAGTTTAGCTTTTCCGAAGCAAGAGGGGGTTAGTGACTCGTCAAAGTTTAGATGGTCTTTATAGTGAAAAAATAAGGTAGTAATTAGTGCATGTCGAGAAGGATCTTGCTATTGAAGCAAGGGAGGCCCAAATTAATGAAGCATGGATACTTGAGATGTGAATAGTATGTTGTGCGCTTTTTGAGGAAAGGAGAGCTTCCTAGAAAACTAGTGATTCATAAGATGGGGATCCACTTGGGATAGCGGGTTTGTGGATTCATGAGATAGATTCATGAGATATTTCACCGAAGAATAAGGGTTCCAAGCTAGTCGCCTGGAGCTGGAGCTGGAGCTTTGACCGATACATGAGAGAGTAGATAGAAATAATGCTCCTACCTGCTTGCTAATTCACATTCTCTTCCTGTAATGACTAATGTAATTGGATCTCACTCTCTCCTGGACTAAACTTTCTCTGTAACTCACCCTGACGTCTTGCTGATATCTCACCCATGCATATTGTAGGTCCTCGACAGGAATACGAATTTCCATTTGGGCGAGGGGGGATTAGTTTTCCCACCATTAAAAATTTGCCAAAAGTTTAAAAATTAGTATGGGAGATAGAGGAGCTCACGAGATTGAGGAGCGAGGAATTGCCCCAACTGCAAGTTCCGAAGTCGCATTTTGTAGGTGGCCACCAATCGAGGTTGGCGCAGATGAAATCATCGTTTGTCTCTGCGATGGAAGCGCTACCGTTCACTGCTACCTCTGCAATCTCTTCAGCTACAGGCTTGTCCGCTTTTGCAAAGCTTCGAGTGGAGAGCAGCAGGAGGCAAAAAACGAGAGCTGATACAGATGTCTTCATGCTTGGCTGAACGACGCCGAGGAAGGAGAGCAGGTGGAGTAAAATTTTGATGGGTTTGAGTTTTTCTCAGGTTCCAAGGGAAGATTGTGCATCTAACAAGATGAGCGGCTTGCGCAAGGATTGGGGATTGGGACTGAGTTCAAATGCTGTTGGAGATTGAATCTTGGACTCATCGCCGGAGAGCCGGCAATTGGCTTTTAGTTTCGAACATTGTTAACAGAGACACAGGTTTTATTCAACTTTTTGTTCCAGTGACTTTGTTGCGCAACGGTGTTGCCATTGAGTCCATTTGGGGTTTTAAATTTCTCGTTTCTCCCTAGTTTGGAAAAACTCGAAATTCATAAACTTATGGTAGGAGTTTCACACGGGGTGCGCTCAAGATCCCCCTGAGTGCCTTCAAAGATCCCTTGGATGTTCAGGATTGGATGCGCATCTTTCCTGGTCCACCATTTCTCTCAATATGCTCACCGTGCCGTGGGCGGCAATTCACCCTCGGATGACTTTTGCTCTTGCTCCTGTCCAGGCCCAAACCTATAAGCAAATGGAGACCTGCCAATTTAGACGGGCACTCCTGTATTGAGAGTCCATTTAGATTGGTGTGAAACCCACCTTAAAGTGTGCTCTTGTTTTGTTTTTTGATTTTGAGATTTTCATTCATTCTTTAAGTCATGATTCCCACGCGCTGTGCATTGCCTCGAAATCTCTTTCACATCACCTTCCTATGCGGCCATTCCTAACACTATTGCTTCCAACTTTTGCAATCTAGGATAGCGACTTGATTGCTTCTTCCTACTATTACTGCTTCTTCACAACACCCATGATCTACACATTATGATCTTGCCATGCACTCAACATCCAAGAGATATTACATTGTGGACCTTGCAATTTGACTTCTTAGCATGGCAACAATTCCCTTTTGTAAGCTAAGTTCAGTTGTTAGTTTTGATCATGTGGTGATCACTAGGTACCTCTCTACAGAAGCAGATTGGATACCATATATACAACAAGTAATACTTATTTCATTGAGCGTCGACAATAAAGTGTAGCTTTTTCCAAATTCCAAGCATTTATTCAATTTCATGATGTCTACTAGAGATGACTAGCCCTTTATGTCCAATTCTTACAAAGTTTTGAGACATTTATTAATGGTAGCTTTGTACTAAGCAATCTTGTTTGCAATTCTCTCTCATGTATGTGGTTTTGCCATCTAGGCAGTCTTGCTAGGCTTAGCATGTTTGTCCCTACTTGTAGTTTCCTCATTGGGTTGTTGTACATTACGTTCTACCATGATCCCATCATTGGTTGGGCAGGCAATTTGTGCTCTTGTCCATAGAATGCAACCATGTAGGTTTGAACAGCTTGGGTTTAGCTACCATGGCTTGTGAGTTTTCCCAAAGCTTGAAGTTATTGGGAACATTGAACACTTATTATCTTTATCACTTCGAGATTGGAAATTTTGATTAAAGGGCTTTCATCTTCGCATTGTACCATTCTAGTTGTAATGGTGTAGCTACACCTCCTAATGGAATCAAATGGATCAAGTTGCAACATTCATCATAGTGTCTCCCTTGACTATTTTATTAATTAAATAAAGCAATGCATGTGATCGAGCTAGAAAACAAATGGGTTGGCAAGTAAATAATGACTAAAATTTTGAACACTATAGACTAAGCTAAGGGCTTCTCACTCAGTGGTACTATAATTTCACTCAAGGGGGTCATGAGGCACTTGCCACAGTAGACAAGGTAATTTATCCTATTATCCAGTATGCCAAAATAATATTGATTGCATACCTCGATGCATGAAAATCTGTGGAAAATTACATCCCACCTAGGTTGGAACATTATTGCGGATGAAGTGAGAACCTTGCATGGGTTATCAAAAAAATATTCCATTTAAAATCTTAAAATTAATTGATACTTTTTAAAAGTAATTTATTTTTGCATAGATTTATCTCTAAAAATATGCTGCATTTGGCCAATAAAAATGCAAAAAGTCTACTTCTCTTATCTCTTCTTATCTTATCTTATCTTATCTTACTATATATTGGGAGGCACAAGAGGATGCCACTTGACGATCGATAGAGAACTCTAAGTGCCACGTGTCACATGTCGCGTGAGGAGAATGAGAAGGCAAGTTGTGTGTCACAGGTGAGAGGACAGTGGGGGAGTGGAGCATTGAATGTTTGGGTTTTTTAATCCATGGCGGCCAAGTCTTTGACAACCTCCCACACTCCTCTCTGACACTCACCCAATGTGGAGAGGAGTGATGAAGAAGCTAGAGGATGTTGCTATTGTTGTTGCTCTCCGCATTCTCCTGCCCAAAGTGCCTTCTTTGCTTCTCTCTCTCTCTCTCTCTCTTTGGGCCTCTGCTCTGCGTCTTTCTGCTACTTTGAAATATGCAATTTGATGGAGGACTGATGCAAGCCTTGTATGGGGAGTCATAAATAAGGATTGTCCTTCTAGCATCACATCCAAATGCCTTTGAGATGTTTGCTAAGGGTTTGAACATTTCCTCAACACCAACCTTGTTCATCTTGCCATAAGTGTAGCATCCTTGCTGAGACCATATAACAAAGAAAGGGAGGCTCTCATTTGCATAATTTTACAGCTTTCCTACCATATCAGGGTCAACATTTGCTTGGGTGTAGCCAATCTCGAAACTCGGCTCAAGCCTTTCCGTTATTGGAGCATCTTCACTCTGACATCCAGGGTTTGAAAATGCATCTCCGACAGCGTTTGTAGGTTTGCAAATTGCACTCCATAGTGTGTCTTCGGGATCCCTCTCATTTCCATCAATATTCTTACATCCTAGGCTGGTTGGTGAGTTTGGCGGTGGGCCCTCGAAGGTATTCTACTCGAACAAAACAGACGTGTGTTTTGCTACCGAGAAATCAAAATCAATTTTTCCACAAGAAGGAAACATGATTTCTTTGTGACATGCTTTGGTGGTTGAGATAGAAACAATTCCATCGATTCCAGCAACAATTGAGTCTTTGTTGGAGGTAAAATGACTCACCTCTTCATGAAAGTTTAGTGATCTAATGATTTTGAAGTATTCATCATTTTGCATGAGTATTTGATTTTCAATAGGAATGATGAATTTGTCGTTAAATTGTTTTTGATTTTTTTTTCATGTCTAATGCGATGTCGTATTTGGAAAAATTGTGTTCCTGCATGTCTTGATTTTCAGTTGTCGTGCTGGTGTTGTTTCCAAAATGATCATTTTTTTATTTTTTTGATTCGTCGGTATCATCTTCTTGTGTATATAAAGCCTTATTTCATATAATGGTTTGATATCAAGAGTCGTAAACTTTTTCCCAAGATCCATGTGTCAATAATTCATGCTCATTATTTTTACAAGGACAGCACAATAGTAGTTGCTCACGATAATAATTTCTTGGATATTTACTTTAATTGAATTTGACAAATCTTATGATTCTTGTTTTTTTCCTTTTTTTGATTTTATTGTCTTTGTGGCCATACTCTGCACCAAATGTTGCTAGGTAGATGTTGTCCATATTGTCTCTGTTTTGTATTACCTATAATAGTTTGACATGTGATTTCTGTTGATTCGAAGGGAAGGTGTTGTAGTTGTTGTTTTCTTTTAAGAATGAGGGATCTATTTTTTTGTTAATTTGTATTTATAAAGCAGAAGTCTCTTGTTGTTCTGTGTAGTGGTAAAGATAAAGTAATAAAAGATGCTAGCTATGCACTCATTAGTTGTGCATGCAAGCATACATTTCCCATTGCATGTAATCTATTGTGTGTGTCATCATTATCTCGTGTGCATGTTTCCATTGCTTGACGAAGGCTTGCTATTATTGTGTTATCCATTTTTGTAATATATGAAGTACAATATGTTGTAGCTGAGTATGGATCCATAATATATTGTATGTCCATGTTTGATTGCCATAAAAAACTCATTTCGCTAGTTAAAAGCATTTGTAAAAGTGTCTTTTAGTTGTCTTTTTAAGAATTGAGTTGGTTTTGATATTGAGGAACATAGTGCTAGTATATATGTTGGTATATCTACCCCTATATTGTCTATCCATTCAGCAAATGTCGATTATGAGTCTACTTCTATATAGTCTATATTTGTAGAAATGGTTTCGTATGTTTGTTTGTAATATTGGATATTACTTTGCTCTATAGGTTCCAATATTATCGGGTGTTGGAGTATTTCATTGAATTTGTAGGGGAACAAAGTACTTTGGTAATGTATTTGCATAAATTGCTGTTTTGCATTCTATGCAAATATGTTTTGTTTTTTTCTCGAATGGTATGTTGAGTTGTCTTTTGTTCATTATCCAAGTATGTGTATCTTCTTTAAGATATATTGTTTTCTTTCTAAATAGCAAACGCTCACAAGATATGCATACATATATTGGAGTATCTTCAATTGTTTTAATATATGTACGTATAAATTTAGTAGGAGTCTTGACCATTTCTGAAATTTTTTTAAATGTTACATAGTCATTTGTTATGTATGGATGCTTCCTTTTTTTGGTTTGAGAAAATGTTTGTGTAGTTGTACTTTGTTCACCTATTGCCGTTTGTAGGTTATAGTGTTGATGGCTTGTCTCATGTTCATGAGTATTATCTTGGTTGTTCGACTCTTGTGTCGTTATTCCAATTGTATGTTGGAGTCTCTTTTTTAGGTTGACAATTTTACGTCTAGTAGTGTCAGGGCTTATTATTATTAAAGGAAATTGTGTGGACAAGTTGCGCACATCATTTGTGGAAGTGTAAATGTTTTTTCCCATAATTTGTTCAAATGCAGTGGTCATGTCTTTCATCCAGCGTCGTGTGATTTTGTTTTTGACTGATTGAGTTGCACATACAAAGGTAAACATTTTAGGATGTTTGACAAGAAGCTTCATTTGTTTTAGCTATTTTGAAACCTTCATGGATTCTGAAATACTACAAAGGTTTCAAGTTTGAAACCAAAAATATTAAAAAGAACATGTCGTATAAATAAATCTTTTGCAATGTAGTCAAAATCTTCATGCGAGAAACTTTAAAAGGATTGTTTGATATTGGCAATGTGTGAATAAAGTTCTTTGAAATGGCTTGATTCAAAAAAGTGTTGTCCCCATTTATCATGCGTAAATGAACATGTTCGAAGTAACTTCTTGCCTTCTAAGTAAACCATATTTTTAAGTGCTACAAGTGTGATGTGAAATTGCAACATGTAAGATATACATGTGAATACGCATTTATTTTGTGGGTAATGCTTGTAGAAGAAGCTATCAATTTGTATTTCTTTGAAATTATTTGAGGTACTCTTTTCTAAGTGTTGCTTCTGTAGTTTAAGTTGGTACGTATATTTGTTTATAGCTACATTTTCCTTCACATGAATGTTTATTTGATTGTACTAACGTTCCATTGAAATCGTCGAGCTTGATATGTCAATCAAGTGTGATTATAGTTGTATGTTGTCAAAACGTCGAGTAAGAGATTAGGATTTAATGAACAATTGATTTGCTTGCCATGAATGTATTTAACTCTTGTGAAATTTGTGTATGAATGAGAGGAGTTGATTGGAAAAAGCATATAATGGAGGAAGAGAGGTGCTTGTACACTTTTTTGTTACAAAGAAAAATATTGTAGATGTACCACAAACATGTGCAATATGTTTTTATTATAGTATTGGATTGCGAATGGATGATCATTAATTTAATTATAGCATGCTATGTTGAGATAACATGTTACTGAATTTAATAGTCAGATTAATTATTGCTTTGCAAATAAAATATTACACTTTAAGACTTTAATGGAATAAATTACCTTAAAGGTTGTTGCGAGTAAAGTTAATTTCCTTACATTAGTTAATGGTATTTTTACTTACGAATAAGTGGTTTCCAAAGCCTAAAATATCTCAAAATGTCTAGAAGCTAAGAATATAAAGTGAGGATAATTACATTACTTTATATAAGAGGAATGGAACATTATAATTAAAGTCGTGAGTATAATAGAAATTTTGTAACCTAAAATATTTTTCCAAGAGAATGAAGCATGTATAATTACATTGATTTGTATTAGAGCAACGAAACATTGGGATTTAAGTCACAGGTGAAACAAAAGTTTTAGAGACTTTTATTTACAATTAAGCACTTATTCAAGGATATCATAACTCAAAATATGTAGAATATAAGAGTACGAAGTAAGTAAAATCACATTTATTTATATCAGAGGAGCAACACATTACAATTAAAGTTGAGAGTAGAATAAAATATTTTTAAATTAAACAATAGTTTACTTTATATACTCGTAGTAAGTATGAGTCAATACTTAACTTGACGAAATGATATATTGTAGCGTGTGATTTAGAGTAGCTAATGGAGCATACACAATGTGCAAGTTTTTTTCTATGTTCAATTTTTTTTTCATTGAAAACAAGTCATATTTACAAAAGGAGATATCATATCCTTCTCCCAAAAGCAAAGCATTGTAGTATGAATTAATCAAACTGCAACATTCTCAAAGAGGAGCAAAGGCGATGTTGTGGAGCTGTACAGTGGATCAAACCAAACTTGAGTTGCAACATTCAACTGTACAAGAGGAAAGGAACATGGAAAACTGGCAGACTATGGAGAATCTGACATACAGTAGAGGAACTATCTATGCAATGACATCTAGCAAAGGAATAAATCCTGCGACTGCACCATGCATGTTCACTAAAAACCTGCCTTCAATTTTCATGTTGAAGAGCTCGGACTTTAAATACTGTGTGTCTTCTTCTAGCATTTCTATAAATGGATGAGGTAAGTCCTACACCTTGTCCACCCATATGTCCTTCAAGATAATGTTTACCGTTTCACCATCCAAACTTGTAATAACGCCTTTTACTTTGGGAATTTTCTCTAGAATTGTAACTTCATTGCAGTTCAAACAACGTGCCACAGTATTTTCCTTTGAGATTTTCCCTTCTTTACAAAAAGTACATACAGGCTCATATAGTGTTGAGTTGATTCCGATAACACATAGGACACCACTCACTTGCATACAAAATGATGGCAAAGTGAATTATCAATAGAATGAGTTAAATTTACTAAAGGTTACAAAGTAGTAAAATGTACTTGCTTGCCATAGCCGATTTATTGAATATGTCGATGGAAAACACACGCCAACCTCGCAGAGATCGAGGGTATTCATGCCGGGACCAAAATGGTTAGGTCTAACATATTTAATGAGATAGGATGGCTATTCTCCTTCACCCAACATTCCTTAGTATAAAATGACAAAAACCAGCAGCTTTGAATCTCTCTGCAATCTTGATGTAATCAAAACGTTTGTTATTCCAAAATGTGAGTTTTTAAGAAAAAGTGAAAATCAAAACCGATTGTATAAGAACAAAAGAGAGGTCAGAATTCACTTTATGTACATTGATTGGAAGGAAACCAGTTGTTATAAATGAATACCGTTATTAAGTCCTCTGTGTCCTCACCATCACCAACAATCAATTCATCCATCTGGTGGATTGAGATGCCAAGCTTGATAACTGTATCCACAACTGTTGCTAGGGGAAGATAATTCACTTGTCCTTTGTTTATAAGCTCCTTACACTCCTCCTTATATGTAGAAATACTTGTTGTCAGAAAAAACATTGGATCAACCATGAATGGCTCACATCGTTTCATCCTAGTGGAAGGATCAACAAAAACTAAGGTGAAATCAGTAGTCCCCCATCGTTACGAGTATTTCTATTGCGAGAGTGATGCAGCCACTCCCCTCTATATCAACTAGATCTAGCTTTAAGCCTTTTGGGTAGTTGACATTCTATAAGGGCCATGTGCCATACTTACTTTAAGAACTCTCCCTTCAAATATTCCATTTCTTATGGAGAGCACTCAGTCTGAGTACTTGCTTGGTCCGATGATTCTATGTTAGATTTGCTCAATGCCCCACCCTCCTGGTAGCCACCAGTGGTCCAAGGTGCTCAAGTTGTAAGGCTCCCATATGAGGAGAAGCCATGTGTGAGCTCGGGACAGTGGATGGGGATCCTGAATTGCATGTCAGATGAGGTTTATCAGTGACACTGTTGATGGTAGAATAGTGATTGTGTGGGAGTCCCTTATTCTTGCTGGGGCCTGGGGGCTAGCTAGCCCCCCTGGTGGGGGTTCGGGGGTAGGAGCCCACGAGGCAACGGTATAGGGAATCCACCGACTACGTTGATCCAACTACCGCCCTCATAGCTATAAAGAGGCGACCTCCCCAGTCCATTGTATCAGATCAGTTCAGATTAGATCTTCCAGCTAGTAGCTCTTCACATAATATCTGTCTAGATTGCCATCTAAGCTCCACTGTGGGAGTGCACAGGTGGACGGAGCCATCATTTGTACTACATCAGTATTGAAGGAAAAGTTTGTTCCTCTCCAGTTTGTTGTGTACTCTCTATTCTTTGTTCAGTTTCTGTTCCACTGCGCCGTGTAATTTAACATGGTATCAGAGCACAGACGGCTCTAAGGGTCGAAGAATATAAGAGAGGCAAGGACTTCAATAGCGACGGAGTGATGGAAACAAGAAGCGGCTCAAGTTTAGCAGCTGCTGCTGCACAAACAATCCAGGCGTTGAGGATTCGCCCACCAGCCTTCACTGAAGGCAAGCTAGATGGTACGAACTACACTCTGTGGAAGTTTAAAATTACTGCTATTCTAGATACGAGCTTGGAAACGTAGGAACACAGATGCTCTGTGTGCCTTGGTTACAAGTACTAGTGATAGTGTTTTGACCTTGGCCTGGAACATATTGAAGAGTCAATATGAGAAATGGAATCAGACAAGGATCCAGAACCTAGAGAATCAGCTCGCAATAGAGAAATTTAATGAAGGAGAGACAACGGAGGTGTTCATAACCTGAATCAAAAATCTACGTGACCAGATGGCTAGTGCTGGGATACAAAAGACTAGAGAAAAGCTAGCTCGGCAGTGTCTCTGGATATGTCCACCAAGGTCAGATGGACTGGTAATAGCGCTTAACACTCAAGTGAGATCCCAACCATTGTAATTTGAGGAGTTCTATGCTTTACTTATGGAGAAGGAATTGAGGCTTAAAGCTCGAGATGGAACTAGTGGTGACAAAAAGAAGAAGCGCGGCAAGAAGAAGTTTCAAGGAGAATGCTTCTATTGCAAAAAGAAGGGCCATATGATTGCAGATTGTCAGGTCAAGAAAGCAGATGAAAAGAATGGTATCCCAAAGAAGACAAATAAGGGGAAAGAGACAGCTAACATAGCGAAAGCAGAGTTGGATCTATTTCTGGCAATTGAGGAAGAGTGTTCCTCAGTTCAAGAAGCTTCAAGCACTGATTCATGGATATTGGATAGTGGTGCCTCCCGTCACATGACTTGCAAGAAGGGTCTATATTGTTCCATGCAGCCTGTACAAGAACCCATCACCATGACGGTTGTTAATAATGCAAAATGCCCTGTTGAGGGTACATGTATGGTTTCGTTTCTGTGAATGGAGATGTTAAGAAACTATCTAATGTGCTGTGTGTTCCACAAATCAAAGAGAAGTTTGCTATCAGTTGCTTCCATAACTGACCTTGACCATGAGGTGAGGTTCAACAAGACAAGAGTAAAAATTCTGGATAGTGCAAGCAATCTTGTTGGCATAGGAGTAAGGAGGAACAACCTGTATGAGCTAAGTGCTCTTACATCCACCACTGGAGTGGGCACAAGCAGACTTTGGCATGAAAGATTCGGCCACATTGGATTTGTAGTGCTGAAGGAGATGCAGAAGCAAGGTATGGTTGCTCACTTACCTGCAGTCATAGAAATCAAAGAACTGTGTGAAGCTTGCATGATGGGCAAGCAACAGAGAAAGGCATTCCCACAAGAAAGCAAGAATAGAGCAAACGCTCCTCTAGAGTTGGTGCATGTTGACTTGTGCGGTAAGATGCCTACACAGGCCTTGGGGGGATCTTCCTATTTTTTATTGATTGTCGAGACAAACTATAATAGGAAGTTGTGGGTGTACTTTCTTCACAAAAAGGCTCAAGCTTTTGGTAAATTTAAAGAATGGCTATAGCTTGTTGAAAATGAAACAGGGAGAAAAGTGAAAATCAGATCGGATGGTGGTGGTGAGTTTGTTTCTACAGAGTTTGGAGATTTTTGCAAGAGTAAAGGGATCAAGCAACAAACGACGACACCACATACACCTCAGCCAAATTCGATTGTTGAATGCCGAATGCAGACCACGGTGGAGATGGGTAGGTGTATGTTGAAAGGTGCTAGACTACGAAACCACTTTTGGGCTGAGGCCATTAATACTATGGTTTATATCCTTAATCGCAGCTATACAAAGGCACTCAAAGGTAAAACACCACATGAGGCTTATAGCGGTAAGAAGCCATCTGTCTCCCACTTCAGAACGTTTGGGCATGATACCAGACAAAGAGAGAAACAAGCTACAACCAAAAAGCACCAAATGTTTCTTCTTAGGCTATTGTGATGAGAAGATGATGAGAAGAAAGCCTATAAGTTGTATGACCAAGAGGCAAAGAAGATCATAGCGAGCCGCGATGTGGTGTTCAGAGAGCAGTCACATGTAGTGGAGGCAGAGAAGAGCTCTTCCACTTTATCATCAAGCGAAGAGGTAATTCACTATGGAGCTGTCCCAAGAGCTATAAAGGAGGAGGAAATATCAGATTATGAAGGTATAAGTCACCAACCTATTGTTACACCACCGAAAAAGCCATTGCCATGATGGGTAAGGCAGCTCTATGACCATGATAACCAGATGCCTATGTCTGTTGAGCAGCATGCAGATGGATCAAGGTAGTCTCAGAGAATCGAGGAGCAAAGGATGGCTTCTATTCACATAGTCAATATGGCCTTGATGGCTGAGATTATTGCTGAAGTAAAGGAGCCTACGAGTTTGGAGGAACCACTTGTAGACCGAGATTGGAAAAATATTATATGACAGTATCATGAAGAATGAAACTTGGGAGCTGGTAGATTGACCACCTAATAGAAAAGTTATTGGCACCAAGTGGGTTTGAAAGGTAAAGTACAAGGCCGATGGGACTTTGGAAAAGTACAAAGCCAGATTGGTTGCACAAGGATTTTCGCAAGTTGAAGGTTTTGATTTTCAAGAATCTTTCACTCCGACTTCCAGAATGACCACTATTCACATAGTACTATCAGTAGCTACTCATAAAAAGTGGCTAGTTTATCAAATGGATGTTAAATCAGCATTCTTGAGTGGTGACCTCAAGGAGGAGGTGTACATGGCTCAGCCACCTGGGTTTGAGTCCCCCCATTCTAAGAATAAGGTATGTAAGCTGAAGAAGGCTCTGTATGGGTTGAAATAGGCCCCAAGAGCATGGTACCAATGGATAGACAAATTCTTTCATAAATTAAACTTCAAAAGATGTGCCTCAGATGCTAACTTGTATGTGTACAGGAAAGGTGGAAAAACTGCTATTATTGTTCTATATGTGGATGATCTCCTTATTATTGGTGACTATGAAGACATGATCCAGCAGACTAGAAAGGCATTGAGCATGGCGTTTGAGATGACATAGACTTAGTCTTGATGCATGACTCAGACTGGGTTGGAGATGTTGATTCCAGGAAATCAGTTTCTGGATATTGTTTCTCTTTAGGTTCAGGTATCTTCTCTTGGATCAGTAAGAAACAACCAACAGTGGCATTGTCTTCTACCGAGGATGAGTACAAGGTAGCATGTTTTGCTACATGTAAAGCAGTGTGGCTGAGGAGAATCTTATGGCACATGGGAATGTAAGAGGATGAGGCAACTGTGTTGAGGTGCGACAATCAAAGTTGCATGGCCATTGCTAAAAATCCACTGTTTCATGCGCACACAAAACATATAGAGATTCAGTATTGCTATGTGCATGATTTGATCAAGGATGGGATAGTGGAATTGGTCTACTATCCAACAGAGCAAAATGGAGCAAATATCTTCACCAAGGCACTCGGGAAGGATCAGCTTCAGGGTCATCTTCAGAGACTTGGCATTGGGCCAAGAAGGTAGTTCACCTACGGGTGGACATTGAGGGGGTGTGTTAGACATGCTCAATGCCCCACCCTCTTGGTAGCCACCAGTGGTCCAAGGTGCTCAAGTTGCAAGGCTCCCATATGAGGAGAAGCCATGTGTGAGCCCAAGACACTGGATGGATCTTGACTTGCATGTCAGATGAGGTTTATCAATGAGACTATTGATGGTAGAAAGGTGATTGTGTGAAAGCCCCTTATTCTTGCTGGGGCCGGGGGACCAGCAGTCCCCTGGTGGGGGTTTAGGGGTAGGAGCCCCCAAGGAGATGGTATAGGAAATATTCCTTGAATATTCCATGGATGACTAGTCAGTTCCACCGACTAGGTCGACTGGTCGACTCCACTGACTACGTTGATGCGACTACCATCCTCATAGCTATAAAGAGGCGACCTCCCCAGTCCATTGTATCAGATCAGTTCAGATCAGATCTTCCAGCTAGTAGCTCTTCACCTAGTATCTGTCTAGATTGCCATCTAAGCTCCAATGTGGGAGTGCATGGGTGGATGGAGCCATCATCTGTACTACATCAGTATTGAAGGAAAAGTTTGTTTCTCTCCAGTTTGCTGGTGTATTCTCTATTCTTTATTCAGTTTTTGTTCCGCTGCGCCGTGTAATTTAACATTCTATGGATAAGATATTTGGAGATCTCTTAACTTTTAGGGCCTCTAATTTGATCCTTTTGTCATCTCTCGCATTAACATTCGGGGGGTAGCACTTTATAGAAGATTTGCTAATGGTTACCATAGCACACGACTTGATGATTCTACATCAGCATCATAGAGAGCAATGCCTTCACTTCGCATGTAGGAGCTATTCGTCTCTGTAAAAAAAACACATCATTCTAAACATTTCACTATCTACCAGTTATTTTAAATTTGTCTTATGAAGCATTCATCGCAGAACTACTACTTTAAGATGCAGTTTTATAATTAAGATTTCAAGATACTTCTCACAACACCACTTTTTAAAGATAAAAGCTGAAAATGTAAGAATATGTTTAGCTTTTACATTTAAAGATCCTTGCCACACAGCATCATAATAAAAGTAAAACTATCGAATATGAAGTCAGAGATAATCACAAGTTTTGTCTCCTCGATTGCTTCAAGAACTAGGCATGGAAATGTGTACAAAATGTGATACTTAACTGAAATTACTTACATCAAAGTGTTAATTGTACAAGTGCATGTGCGTACTCATAAACTTTGAGAAACCTAACGGCCTTGCAGTTTCATAGTACCAAGGCTTTCTCACAACCTTGTTTCTTGTTTTCTTACACTTCATAATCTTCTTCAATTTCTTCTCTCTAGCTTTCTTCGACTTTGAGCTATCAGAAGATAAGACTCTTGGGGGCATTTTGAGAGGAAACTTCTAAACACTAGAATTCGCTCTTGGTATTGGATGATGAAGTCCTATGCTCTCAAGGCCATGTGCAATGAATGGAATAATAGATAAGCATACTCGCAGAGCTTGGGTAAATGAAACTATAGCCACAATATGCAACTACTATTACCATAATGCTTTCACTATGGATGGTAGAATGAGCTTCTCATCAACTACCAACACAATGTAGGTGAAAAAATAATTCTATGTGTGCTTTTGATTGTTAACATATTCATGACCGCTAAGTTTGATTTACCATGTAAGACAAGGATAGAGGCACGACGTGCAATCAATTCAAGCTTTCCATGAGTCAAAATAGGCATGGATGCACAAGTGACATATGAATCAGCCATTGGTAAATCTAAAATTCAAAGAGTTTGATTTATATCATATTGCTAGGAATGAATAGCTAATAAAAGACCTGCTGATAAAAAAGGTCTCTCACATCAAGCAACTGCTTCGAGTGAAAACAAAGGATACAAACATGTACACCAATGGCTGCTCGCTGCTATTGCGAATGTTACAAAAGAAGAAGGATGACAAAAACTAGTCCAAACAGACTAAACAAATACTTTAATTACAATACTTCGTATTTCATTTCTCTAGGAAGTATGTTTGTCACAACGCAACTTCTAATGAATTTCAAGCACTTCATAGTTTACATGATTTCAATGAAGAACACTGAGTTCTTTTAAGTATAAAGAACATGATAAGACATACTCTTACTACTTGGCATCAAACAATTAAGTTTTGAAAAATATGTAAAGTTGAAAATCACCTTTGCGTCTCCATAGCTAAGGATACTGTTGACTCTGTGCCAACATGAACTTATGTAGAAAGGGAATGTGATACAACTTTGTGTTACAACTTTGTGTTACAACTTTGTGATACAACTTTGTGTTACAACTTTGTGTTACAACTTTGTGATACAACTTTGTGTTACAACTTTGTGATACAACTTTGTGTTACAACTTTGTATAACAACTTTGTAATACAACTTTGTGTTACAACTTTGTGTAACAACTTTGTGTTACAACTTTGTGATACAACTTTATGTTACAACTTTGTGATATGACTTCGTGTTACAACTTTGTGTTACATGCAGAGAGAGAAGCTCTCCAACTTGTATAAATACCCCATAATGGAATGAAGCCTGCACTCTTTGGGGCATTGTGTTGAGTCTACTTTGGTATTCCAAGAATTTCTCTCAAGTGTCCATGCTCCCTTGCACTGCACGTCCAAAAGCATGTCCTAACCTTGCAACTCGTCCTCCCCTCTCCTCCAACCTTGCAACCCAACCTCTCCCTCTCCTCCTCCCTCCTCCTCCTCCCTCCTCCTCCTCCTCCTCTCTCCTCCTCCTCCCTCCTCCTCCCTCCTCCTCTCTCTTCTTTCCCCCATGCTCTTACACCTTCTTCCTCTCCCACTCCTATGCTCCCCTAAACCCTTTGTTCCTCAACCCTTAAACTCCATGATCTATGAGGGAGACGAAGGGCAAGGAGAGTAAAATCTTTTTCCATTTCTAGCCAAACATATCAACCCCAAGCATCAACCTTGGGTTACTACCTTAAGAAATTTTCTTTATTTCTTAAATACAAGCCATATGATATACAATCAGGCTAGGTAGTGGACACGAATGCGTAGAGCTTGCAATTTTGATCATTTTACGTTTTTATAGAAAAGCAAACCGAGCTATCCATAAAGAGTTATGGCTCGGGAAGAGTTTAGGGTTAAACCCTAAACCTAAACCCTAAACCTAAAATCAAAACCTATAAAAACCAACTCCACCCCCTCATTCTTCATCTTTCACTTTTTGCCTCCATTCTCTTCTTCATTCCGAGCCCCACGCAAGACACTCCTCCCTCTCCATCAACTACCACCTTACTCCCATCCTCGCATTGTAAGTGACTTCGAGCCCATCTCGTAGCGATAACCTAGCCATCCACCCACCGTCCATTGTTCCACAACAATCCCGTTACATTGAGAAAGTCTTGGAGAGCGTTCAAATGACCACTTCTCCCTCCTTTTCGATTTCCGTTCGTCAAGTTTTTTTTTGCTCTCTTTTTTCCCCCCCTCCATTTCCACCACCCCCACCCCCTCCCCCCTCCATCTTCACCTCCCCCTCCCCCCTCCCCCTCCATCTTCACCTTCCCCACCCCCTCCCCCCTCCATTTCCACCACCCCCACCCCCACCCCCACCCCCACCCCCTCCCCCCTCCATCTCCACCTCCCCCTCCCCCCTCCGCCTCCATCTCCACCTCCCCCTCCCCCTCCCCCCTCCATCTCCACCTCCCCCTCCCCCTCCCCCTCCCCCTCCCCCCTCCCCCTCCATCTCTACCTCCCCCTCCCCCTCCCCCCTCCATCTCCACCTTCCCTTCCCTCCTCCATCTCCACCTACCCCTCCCCCCTCCCCCTCCATCTCCCCCTCCCCCCTCCCCCTCCATCTCTCCCCCTCCCCCTCCCTCCTCCATCTCCACCTCCCCCTCCCCCCTCCCCCCTCCCCCTCCATCTCCATCTCCCCCTCCCCCCTCCCCCTCCATCTCCCCCTCCCCCTTCCCCCTCCCCCCCTCTCTCTCTCTCTCTCTTTCTTTCTCTCTCTATCCCTCCCCCTTTCTCTCTCTATCTCTCTCTTTACCTCCCCCTCTCTCTCTCTTTCTTTCTCTCTCTCTCTCTTTGTTTCTCTCTCTATCCCTCCCCCTTTCTCTATCCATCTCTCTCTTTCCCTCCCCCTCTCTTACTTTCTCTCTCTCTTACTCTCTCTACCTCTCTCTCTTTCTCTCTCTCTCTTTACTCTCTCTCTCTCATTCTCTCTCTCTTTTCTCTCTCCTCTCTCCCCCTTCTCCCCTCTCTCTCTCTTTTCTCTCTCCTCTCTCCCCCTCCCCCCCCTCTCTCTCTCACTCTCTCCTCTCTCCCCCTCATTCTCTCCCCCACCCCCTCTCTCTCTCCCACCTTACCCACTCCCCCCTCTCTTTACCCCGGGCCGGCCCGTGACAGTGCCATCGGAGCGTCCCCGCCCGCGCTTGGCACCCACAGTGCCATCGGAGCGCCCCCAATCACTGCCCCCTCGTCGCTCGCCCCGCCCCACTCATCACCCCCACTCATGCCCCCTCGCCGCCTGCCTCGCCCCGCTCACCCCCTTGCTCTCCGCCCCCGCTCGCCCCCGACGGTGCACACAGCGCTGCCCCACCTTGCTCACCCCCTGCTCTCTGCCCCTCACCCCCCGGCCCCTCCCGCCCCTCACACCTCGCCCCCCCCGCCCCTCACCCCCCGCCCTCCCTCTCCCCTCACCACCCGCTCTCCGCCCCTCACCCTCCGTTCCCCCCCGCTCCTCACCCCCCACCCTCCCTCTCCCCTCACCCCCCACACAGAACCCCCCCTCCGCCTATGCAAACACCCTTATGCAACCCCCCCTCCCCTGGGCTGCCGCCGTCGGGAAGCCCCCCCACAGGAAGGAAAAAAAAAACCCTAACCTACAACTAACCTCAGGTTAGTTACTAACTGCGGTTAGGTTAGTTGGTTATTCTAGGTTAGGTTAGGTTAGTTGGTTAACCCTAGGCTAGTTAGTCTAGCTCAGTTAGATTAGGCTAAGCTAGGTTAGTTAGCAGAAACCTAGGCTAGGTTAGTTTTGCCCTTAGTTCAGTTAGTTTTAACCTCAACTAGGTTAGCTTAACTATCAATTAGTTACACTAACTGATTAGTTGAACTAACTATGGTCAGTCTAAGCATCACTAAATTAGGTTAGACTAATTGTTAGGCTTCTAACTAGACAAATAGGTTAGTTAACCTAACTGGATTAACTTGGTTCCAACCCCTCAGTTGGAATTCAAGTCCATTCACACCACCTTTAGGACCCCCCCCAAGGCCAATTTTACCCCTACTTTGACCCCTCATAACTCATCCGTTTGGGACCCAAACTGAACCCTGTTTGAACCCAGATTTCACACATGGAAACACCTTGCTACGGGTATTTTTCCAACCCATTTCACACCATTTCGGCATCCCTCGCACACGTTCATTTGTGCCCTCGTGTGGGCCTCGTTTTGTACTAATTCACTCGTAGTTTCACGCAGTGACCTCCGATTAACAATCCGTCTGCACCGGCACATTTCCTTACACATGTAGGACAACCTTAGGCACATTATTACCATGAAGGTCCCTACACAAACTAACACCACTCTAACTCTCCTAACAAAGCTACATCAACACCCGTACTTGGGGCAGTGACACCCTTGGCAAATCTAGCGCAATCTACATGCAGCTACATTTTGGCCAATGCCTTCAACTCCAATGCTCACCACATCCACATATAACTCCGCTGCAACAACCGCCCCTACCAATCCTCTACCCCAAATCCCCCCCTGAGATTCAACCACTCCCTTTAACTCCACGCCCCAACATGGCTGGACGCCGTCATGACCATGATGGGGATATTGAGCTTGATGCAGAGGCTGACAACTTCTTCCATCAAAGAAATCATAATAATCAAGGCCGACACCCCTTGGGAAAATTGGAACTTCCCAAATATAATGGTAGGGGAGACCCAGCCCGCTTCCTCTAGCATTTTGATTCCGCATGTCGAGCAGGTGGTGATCAATCCCATGAAACCAAGGTGGCTTGGTTTCCAATGGCCTTAACTATTGAAGCGTTAGAATGGTACCTCAACCTTCTCGTGGAAGAACGTGCCACATGGACCTACTTCAAACCGAATTCAAACGACGCTTTCAAACGGAGAGGCTACAAGACGATCCTGCTCTCCAACTCAGCAAGATCAAACAAGGCTGGAGAGAAAATATACGCACATACCTAGGAAAGATGAAGAGATTGATCGCCAAATGTGACCCATACCCAGATGCAAAGTACCTCACAGCATGGTTCATAGCAGGTCTAAGAAAGAAAATCCGAAAGGATATGAAAAAGATAAGTAACTATGAAACATTCAGTGCTGCTCATGTGGCAGCCATTGACATTGAAGATGGCATGACAGACTCAGACACTAGCAGTGATGACGACAGATCAAATACACGAGATAAGTGCTAAAAAAAGGGTAAATCAAAGGACACTGCCGAAACATCCAATGAAGATTGCCTAGAGGCCATGACCTTGAAGCTGAAAGAAGATATGATGCAGGCCATGGATCAAAAACTCCACTTGTCTCAGCCGCCAAATCAAACATATCCACGGCGAGAAAATGTCTGGTGTCCACACTGCCTGGCAAATCATACAGCAAATGAATGCCCAGTCCTCAAAGCTAGGATCACTGCACAAGCAAATCCACCGCCACGATTGTGGTGCCATATCTACGTTGTCGGTGGCCATGATGAGAATAGTTACATCTTCAACATGCGCAACAATCCACCTCGACCTCCACAATACCAAGCAGCACCCATGCCAGTATACAGGCAACGGGCACTTGCACAAGCGCCACCAGCTCTGAGGCTAAATCCTATTCCCGTTCGGACACAAGTCCCACTACTCAGGAATCCGAATCCACGACCGTATCCAAGAGCACCAAATCTAGCTCCTGAGGCAGTTCCCATACATCAATTACAAGCTGAGGAAGTAGACTCGCTATTTGAGTATGAAGCAGAGTACCCAGTGTACTATGTAGAAGGTGCAGAGGGTCTAATACTAGTTTATGCCAATCAAGTACGACCCAACACATTTCACGCACCAATCAAGTGTTACGGTTGTGGAGAAAATCATCGGATTGCAGAGTGCCCTCATCGTGGTAGCCCAGCTACTTTCCAACCACTCTGCAGAGATTGTGGCATAGGACATGCCTATATGGATTGTCCCATGAAAAATAAGGTCCCAGAACAAACAGAGGTTAAGCCTGACACGTCCCCATCGGCATCATTGGGGTGGACCATCAAAGTCTGGGTCCAGCAAGTGTAAAGTCACAACTTGTCAATGTAATTACACGCCAACAGAAAGAGGCCACCAAGGACCCTAACATTCCAATCCAACCAAAGCAACTTCTGAAAAAGAAAGCACAAGTGCCTCCACCTCCGCCAAGCAATGAGCAGCCGAGCTCATCCACATCAACTCCCGAGCCTCAAATCAAAGAAGCTCCATACCCGCATGCAGAGGTGGAGAAGGCTCGTTTTCAGGTACTTTAGCAATGGGTCCAAAATGAACAAGCTCAATTTGAGGCTGAGAAACAAGCTCACGACCCAATCCATGACTTGCTCCCACAAAGTATTGATACTGTACTCGAGCCTTTGTTCCAACAACAGACTCCACAACAGAATGTACCGCCATGTCAACTTGAAGGAGCTGCACTCTCTACCATCCTGAGTTGCCCTGTGTCAAATCCCATCGAAATCCTCTTGCGGAACTGTCTGAATCTCTGGGAGAGTTTCAAAGGATGGTGTGACATGAAGTTGGGGGTAATAAACTTCACGCACCTCTTCACTTCTTGCTGCTTTCCAACTGACAGCCAAAGATATTTATCATTGAGAATGGGACATTAGAAAAAAAACTTTTATGCCAAGATACCACACCATACTTTCCTCCCTCAGATGAGAATGAAGATGGTAACATCCCAAGTGATATTGTAATCAAGCATAGGGAGAAGGAAAGGATCAGCAGAGGCCATAATCTCAGTGAGCCGATCTGCGCCAAAGAGAAGAGCGATACGTTGTTGAAAGAAGATCTTGCGGCTCAACATGACATGAACTGATATATATCGAGGAGTTTGAAGGGGCTGATTAGGTCGGATGGGTAGATTTCGAGGAAACATTGCACCTCCTTCATAGACACCTTTATACTTAGCTCAAAACACTCTACAAACTATCATTAGACACAGAGGCCTATAACTTTCAGTAGAGACATGATATCAAAGGTTCAAGCACACAAAGAGATGCGCCTTGAGATGGGCTTCGCGCTGATATAAGTTTCATTACAATTGGACTACCGAGCAGAAAGTTATGAGCAAAACACTAACAGGGGGTCAAACTGTCATGAAAACCACACTCCACCCAGGCTAATTTCGCCTGAGTAGGATGCTCCCTCAAGACTCCACTTTCATCAACGATCCACCCCTCATAGATTTCTCTTAGAAGAGGGAAAGAAGTTTGCATAGTGGCTCGGGAAACAAATGGACCATGTGTGCACAGTGAGCAGCCGAATAGAAAGAACTTTTAAGGCTTTGAAAGAAAGAAAAGGGAAGAGACACTCAAGAGAGAGAGAGAACCTGAAGTGACCTTCATTACAAATAGAGTGAGAATCCACCTCAACACTACAAACACAAGGGAGAAGAAGAGGTTTCATACATACAAGAGGGAGCGGAAGCTCCAAGACTACTCATAGAGAGAGAATAAACTAGAGAGAGAAGGACTCAAGAGTCTACATAAGAGAATATCTACAAGAGGAAGAGAAGGCTCATGGAAGAGGCTTGGGGAGACTAGAACTACAGCAACATAAGGCCCAATGGTGGAAGAGATTCTGATGAACAAGGGAGAGGAGGGCTCCTTTTATAGAGATTTTGTTACCCTCCTTCACCCATTTACAATTGCTGCCTGTAGATTCTTTTCCCCATCAACCACATAAGCACGTATGTCACCATCCATGTCCTTTTTGGCTACTCTTGCCATGTGTCCCATCAAAAGATGCTCAAGACTCTTAAAATATTGAGAAAGTCAAGAGTCTCCCCACATGGAGCCCATAGGGACCCTCTCTTTTCCACATGTCCACATCCTCCTTATTCCACATAGGAGTTCTAAAAGGATTCCTCTTGACTTCACACTCCTCCACACGTGTGGGGCTGATATAGCTTATAGCCCCTGCTTTCTGAACTATACCCTATCTTCTAAAAACTCATAATATCCCATACACAAATAACTCTCACCCCATACCAAGGTATTTATAATTCATACCTATGGTATTTACAATGAGCCATTCCACTCATCCTCTCAATCCCATACAATATCATAGAAAATAGAAATAAGTGAGAGTCGCTAGGCTATCACTTGTGATACTCAAACCCTTATCAAACATAGAGAAAAACAATATCAATGCCAAGTTAAAAATATCAATTTTTAGCGTCACAGATGGGTTGAACTCACAAATCCGCCTCCACCTATGAACGACATTGAAGATATCCCTGTGCGGATGGGTAAGAGAGATGACATACGCAACATTACTGTGCCTTTGATCCACAAGGCATATAATGAAGTCCAAGCCATAGTGGATGGTGGAGCAGGTGTCAATGTCCTATCAAAGGAGCTCTACGAAGAATGGGGTCTCCCACCAATGCAAAAGGCTAATTTCGACATATGCCTTGCCGATGATTCACAAGCTAAACCCTTGGGAATAGTGAATGGCATGTCCACAAAGATCGTAGGAGTCCGCTTTTCCCTTCAATTCACAATCTTGGATCTCCCCAAAAAATACTATCAAATCTTGTTGGGACGTCCTTGGTTACGGGAAGCATCAGTCCTCCATGACTGGGGAACTGATAATCAAGAATCAAGACACTGTTGTCAGGGTGAATGTGGGGACATGAGCTATTAAACCAATTGTGCCTAGAGCATTGGACTCACACGCCTTCCACGACAATCTCGAGCAAATTAGCTCCCTTGCAACAGCATGCCATAGCAGGTGACTCATAAAGCAATGTCAATAGAAAATATGCAGATAATTTTGTCGATAAAATTTCAAACCATAGTACTGAAACTAAATAGATTTGCATCTCAGCTCATACTAAAACTAAATAGATTCATGTGTCAGTAATAATTAACTCTAGGATCAACACATCCATAGGAATTCTCTAAACGCAAAGGGCATTTGGCTTTAGTAATCGCATCCACAATTTTCTGTGAATTCGAGGATGAAAATGCCAAACCTGATACAAGCTAAATACATTCTGGTCCCAATTTTGTGTGTATAAAGTTGAAAGCTATGTTTTCATTTTCATAGCGAAGCATACTATAGAAATTGAAGAGATTTGAATGTCAATTTTGTCAATAAAATTTCAAATCATAATACTAAAACTACACAAATTTGCATCTCAGCTAGTACTAAAACTAAACAGAGTCATGTGTAAGTAATAGTTAACTTTAGGATCTGCACGTTTATAGGAATTTGCTAAACGCAAAGGGCATTTGGATTTCGTAATTGCATCCACAATTTTCTGTGAATTCAAGGATGGAAATACTAAACCTAGTACAAAAGCAAAATACATTCTGGTCCCAAATTTGAGTGTATAAAGTTGAAAGCTATGTTTTGGTTTTCATAGCTAAGCATACTACAAAAATTGAAGAGATTTAAATGTCTAATAAATAACTAATTACAATACTCGAACTATACAGATTCGAATCTCGGTAGTAGTTAAGTTTAGAGACTAAAGTGTAGAGTTTTCATGTGCAAAAATTGCAAAAATTCCAATGCCTAATTCAAGGATGTAAACTTGAGTGAAGTCTAGAGCAGTAGCAATTGAGCTGAGAGACTAAAACACATAATTTTCATATTATTGACCATAGAATTTTTGAATGATTACGGTGCCAAAATTAACACTCATAGATTTCTAGATGTAGTAGCTCAATGTATCACATAGACACCATGCTTGCAATTGACAATATGTGGAAATACTGATGAATTTTTAGATTTAATAGAGCAACATATCATACATAATAAGAAAGAATAAAATTCATATTATTTTACTACAAAGTGGATGTTTAAACATCCCCTTTGAAATAAATACAAAATGGTCAAATTAAAATATGTTCTTGTACAACCTTGTAGGCAACATAAATCCTCAACCTTAGCAATTCCTCTCTACATACAAATTGCTGTGGAACTATCATAGTAGATTGCTCCTCTGATGTAGTTCAAGAAGGTAAGCATATTAGAGTGGCTTTTTTGGAATAGTAAGGAATGTTGGGTTTTCTAGAGACTTATCTCCCAATCATATTGGGAGATGTCACCATTAGAATACGTAAAAGTTGTCACACAAACACATTTTCCTAATCCAACCATGAGAACTCAAGATAATCCTACAGTACTTGCAAGATCAAGAAACATACAAAAGTAAACTGTAACATATGGTCAAGAATGTGCAACAGACTCAAACAAGTATCCAACCACTCACATGACTCGAACGCGCAACACTGGAGCAAACACATTTTACTAATCCAATCATAAGACCCAGGATAATCCTAAAGTGCTTCCAAGCCCAAGAAACATACAACAGTAAACTGCTAGCATGTAGACAAGAATCTGCAACAGTAGACTCAAACAAGTGCCCAATCACTCACATGACTTGAACACAACATTGGGCTATACACAGAGTTGCCATTAGTGGTTGGAGGTGTAGGTTGAAGCTTCTGAGAAAGAAGAACAAGGGCCATCATTTCAGAGGAACACAAATCCCTTTATGAACCAGACGAATCGTCTGAGAGAGAGTTAATGAGTGGTTGGGGCTGCAGCTTCAAGCTTGCCAGAAAAAAGGAGGTCTGTCGTTTCAGAAGAACAAAAATCTGTTTATGAACCAGACAAATCTTCTACGAGAGAGTTAATGAGTGCTTGGGGCTGTAGCTTCGAGCTTGTTAGAAAAATGCCTCTATAAACTAGATGAACCAATCGTGCAGAGAGCCAAAATTTTAGGGTTATCCTATGAACCACGCACTGTCAAGAACAAGCAAGTTGGATCTCCATCGGAATGACAAAAACTGGCTTCCAAATCTCGCCTTTTGGCGGCCATGAAAGCTTGCAGTTCAAGAAAGCTACGATGGCAGATTTATTCAGTTTAAATTTCCTAGGAAGTAGCTCTGTCAGTGGCAAAGAATAGCCAAAACCGAAAAAGAGACAGACAAGCAGAGAAACTATGCACATGATCCTTTTCCATTGCAAGGATTGCGTGCGTCTGTAGATAGTTTTCGTGAAAGAATAGCTGGAACCGAAAAAGACACAGACAAGCAGAGAAACTACGCACTTGATCCTTTTCTATTGCAAGCATTGCATGCACCTGCGATACTTTTAGACAAGCAGAGAAACTATGCACATGATCCTTTTCCATTGCAAGGATTGCATGCGCCTGTAGATACTTTTCGTGAAACGATAGTTGAAATTGAAAGATACAAACAAGGAGAGAAACTATGCACTTGAGCATTGATTTCAAAGAACTATTAGCATCTAACTTTTCCAAATGGAGTAATCAAAGAACTAAACGAATCACCTCCTATACTTTCCGCCGACTCTATCTACTTTGCCAGTACGCTAGCTATCACCAACGTTGCGTTTTGCACTGTAGAGGAAAACGAAACCCAGATGTTGGATATTACTCTAAATACTCCTCCTTTTATAAGAAAACACACAGTCGACCCAAACACATAGCCGTTTTGACTGTCTATCCTTTACTCTGAAAGGCAACCACATCCAAACCACCTACCTCTACCCTCTGGATTCTCCTATTGCTATTCTCATCAACAGATGGTTCGTGAAAACACAGCAACCCCATAAACATATACGAATGTAGATGCTTCCCCAAGAAACTCAACATACAACATGGAAACCACATACCACGTCCCTCTCGAACAACCTCATTAGGAGAATTTTGGACTAAAAAAGGGCCTCTTGGATTAGTCCCTTAAGATTTGTGATTAGAAATGAGCCAATGGGAAGGTTTGGGCATTAAAAGAATGGAGGATTCCATATTGGCCTCTTATTGGTGGAGAGTCCTCCTTGGTCCCCACTAGGCTTCCACTTGCCTCTCTCTTGCCCCCACCACCTCTTGAGGCATTTACTCCCCCCCTTTACTTTTGGATGGTCCCCATACCCTCCTAGGCTCCCTTGGTAGGCCCCCAAATCTGCGACTTTCTTTTCCCTCCAAAAAAGCAAAAAATTCCAAAGTGTCCCTAGCACCCCAAACTATCCGACATTGACTCCCCAAACTATCCCCATCGACTCCCCACCTTTCTCTAAGCCTCTTCCTCCTCTCTACCTCCTCTCAGCCTCCTCCAAACCTCTTCCTCCTCTCAACCTCCTCTCAGCCTCCTCATCTCAACCTCTTCTTCCTCCTAACCTCTTTATCTTTGCTTGCTCCCATTCTTTCTACAATGGTGAAGCACTCCCCTTCCCCTAGGCCAAAGCTATCAATTCAATCTTGTGTGGGTCGCATTTTGAAGGACAATAGTGATATTTGGATCCCTCAAGAGTTTAGGTTAATCTCCTTGGTCACAATGCAACCATCTGCAATAGGTCCATTCAAGGTTTCTAGAAAGGATAGAGCAAAGAAAGAGAAGCATTGGAAGGGTCTCATTGTTGGGTTTCGTAATACAAAAAAATGACTTAAGGTGAAGGTTCAGCACATGTCTTTTACATTAACTTTTTTTCATTTTCAGTTCAATTGTGCATTCTAATAATTGTATGTGTGCATGCATTTTGACAAAGGGTGTCTTGTGGTGATAGTAGAGTGGGAGGGAGAGAGAGACAGATGGGGGGTTGAGGGTGTTAGGGGGAGATAATAGAAGGGAGAGATTTGAGAGAGAGAGAGAGAGAGAGAGAGAGAGAGATTGATTGGCCCATTAACATCTTTCCTTGCTTTCTATGTAGATATCTTTTCCTCTACCAAAGTTGAAACCCAGCCTCTGGATAGTTTCATGGGAGTATTTCAAGCTTTCCATTCAAATATCAGGGAATTAATGTTCTCAGGACGGAGTGTTGCCTCTTTGACAAAGTCTAGTATTTTTTTCTATAATTCATGTTACCAAGTTTCTCGAAGAGAAGGTGCATATGGAAGCCTCCGTCCTATTCCTCTCCATAACTTTGATAGTCCAGAATGGCCTCTTCCCGATACATTCTCTATAGATGCATTTAGAATGAAGATGAGATCATATACTCAATCATCAATGAAGTTTACTTTCGGTTCAAAATCTGTGGGTGTTAGTTGGTTCATGCCCTCCGTTACATTTATTTATTTTTTCAAATCAGTCTTCATTCACAAGACAAAGACCATGTGGGTATGCAAAGGCCTAGAAAATGAGTTTCTTGTGATAATCTTCTATACCCAATGGGGGATGTTAGGGAGGGTTTGCAGTAGGGAGACCATTTTCTATGTATACTTACTAAAGAAAGTATAGTAATAAGATATCAATTAGTGCAAAGTCTTTGCTACATGAGATATGCTTACAGACGTTGGAAAAATAATCATGGCACATGGATACCTATGGATTGTGATGTAGTGGACACCACAGAGGTAGAGGTACATATGCCCAATGGGAAAATCCAATATCTTGAGGTCACAGATAGTTGGAGCTTGAAGCACATTCGAGAATACATCGTTGTCACCTTTGATGATAGTGATTTTTTCTTTACACTAAATGGGAAGATAGTGAGAAGACGACTCAAAGGAACATCAATGCTTAAGAAATGAAAGCCTCCTTGTAACTTGTCCATTCATACTGGTATTGAATAAATGTAATAGTTTTTGAAGTGTGATGTCATTTGTACTGGCAATGAGTCTATATAATAAAATTAGTAGTTTTTGATGTGTGTTGTAATAGTTTTAAAAATATGATATAGTTTTTGAAGTGTGTTGTAATAGCTATTGAATAAATGTAAAAATTTTGAAACTGTGTTGTAATAGTTTTTGTTAAGTGTGATGTGTTGAGATATCGAGCTCCACTCATGATATGCCAGGGTGACCATTGTGCATTTATGTCACCGACTTGTTAGCTGCACATGTGGTTGGCACACCACCCATCAATAATAACTAGATGACATCTATCTTTATGTACTCTAGTTAGTGGCTCAGTTAGTATGCCACCTTAGTTAGCTGAGTTTGGTTTGAGACCCACATATAGGGTTCACCTATTCCTTTTGTACTAAAAGAGAGAGTTCTTTCGGCTTTCACAACTAAGAAGAGGAAAATTGTTTTCAGCCTCCACCTTCGTGTGTATTCCCCCATTGTGTATGTGAGAAAGCTGCAAGTGAGACTCCTTACTTCTCTCCCACTCTCTTCACATGGTATTAGAGCTGGGTTCGTGTAAGGAGCTCAAGAAATCAAACCAAGTTCATAGTGTCTTGTTAAGAGGATCAGTGTTGCTTTCCTTTTTTTAGTTTGGGAGCAAATCTTTGTAGGTAGCATAGCTGAAAAGTGCAAGAGTGCATTGTCTCAGATTGGGATGCCCTTCGCGGTGCGGCGAGAGGGCAATATATGCTGTGGGAAAGGGGAAAGCCCTAAACTGACATTATTTTTTCGATTCGAGGCCATTTCGGGGCCCGTTTTGGTGGCGAAAGTTTTCCGCAGGCACTCAAAAAAGTGCCCTGTTTTTGCTATGCGACCGTTGTTTTGCAGGTCGGTGAAAAGTTGCTGCAGAAATTGCATCGTATGCCTGTGCATAGAGATATTGGGAGTGACAGAATCATTCTTATTTACTGTTGATGCATAATCGTCACTAGGAAGTGACTGTGTGGTCGAATACCACTTTCATTAGTTTTGCAGATTTGCCCTTGTGAGGTAGAAGTTGTGTTTTTTGCAGTGACAGAATATTTTTGCAGTGTTCTGTAATGGCGTCTGATGCTCTTTCACAGATTGTCACTGAAAAGCTTGACAAGAACAACTTCCAAGCATGGAAGTTTAGAATGACGAATTTCCTTAAGGGAAAAGGCTATTGGAACTTCATTACTGGAGCTGAGCAAGAACCAGTTATCCCTAATGTTCTCAATCAATAAGAGTTGTAGGCATTTAAAGGCTGGCATGAGAGAGCTAGAAAAGTTATGTACTGGCTGTCTATCAGTATTTCAGATTCTATGATTGTGCATATTCAGGATGCAAGCACGCCAAAGGAGGCGTGGGATACTTTGACAAAAATGTATAGCACAAATACGCAAGCCAAGAAAATGCAACTCAAGCAGGAGTTGCATAATGTGCAGAGAGAAAATATGAGCATCAATGATTACCACATGAAGGTGAAGAAGATTGCATATGCACTTGCTTCTATTGGGTCGCCAGTGGAAGATGATGATTTAGTTTCTGTGATCTTGAATGGTCTAGGAAAGGATTATGCACGATTCCGTACATCCATTGTTGTCCATGAGAATTTTCCTGATTTTGAGGAGTTGATTGCTCTTCTAATTTTTGAAGAGTAGAGAAATGGTGGCGCATCTTCTTCAGGAGGAGCTTCAAAAGAAACTATCTTCTACTCAAATGCTGGAAGAGGTAGAGGTAGAGGTAGAGCAGGTCGATCTAGAGGCCGTGGCAGAATCAGAATATGCAGCAAATTCAAGAAATCAATCCTATGGAGGAGGATGTGGTAACTTTAGAGGTAGCGGGAGCCAAAGAGGTCATGGTGGATGGCAGAGAGGCCAAAATGCAAACAGCAATGTTGAATGCTACTACTGTGGTAAAATGGGTCATATGGTTAAAGATTGCTATAAAAAGCAAAATGACATCATGATTGGAAAATTGCAGCAAGGCAATTATGCATCCTCTAGTAGACAGGGTGATGACAGAAATGAGAATTTGTTTATGGTGCAGCACATGACCAATTCTGTGACAAGTGCAAAAGAAAGCAATGATGTGCGGTATGTTGACTCACGTGCGTCAAACCACATGATAGGTCATGCAGAATGGATGCACGATGCAAGGAAAATGGAAAGACCAAGATTTGTGGAGACTGGTGGTGATACTGCACATCCTATTGTGCAGATTGGTAAAATTCCTTTGTCTATGCAGAATGGGAAAAAGAAATACCTGTCTGATGTATTTCATGTCTCGAATATCACCAAGAACCTGGTTTCTGTTGGTCAAATGGTTGAGCGGGGCTTGCAGGTCAGATTCAATCCTCATGGATGCTTTGTTGAGGATGTGAACAATAAAGGTTGCTTGATAGCAAAAGGAAAGAAGAAGGGCAGGATGTTTACGTTGGATGCGAACATGTCTGAATTGAGTGCAGCAATGTTTGCACATGGGATCGGAGTAGTTGTAGATATTGATATTTGGCATAAACGCATTGGTCATGTTAATGTACAGCGACTTAAATTAATGCAGGCCCAAAATATTGTTACAAGATTGCCTAAGTTCAAGGTTGCAGAAATGCATAAGGTATGTGAAGCCTATCAATTTGGAAAATAGGCAAGGAAACCATTTCCTAGACATGTTCAAGAGAGTAATAGGCCATTGGAATTAATCCACTCTGATGTATGGACTACTAAAGCTGCATCTATTGGAGGCTGTCATTATTTTGTCACTTTTATTGATGACTATAGCAGAAAAGTTTGGGTGTATTTTATGAAAAAGAAAAGTGAAGTGTTTGAGCATTTCAAAGCTTTTAAAGCTATGGTTGAGAAAGAAATAGGCCTGCAAATAAAATGCCTAAGGTCAGATGGAGGGGGAGAGTACCTCTCAAAGTAGTTTGCAAGGTTCCTGCAGGAGCATGGCATAAAGCAGAAATATTCATGCAGTCATGCCCCACAGTAAAATGGACTTGCAAAAAGGAAAAATAGGCATATTAGAGAGGTATCTCGTGCCATGCTCAACGAAAAAGACCTACCAGATTATTATCGGGTTGAAGCAGTTGCTACAATAGTCTACATAATGAATAGGACTCCCATTGCAGCAATACATGGCATGATGCCAGAGGAGAGGTATACTGGTAGGAAACTAGATATTTCTCATTTGAAAGTTTTTGGCTGCATTGCCTATGTTCATGTGCCAGATGAGTTGAGATCCAAGTTGGATCCAAAAGCTGAGAAGTGCATCTTTATTGGTTATTCTCTGTAGCAGAAAGGGTATAGATGCTATAACCCTTCTACTCATAAGTTTACAGTAAGCAGAGATGTTGTTTTTGATGACATGAGAAGCTGGTATAAACCAGTAAATGTGATTGATGATGTAGATGCACAAAATGGTAATGTTGCATAGAATTCATAGCAGCAATCACAAAATTAGTGGACCTGTAGTGTCCTCTAGTAGTGGTTCACGTACTTCGCCATGGACAGAGGCAGATTGAGATTAGGAGGATCTCCTCAAAGCAATGCAGATAGTGGTATGCAAGTATTACAAAAAGGAAAAGAGAAAGTAGATCAGCCCATGTTTGATGTGAATGCAGTCACTCTTATGTGGATGGTGAATCCAATGGCTCAGAACAGAGCCTTGATGATGAGTTGGGGATTCCTTCTATTGTTACACCTAGAGTAAGAAAGACAAGGGATGTTTTGAGAGCACCTGGTAGTGAGCCTATTTTGCACAGGTCTACCAGAGTTAAGTATCCTGTGAATAGGCTGAAATATGATGGATTTATAGCCATTCACTACGCCTATATGGTCAAAGTGATACATGAACCAGAACCCACTTCTTTTGAGCAAGCCATGGGAAAAGAAAAATGGGAGAAAGCCATGGATAAAGAAATGGATGCGTTGGAAGAAAATGCTACATGGGAATTGGTGCCTTTTCCTAAAGACAAGAATGCAATTGCCTGCAAGTGGGGGTTTATAAGGTGAAGCACAATGCAAATGGTTCTGTGAACATATACAAGGCAAGATTAGTTGTCAAGGGGTGTGCACAGACATATGGCATTGATTATGAAGAAACACTCAGTCCGGTTGCAAGGATGGCAACCGTAAGAGTAGTCATTGCTATGGCTGCATCAAAGGGATGGTCTTTACATCAAATGGATGTATAGAATGCCTTCTTGCATGGTGATTTGCAAGAAGAGGTCTATATGGAGCAGCCACCAGGTTATGTGCACGCTGTTCATCCTGAGTTTGTTTTTCAGGTTGAAGAAAGCCTTGTATGGCTTGAAGCAAGCACCTAGAGCATGGTCTGACAAGATAGGACAATATCTTGTCACTATTGGCTTTTAGAATTCGAAGACAGATTTCTCACTTTATGTGAGAAAAACAGAGAAAGGCATCATGCTGGTTGTCATTTATGTTGATGATTTGATCATCATAGGTGATAGTGATGAAGATATCTTTCATGTGAAAATGCTATTGAAGCAGAAGTTTGAGATGAAGGATTTGGGAGAGTTGCGTTACTTCTTGGGCATTGAGGTGATTAGATCCACAAGTGGGATATGGCTTTTGTAGAGGCAGTATGGATTGGACATGCTGTCCAAATATGGGATGACAGGCTGTAAGCCTATTTCAGTTCCTTTGGAGCAGAATGTGAAGTTGAGCGCAGATGTAGGTGAGCTTCTGGAAGACCCTACTATGTACAGATGCATAGTAGCAAGTTTGATTTATATGACTATTACCAGGCCAAATTTGAGCTATGCTGTTGGGTTGGTACGTCAGTTTATGCAGGCTCCAAGGAAACCGCATTTGGATGTGGCTAGATGCATACTGAGGTATGTGAAGTCCACATTGCAGTATGGACTATTTTATGAGATTGGGGTTCAGATACAATTGCATGGATACACTGATGCTGATTGGGCTGGTAGGATTTTTTATAGACGATCTACTAGTGGATATGTGTTCTCTTTTGGGAGTGTTTTGGGAGTGCTATAGTCACTTGGAGCAGTAAGAAACAACCTACAGTTGCCTTGTTGACCATAGAGACTAAGTACAGGGGTGTAGCAATGGCTGCATGTGAGGTAGCTTGGTTGCATAAGCTACTTTATGATATGCATCAATCTATAGATGCACCAGTTGTCATTTATTATGACAACATGAGCAGTATACACTTGGCAAATAACCCAGTCTATCATGCTAGAACAAAGCACATTGAGGTGCATTATCACTATGTGCGGGAGAAGTTTTTAGTAGGTTTTATTGATCTAGTTTATGTCAGCATAGAGGATCAGGTAGCTGACATATTCACGAAGGCATTGGGTGCAGAGAAGGTTCGCAAGTTCAAAGACTTGATTGGTGTGTAAGAATTGGGATTGAGCTTGAGGGGGAGTGTTGAGATATCGAGCTCCACTTGTGATATGCCAGGGTGACCATTATGCATTTAAGTCACTGACTTGTTAGCTGCAGATACGATTGGTACACTACCCATGAATAATAGCTGGATGATAGCTATCTTTATGTACTCTAGTTAGTGGCTTAGCTAGTATGCCACCTTCGTTAGTTGAGTTTGGTTTGAGACCCACATATAGGGTTCACCTATTCCTTTTGTACTAAAAGAGAGAGTTCTTTTGGCTTGCACAACTAAGAAGAGGAAAAATATTTTCAGCCTCCTCCTTTGTGTGTATTCCCCCATTGTGTATGTGAGAAAGCTGCAAGTGAGACTCCTTACTTCTCTGCCACTCTCTTCACATGATGTCATTTGTACTAACATAGGGCCCCCTAAATTCAAAAAAAAAAACTCATTATTTTGGGTGGAAGGGGGAGGCGGGAGTGGAATATGATGGCAAATTATTTAGGCCAATATATTACATTGCCCAATATTTTATTACCTAAATTGTAGTCAAACCTCTAAGGTATTTAAAGAGTCTAAAGTCAACTATATAAAGGGCCATTAGGTATGACATAGCTTTATTGTCCTCACCTCCTAGACAGTTTGCTCTTGCCATCTTCCACAAACCTCCAGTGGCCACACCCCGTGAGGCATACCATGACTTTGTCACTTCTACTTGTCATTCGAGTAGAGAGGCAGAGTTGTACGACATTTTTGATCGTCAGATAGATGTCATCGGCACAGTCCACAAGCATCTAGATCTCTTTAGAGAGGTGGTCTATAGATTACATGAGAGAGAAAATCAAGCCTTACCTGATCCGACTAGACATAGATAGAGTACAGTGGCTTCCTATGAATCTCCTCATTGAGTGTCGCTGGGCTAATAGCACTTTGAAGCATAGGTTGTAGAGAATTTGCAAATCCCTTAGTCCAAAAATTTTTAGAAGGCTTTCCAAGGATGAAGAGTTGGATCTGCAAGTGGGTCCTATAGTAACTTGTTTTGTATCCTTGGAAATAGCCTATTGTTTAATTCTTTTGGAAATGGAGGACACAGATGAACCTCCATTCATCAATGTAGATCCACTCTTCTTCTAGCAGCAGAGCAAAGCAAGATGTTGAAGTTGAGGAGAATCCCAATGTGGTTGCAGAAGCCGCCGTTGCTCTAGATTTGCTCTAGATTGGTCTAGTGCAACTTTGGACAAGGGAAAGCACACAAAAGAAATAGAGTAGATGACAGAGTTGGTTGTGGTTCCCGAAGCAGGCAGGACATCATCCCCCATAGGATAGCCAGAAGAGGAAGAGGAAGAAGGAGAGCAAAAAGAGGAGGAAGAAGGTATGATGGATGAGGTTTTGATGCAAACCCTTCCGTATATTTTGATTGAAAACAGAGAGAATTTATTTTTGATGGACATTCAATACATTAAAAATTTGAGAGAAGATGAAGTACGGGGGGCACTCTCTGCTTGGGAGAGTAGTAGCAACTTAGGTTACCCAGAAGAGGGGTTGGATAGGTGCACAGATTTGGCACCTGCAAACACTTTGGAGCATCCGATCTTAACTGTGTGTGGTAGGAAATGCATGACTCTACTAATGCAGCAGTTACACAAACGGAGTTCTATGAGGTCTAAGAAAGATTGTAGGCAAAGAGGGCACAAAAACGCCAAAGAGTTGAGAATATTGCAAAGGCCTCATCATTGGCACCACCTTGAGGAATTGATGAGAGCAAAAGCTCCATTGATATAACTCGGCCGGGAATGGATGAATAAGATGCTACCCACATTGTAAGTTCATGATATTTTATCAATATGAATGAATTTATGTTCTTAGTTTGGCATTGAGAAGATTACTGATGTTATCTCAATTTTCAGGACGTCATCGAAGTTGATCGGTTTGTGACACATAAAGGGGGTCGAGGTGACATCAGTGTGAATTCAACAGTAGGACACTACATGGGAATGTTCGAGCACCATAGCCTAATGTGCTTCTATACTTTGTTCTCCCCTTATGGGAAGGAGGAGATGATAAAGTGCAGGGCACTTTCAAAACTAGTCTCCCTTGTGCCTTTACCCCCTTTTGTGCGCAAGTGTATTTTGGTGAGGCAAGATTTGGCACTATCTACTTTTGGAGAGAAACTAGTAGGAAGAATCATGTGGTTGCTGCTATGGGTGCTTTGCTAGGTGTTTATGATGCTGGGCAGCTTGTAGAATCTTTTAGTGAACCCACTATTTTGTCAACTCAGAGGAGAGCGGCAATAATAGCTAAAGCTAAGCAAGCAAATATTTTGTAAAAAGTGCATCTATTGGATGCAATATACAAGATATATTGTATAGACATCAAAATATTAATATATATTTCTCTTGTTTTCCAGATGGGTGGTGTTTTGCATTATAATTGAGTTTCATTTCTTGGATTTTAGTGTACTCTTGTATTCTCCAAAATTTGCATCAAGTAGGGCTTGTTTTTTTATTAAAAAAGTCAAGTAGGACATGAGCCTAGAGCAAGAGGGAGAGTATCGTACATGAACTTGATGAACTGCAAAAGTGGATAATTATAAATGATACTATGAAATTCCTTAATGTCAATGATACTATGAAATTCCTTAATTTAAATATATGGTTGATTTTGAAGAAAAGTGCATTCCCTTATCAAAGGTTTCAAGAATTCTTCAAGTTATTAGGTGTATGAATAGACAAGATAAAGATTGCCGATGAACTCTAATCAAGATTGCGGGTGTAACATGTATTTGGAGCAGAAATTTCTTCTATATTCATATATATATGTATATATTGTGTGTGTAAATGGGGCCCAATCCACCAATTTAAGGCATTTCTTTTATAATTTTATATATATATATATATATATATATATATATATAATCCACACACACATGGCATATTGGGGCACCTCCCCCCCTTGGGGTGTGTGTGTGTGTGTCAGATGGGGGATGCATCCCCCCCCCCAAAAAAAAAAGAAAAAGCCCAGAGGGGCCTTAGTGTGCACAAGCACGATTTGGGGCTAGACGAGGCCCTTGTCTGGCCCCAAGTCGCACCTGCGTGCACTAGGGCCTCTCTGGGGCTTTTTTTTGTTTTTTTTTTGGTGGGGTGCATCCCCATCACACACACACACCCCCCCCAAGGAAGAGAGGTGCCCAATTCCACCATGAGTGTGTGTAATGGGGGATGCATCCCTTGAAAAAAAAAACAAAAAAAGCACCTGAGGGGCCTTGGTGCACGTAGGTGCGACTTTGGGCCAGATGGGGTCCCCATCTAGCCCCAAGTCGTGCTTGCGTGCACCAGGGCCCCTCGGGGGCTTTTTTTGTTTTTCTTTTGGGGGGGATGCTTCCCCCATCACACACACACACACACACACACACACACACACACACACACATGCATACACACAATATATAGGGGCTGTGTCAAAATGTGCATAGATAAGAATACACAAAGTTTGCGTTGGTGATATGGTTGGTTTAATTTTGCAAAGCATGCGGGATGCCTCTAATATAAAGGATAGACATATTGTGAGGGGACCTACATTGCAGAACCTTGTAAGGAGGGTTGTGTGTAGAAAACCAAATGCAATCCGAGAGCATAGCTGTATGAAAATTGTTTTTGATGTTGACAAGGGATCCTTGGGTATAAATGAAAAAGGATTGAAACGAGATGAGATCTTTATAATTGGGAGCAAAAGACCATTTGAAAGTTGTCTTAGGTATTCATAGTGTTGGAGGTGAGACAATGCAATACATGTGGTTTTATCTTGATGTTGTGACTCACATATGGTAGCCCAATAGCAGCATGTAGAAGCTCATGTAATTTTGGCTTTAAAAAAATAGATTTTTTGTTCATGTTATAAGTCTACTTGAAAATCTGTTTGGATGTTTATCAGTTTTTGGTGTGAGGAAAGAAAGTATTTTAAACCTATATTTCAAGTAGGAAAGAGGTTATTTGCTCATGTATTTATTCTCCTTGCATATTACTTTGGACATGTACTCCTTCCCCCATTGACTACATATTGCATGTGGCTTGTCACAACAAATTTTTTTGAACCTCTACTACTTGTTGAGATGAAGTATGTGGAATGGGTGGATTGGGTTTAGGATAAATGATGGCTAGCCACTAGCTATACATTTAAAGGGTCAAAAACTCGCAAAACTCGCAAGAAAGAAACTCACAAAATGCCAAGGCCCTTGAGATACCATTCACTACCCTTGAGGTCTGGACACATTATTACAGTGGAAAAAGGTAAGGTAGATGAATCCACTAAAGGAGCATGTGAGCACATGACCAAGCCTTGAGCCAAAGAGAAGACGGGTTTGTGTGCTTGGATTAAAACACAGCCAATCTCTTATTCAAATTGTTCATGCCACGAAAATTCTTGTGATACTTTATTGGCATAGTCACCAATTATTGGGTGAAAATGGTCTTGGAGACCTTTGGACATTTATCCCCCTCTTCTCCTTCCATTAGGGTCATTTTCTTTCATGAAGATGCTGATTTCTTCTTCAAATAGGACACAAGAATTGTATTTTTACCTTCAATAGAGAATAAGGAAGCGTGCTTATGCTTGAAGATGGAATTGAGACTATTTGACAAAGTCATTGTTCATGTTGTAGAGGCCAAGTAAGACACCATTGCTTTCTTGTGAGCAATAGATGAGATTTTTTCTCTTGCAATTTGGTAAAGTACCCATGGGTAGCATGGTGGAAGGAATTTCCATTTGGACAAAAAAAAAAAAAGGCCCCAGAGGGGCCCTGGTGTGCACAGGTGCAATTTGGGGCTAGACAGGGCCCCCATCTAGACCCAAGTCATGCCTGCGTGCACAAGGGGCCCTTTGGGGCTTTTCTTTTCTTTTTTTTTCTGGGGGGTGCATTCTCCATCACACACACACACACCCCAAGGGGGAGAGGTGCCCAATTCCACCATGAGTGTGTGTGTATGTGTAATGGGGGATGCATCCCTTGAAAAGAAAAACAAAAAAAAGCCATCAAGGGGCCTTGGTGCATGTAGGCATGACTTGGGGCTCGATGAGGCCTCGTCGAGCCCCAAGTCACGCCTGCATGCACCAAGTTCCCTTGATGGCTTTTTTTTGTTTTTCTTTTCAAGGGATGCATCCCCCATTACACACACACACACACACTCATGGTGGAATTGGGCGCACCAGGGCCCCTTGATGGCTTTTTTTTTGTTTTTCTTTTCAAGGGATGCATCCCCCATTACACACACACATACACTCATGGATTGGGCACCTCTTCTAGCCCCAAGTCACGCCTGTGTGCACCAGGGCCCCTCGAGGGCTTTTTTTGGGGATGCATCCCCCATCACACACACACACATACACACAATATATATATATATATGGGGGATGCATCCCCATTTAAAAAAAACAAAAAACTTGGTGCACATAGGCGTGACTTAGGGCCAGATGAGGGCCGCGCCTGGCCCTAAGTCGCACTTGCATGCACTACAAACCACCTGCGGTAGCCCTTTGGATTCTCCTATTGCTATTCTCATCAACAGATGGTTCATGAAAATGCAACAAAAGCATAAATACAGACGAACGTAGATGCTTCCCAAACAAACACAACATCAACAGACGATTCGCAACACAAATAAGATCACAGTCGTCTTCTAGAAAACCCTTTTTTTCTACCCACTAACACCCGCATCCAGCTATACTAGCAAGCTGGATGTCAAAGTGTTTTAGGCATAACAGATCTCAACCAAAAAAATAGGGCAACTCATTGACAAATATTGCTATATACCTCAACCCTAACATGACCTAATCTTCTACCCTAACCCGCGGTCCCGCTATTCCTAAAATAACCTAACCTTCGACTCTAACCTATGGTCCCTCTAATCGGTCAAAGCTGACCAACTGCACACACAAAGCCCATTCCCTAACTCAACTGCTAAATTCCAATATACCCCTAAGACCCTTGTAGGGCCAAAAACAACCTTTGAAGGGACATTGTATAGTCTATAGTCTTTTGTCTTGATATTATCTTCATTAGCTTAGCTTGGCTACTTGGATACAACAAGTTATGGATACCATTTCCTAGAAGAGGCTTCTCCAGAAATGCCTCAATTCCTCTTTAGAGGGATGGACAAAGAAACACATTCACCCTTCTAATATATGTTAGTGATAAGCTGGATCCTTTGCCCTCATGCACTGTGAATGGAGCTTTCTATACATTGAAAGAGTGACATAATCATCTCTGAGTGTAGGTAAGAAGCCACACTCTTTTTATAGCATCAATGACACAAAGGATCACCATGTTTTTAATAAAGATAGGACATTTGTGGTAGAATATGTCCATAGAGTATGATTATTTTTTATGTCGTGTAGAGGAGTGGATGTTCTTTGTGGAGATCTTCACATAGGGAAAATTTTCTCACTACTATATACAATGTTGTCAAAGATGGTGGTGAACAGAAGGAGCAAGATGCATCTCAGTAGTACAAGTAGCTCTAGCTTTTGATTTGTAAAAGGTAGGTAAGCACAACTCCAATTGGATGACTTGTGAGTGCGTTTGCTCCTTCATGAGAAGTGCATCTCCTTTTTTGCTTGTAGATGACCCGATCGGAAGTCCATTTGACAAAATAAAATGGTTTGGTGAATTCTTTTATCACTTAGCTACAACACAAATTACAAAGATAGTCTATTGTGCCCCAGTTCCATGTGAATGAACAAGCAATTCACGACATAGACACATCATAAATTGGCATATCGAGAGAGAGATAGAGAGAGAGAGAGAGAGAGAGAGAGAGATGGTGGAATGAACAAAAAACAAATTGTTGTCAATGGGGAGAAGAATATTGCATTCCACACATAGGGTTCCAATCCTAAAATATGAAGTACATAATCTTTCCAATTGGAGGAATCATGAGTTTGTTTTCTCCTTCATGAGAAGTGCATCTCCTTTTGCCTTGTAGATGACCCTATCATGAGGCCATTTGGAAAAATAATATGGTTTGGTGAATGCTTTTGCTGCTCATCTACAACACAAATTACAAAGAGTCTATTGTGCACTAGTTCCATGTGAATGGAGAAGGAATTCATGACATATACATATCATAAAGTGGCTTATCGATAGAGAGAGAGAGAGAGAGAGAGAGGGGGGGGGGGGGGAGGGAGGGAAGGAGGGAGGGAGCAAGAGAGAGAGAGAGAGAGAGAGAGAGAGAGAGAGAGAGAGAGAGAGAGAGAGAGAGAGGAGATGGTGGCATGAAAAAAATATAGATTGTTGTCAATGTCGAGAAGAATATTGCATTCCATGCATAGGGTACTAATGCTAAAATATGAAGTAGATAATATTTTTCCCAACCTTAGTAAATGTAGGTCAATCTCCAAGAAAACGAGGTAGCTATATTAGACTAGAGGAAAGTAACTAGAAGAAACCTTGACACCCTTACATATGGATTTAGTAAGGGCTCTTGCAATTTGAATTTGAGTCTTGGAGGGCTTCTTGATTTGTCTTCTTTTGGAGAGCTTCTTGATCTCAAGCCTATTATCTACTTTTTCTTTGTTCTAGATCATGTTTTCTTCTATGATGCAGCTATTAAGCAAGTTGTGCATGGTGCAATGGAAGGTGTCAATTAGAAGTGTCTTCTTTGAACTTGGATTTTACTAATTTAAAGCCAATTGCGAGATTAAATATGGTCCCCTTGATTATTGATAGGGGAAGAATGGAGGGCTAGCAAGGGTAGAGGAAAGGGAACAATTGACAAAAACATATGGGATGGGGGTAGAAGACGGTGGAAGAGAAATGGCCAAATAAGTTAACATAAGGTAGGGGTGAGTGGGATGATTGTGGAGGAGACCATAAAGTAGAGTAGAGCTGGAGGGGCTACAACATTCTCCAAACCTATCTTCTTTATATTTGTAGCCACTCAAGTCCACTACTTCCTCTGTTTGTCTTTCGCCAACCTCTTGTTCCTCCACTTAGCTATAGGAGAAGTTACAAGCTTCGGATTGCTTCTTGCCCACCATCATGCAAGGTTGTGGTTCCTTCTTGAGGTGCCACTGGTGCATGAGTTCCTTCTTCACTCAACCTCTACTTGCAAAAGGTACACATAGCGATGATTGCCACCCCGCTTGTTCTTCACAATCCTCGCAAAACCTTTGCTCCGTGCCTCTACTCCCTTTGACAGCTTGGTCCTACTTCCCACAACTCAAGTTCTTCTACCTTACATGCTCTTATACCTTTTCTGAGCTCCTTACCTGCTCTTCTTTCTTCTGCACCCCTTGCTGGACATCCTGTCTTGTAACCGTGTTTCGACTGCAACGTGTGCTTCTGACCATTACGGTTTTGTGCATTGGTTCGCTCGTTTGCATGTTCCCTCACTTGCTTTGATTGCGTACCTGTGGCTCTCGTGCTATGTTTTCCTTGCTTGCTTGTGTGGGGTGTGTCTCGACTATGTGTGTCCTCCTTTACGGGTCTCTCTTCTCCATGGGTTCATTGTTTACTTGTTATCTTCTTCTAGTGCGACGTGTGTGTGTGTGTGTGTTCTGACGTTGTGTGTGTGATTATATGTCTACATTCCCTTGACTTTTTTCTTGATGCGATCTCTTCGAGGGTGCTTTTTACTTAGTTCCTTTACTTAGACGGCTCGGATATGTATTCTTGGCACACTTTTGATGTGTTTTCTTGGCTCCCTTTTTGGTTTTTCATTTTCGCTTAGTCCATTGTCCATAGAATACTTAAACCTAACTTTATACACTTCTACTTTCATTTACGCATATATGTATATATATATATATATATATAAATTCATTTATATGTTCAATTATTTATTTGCTTTCTCTCTAGATTATTTTAATTAGTTTTGTTTTATAAAAATATTTTTTAATGTTCCAATTTTCCCCTTACCTTTCTATGTTTTCCATGTTGATTAAATGCATGTCCATTGTTGTATGCGAATGTAATTATGCACCCTTAATGTTGCTTGATTTCTTATGGTTGCTTTATGTCTAAGGCATTTTATTAAGTTCCCTTGTGAGTAATTGATTTAGATTTAGAAGTACATTGGATCTCTCACTCCAATCTTTTACATATATATAATGGATTATATGTCTACCTTTTATGTGTGTCTTCTCTTTGATTGTTATTACTCACTCTTATTTCTTTCTTCATACATTGTATGACTTTAGCTTTTGAGTTTGATTTATATGTCTCCTAGCTTTATAATTTAATGATAGTTTCCTTTTTTTAGACTTTTGTTGAGGTTAGTTGCTTAATGTCTTTCCTTCAATGACTTCTCTTTATTTTCAATTATTCCCTTACTAGCTAGCTGACTATACTTCCTATGAAATTATGTAAAGGTACACTATTGACTAGTGCCCCTTACTCAAGCTTTGAGTTGGCAGGTGCATCATGGGTGCATCATGAGTGTGCCTATCAAGTGCAAAAATTGGAACTCTAGACTTGATTCCTCAAACCTCTATTTGGACTAACAGAGCCTTTGGCTAGAGTACTACAAATACCCCTGCCATGTGTTTGGTGGTATCAATAGTAAGATCATGACAATATGATGATCAAAAGAAGATAACTCATTTAGCGAATATTTATCCACCGTGATTGTATTTTACATTTCAAAACAAGTAGCATAACCTATCTACGACTGGTTAGAGACCCGCTCCGCTATATATCAAGGTGTGATCTTAGAATGTATTTAATTTCAAGAAATAAAATTTCAAGTTTCAAACACCTACACACCTGCACACATGCACTTACACACATACACGAATATACGCATGCACACACATACACACACACACACACGCATGTATGCACACACACATATCCCCTTACACAGGGATGCCATATCTTGTGTCAATTTAACAATTGTGGGTGTGTAATATAATTATCCACGGTAGGGATTCTAGGTACATAATGTGCGCACTATTTTCCCCCGACCTAGAGGTAGGTTGGCCACTATGGCCTCCCTTAGAATCTAGATACATGTACACAATATTTACATGGACTTATTTGACACTTGATTTATTAGGAAAAGCTATTTAGGAAAAAGTTTTTTGGAATAATTGTAATGGATATAGGGTAGGGTAGCATAAACTACATTTTTGGACACCCTTGTCCATGACATGAAGACCTTTCTATATGTTCATTATTTCAGATTGATATGTATATATAATATATGTATGCATAAGTATAGATGAATATATATGTATACATATTCATAGATATATATACATATACATATATATTTAGTTATGTATTCATATATTGGGGATTACTTGCAGGTTTCATAAAAGGTAAGGATGATTATTTGAGGGAATTGTGATTCCCCAGAACCACTTCGATTTATGAGCATTTTGCACTCTTACTTATATATATATATAAACAAAATTCAACATTATATTTGACCTATCGTGAGTGTTTGGTGCCATCCATGGTGGTGAAGGGAGCCACCACGGTGCCTAGTGGTGGCCAACGACTACTACATGCAAGATAGTGCGCTTTCATGTGAGGTTATGTTCCATGAGAAAAATGTCAACGAATGTTTATGCTCCCTTTTGCTTGTATATACTTTCTATTGCAATCAAGTGTGTTCTAGCATCCATTTGGCACTCCATCTAGTACCATCTTGCAAGGTGTGTGTGTGTTTAGAATTCATTATCCCCTCAATAATTGAACCATACAATCGATTCAGTCATAGATTGGCCTTAAACTAAACCATTAAAATTTAAAAATAATTCAAATATGAAGATTTAAACATTTAAAATAAATGCGATATAAATTTATTTCGAAGGTATTACAGCCAAACAAGGTAGGTTTACAAAAGTGTATTTAGTGTAATATGGCAATATTATTGAGTACATTTGAAGTAAGAACAATGTTGTGATCAATGCATGACTTAGTCCAAAAGAGTTGGTCACAATAATGTCCATTTGTGTACGACCACTTTCTTTGACATGAGGAACAAATAGCACAACTCCAAGAGTTTGGGAAATTTTGGGATGCATCCCCTAGTTTTAAAAAACAAAAAATAGCCCTTGAGAGGCCCAGGTGCACGCAGGTGTGACTTTGGGCCAGACGGGGTTTGGGAAATTTGGGATGCATCCCCTAGTTTAAAAAAAAACAAAAAATAGTCCTTGAGAGGCTATTTTTTGTTTTTTTTTTCCCCGTCTGGCCCAAAGTTGCGCCTGTGTGCACCTGGGCCTCTCAAGGTCTATTTTTTAATTGGGGGATGTATCCCCCATCAGTTACACACACACATAAGAAAAATAGTAGAGGGAATTAGATAATAATGGATGTTAGCACCCTCCCCTTGGTGTTGACTTCATTTGTTAAGGATGATAATTAAGACATCATTTTCATCCTTGGGGTCATTTTACCACCACTACGTCCACTAAAGGGACTATGGTAAGATAATTGTTACTTCGAAATTTATACATTTCATGCTTACAAGGACCCTATGTTGAACAAAGGACCTCACATTTCTTTTGGATCACTCACTTAATTATACCCTTAAGAGTACATATCCTAGTTGTGGCATGAGGAAATCGGATGTAACAGTGAAGCTTGGATTCCATTACCTATCAGCAAGGACACCATCCACCTTACATTTCTCACAAGCATGCAATGCCTATACCTCCTTGTCGTGTGAGCTCAGATCTCTGGGGCTTCTCTCTATCTTCTCCTCCCCCATGTTTTTCCACTTTCCTCCACCTAGATCCTATATTCTTTCCTTTCCTCTCCCCATTGATGCTAACCTAGCTTGCATTAGCATTCACGCAGCTCGTATGGTAGCCTTTTCTTTTTTGGACAATTGGGTGATGCCACTCATCAGGTTAACTCTTATGGCTTGCAAAATCCTTCCATCGCTTTGTGCCATCGATGGTCCTAACATGTAAAAACAAAAAAAAAGCGCCTATGTCATGGCCACCTTCCGATCAAAGATGCAAAATTTTTGCCCAAATCAATTTGCTTCTTCATGCTTGGAATGTGTCCCAATTTATAAACCCATATCTTGATCATTAGCATTCAAAGTGGGACCCACTTTGAATAATGGTTTCATATGTCATGTTATTCACATCATTTTATACTCGTAACAAGAACAAGAAAAGAAGTACAAAGTCTCACTCACAAAATTACCCAAATTCCTGTCCACTTTACGAATGCTTGTACAACAACAATGCATGAACCTACCCTTTTGGATCCCCAATTAGAGGAAGACCTTCCACTAATATATCGATCTGAAACCTACTTGTTTCTAGTTGGGCTTAGAGACGGCCACGAAGAAGTGTAATATCAAAACACATAAGGGGCTTTGAAACTTTTCTTCTACCATTTTTGAGTGTTTTATAAGCAAATGAAATTTAACAGCGATCCAAAAAAATATGGTCCTTCACAAATCTTACGTGATCACTCTGTGCGTTTATAACTGCTTGCAAATCTGAGTAAAACCTCAGTTCCTGTGCAAGCTCTCTACAGTAAACTATTATGTTGGACAGACTGATCCTTGATGAATTGAAGGAGGTACTTGTGCAGTAGCTGAGCCTCTTCTCCCTTTGGATTCCTCAAATAGAAGCAATGCCCCTCCCCCTCTGTGACATACAGATCCACATTGTGACCCATTTCCTTCAAGGCTTTCACATAATAGATTGCTGAAGCAGACAGCCTATCCTGATCAGCCACTGCAACCACGGAAGGAGGAAGGGAGACACCTTTGACGCTTGGTGCTTCTGGATGCAAAGGATTCACCAGAGGATGGTCTAGATTGGCACCAATTGGTAGAGAGAGCCTCCTGTATGTGTTGGGTCGTCTCTCAAACGATGACTCACGAGATTGGCCCAACGCCTCATCTATCAGAAACGCTGCATGGATGATCAACAAACCTCGAACTCGAATTGGGCTCCAATCTTTGTGGATGATGCGCATCGTCAGGTAATGCACAATTGCTCCCCCGGAGCTTTCCCCTGCTAAAAAACAGTTGGAGAAGTCTGCATGATCGCGCAGCCACGGTTCCGAATCGTCCTGCTCAGAAGAAGCTTGAGCATAGAGCCAGCTGAAAGAAGTGTAGGCATCATCGTAGGCGGCAGGAAGACGATGCTCGGGAGCAAGCCTGTAATCTACAGAAATCCAAATCGATTCGGACTGAACAGCCATCCGGCTACAAAAATTATGGAAGGCAGCAGCTGCAGCGGAGCCGCTGCAGAGGCCGCCACCATGGAAGTGGAGGACGACTGGGACTTTCTTCTTCGAAGACGCCACGGTTTGAGGCAAGAAAATTCGAGCCCAGATGCCTGTCTGAGGATCCACGGTGACATCCTTGGAGGCGACACCTTTCACAAAGTCAGGGCAGGCAGGCAACAATCCTCCCGGAAAGGTGGGTCGAGAGACGGATCCATCGTCGTAGCAGACTATGAAACCATAGACCTCATCGACGACTTCCTTGTGATCTGAAGATGTAGTTGAATCCATTGGGAACTCTTCTCTGTTTCACTCTCTCGTACTCTTCTCTCTCGCTCCGAATGGATAGGCTCTCTCTCTCTCTCTCGCTTGCTCGCTCGCTCGCTCGCTCGCGTATCGCAACAATCTTTGAGCTCTCCCCCTCCCTGCTCAAATACTCACAAGATTCTTGAACCCAATAAACGAAGCACCTTCTGGTTAAATCGTCGACAGACCCCCGTATCGATCAAGCACAGAACGAACTGTGCGAAGCGCAAAAAAGGCGTGACAACTTTGCAAACGAGCAGGAGCGTCGGCGGTAGAGGAAGCTGTAGAGTGTACACACGCAGAGGGGAGATGTGTGGAGGACGAGGAGGGTTGGCAGGCGTGATGTTGAGAGGGAGCAACGCATCGCTGCCATTGTCACCTACCCAAGAACCAACCCTTTCCGCGGCCATATTGACGAATTGGAGAAGGCTCTTCAACCCATAACCCACTTGACAATCTATTATCTTCATCTTCATCATCTTCATCTTCAATTTTCAATAATGTAAAGGGCAAAGGTCTCACAACGTGTCGAGCTGGTTGTGGAGAAGGTTGAACCTTGTGCATGAGCTCCACGCGCCCATATAAGTTAGTAGGGGCTCCAAGTGATGTTGAGAGGACGTGGTGTGTAGGGTAAGAACTCACGCGGTAGCATGAGCACCTCGAAGTGGGGATGGAGCTCGTGCCTTGAAGGAGGTGGAGCTTGATGTCATTGAGGCTCGTGTTCATCATGCATTGGATGCCCTTTTGTACGCGGAGATCTTGGGAAAGAAGCTACACCATGGCTTCTCACCATTGGCAGACGAGGAGGCAAACGTAATGGATGAATGTAAGGAATGGTTCGGAGCTGGATGCAGACACAACGCTACATGCGAGATTTAGGCAGAAGAGGTCAAAACTAGAGTTGGTCCAGCTTGCAAAAGGTGGGTTATATCTTTTCAGTGGACGAGTTTGCCTAGTTCTTGGTGTATGAATACGAGCTTCCTAGTAGTGAGGATATTGCAAGGTTCATGGGTAAAGGCTTCTTCTTGGTTTGTCGCGCTTTGAAGCCATCCATAACGAAATTGTGGGAAGGCCTTTTCTGTTCGCTAGGTCGACTGTACTTGTGGTAACATGGAGCCTGTCATTTAGTACCGATGATTTCCTCTTCCATGACTACCCTGTATAGGTGAAATTTCCTAATCTTCCACCCTTGCTAGAGGATGCAATGGAGAGAATTGCTTCCACTCTAGATAAAGTTTTACTCATCCCATATGCCATTTTCTAGGAAAAGGGTTTGAATTTTGTGGGGCATGGCATATGTTGTGCCTTAAAACGTGGAGATTAAGTTTTCAAAGGGATGGACCCTAGCTCAACAAGTCAAGTTTGGGCCATTCCCTGATGCCTATTTTGTCTACAAAAAACTGGGGCACTTTGCAAAGATTTGTCCAAACAAATTAGCGAACACGAAGCTAGAGACAAGGGATTGGAAGGACGAAGTTGAAGTCACGTCACAAGAACGAGCCAATGGCGTAGCCTCTAATGCCGATACCATGCAGCAAGAGGTGAAGTATCAAAGTAGCCCCCCTAAGGTCAACGGTTCTGAAGAGCCTCCAAACAAGATGGATTTCCTCGTTGTGTGGAACCGTACAAAAAATTGGGGGGAAAGGTAGGTCTTCGACATTCCATTCAAGTTTAATAAGGTCCACTTGGCCTCCTGAGAATTTTTGTGGTGCAAGTGTAAGGAGGATTTGGAGTGAGACCACAGCTGCAATTGTAGATCCTAGCATTAAATGGGACCTGGCTATGCGAGAGGTTGTAAAGTTTGTAGAGGAAAGGGACAAGCTTACGAGAGTCATAGAAGAGGTGCGATGGAGCTTCTATCCACTATTAAATAGTCTCTAAGGGAGGTTGATTTGGAGGACCCATTCTTGTCTACCCTGCTGGTCGAGGCCAAAGTAGTGTTACAAGTAGCAAGAGCAGCGGATGTGGCTCACATTAAGAGACACCAACTTTAGCTGACAGTTCAATGTGGGGTTACAGCCAACAATTTCAGAGTATCACACGCTAGTGATGGCTAGGACCTTCACCTTGGCAAAGCTAGAGGTTGATGACAAGTCATCGAGGCCTGACAGCCTGATGGCAGAATTTTACAAATTTTGGAGCTCCATGGTTCCATATCCGGTCAACATGGCGAACGAGACTGCTGCTAGGGGCACTCTCTCAGATGATATGAACATGGGTCTCATCAAGTTGTTCCCTAACATCAAAGTAAAATCAAAGTTGGGGATTGGTACCCAATTTCAATACTCAAAAGTTCCTATAAGCTGATTAGAAAGGAACTAGCAATTTGAATTAAGAATGTATTTGTGGGTGTTTTGGACCTAGAGCATAATGGATTTATAAAAGGTAGGGGTATATTTACTAACATACTGAATGTGGTCATGACTTTGGATTTTGCTTGCTACATAGGTCAATGAGCTCTACTCCTAGGGTTTGCTTTTGACAAGGCATATGACCACGTTAGGTGGAAATATTTTTTGTTAGTGTTGAAAAATTTTGGGTTTGGCAGGGGGCTTTTTGGGAAAGTTGCATGCTTATTGGCAAGCTGTCTGGTGTGCTTTGCATTAATGGGGAAGCAGTAGGCCAATTTAACCTTGCTAGATTCATACGACAAGGATGCCCCTTGACACCCCTTCCCTTCTGTTTACACTAGGCTTAGTTCCATTGATTTGCATCATAAAGAAGCAAGCTGAGCTAGGTAATATCAAGGGGACTGCCCTCCCTTCAGGTGAACAAATGAATCTTCAAATGTTTGCCAATGGCCTGGTCGCATTTTCACTTGAAGACGAAGGAAGTGTAATGAGTTTGATGGAGGTTTTGAGGCAATTGTGTGAGCTTTCATGGTCCAGCTAGCCAAAGACCTTCATGTTAAGAATAAGCTATGATCCCAAATAGTGCAAGTGGTGTGTCAAGGTAAGGTAGTCGCTCTACTAGGGATCGGGTCTAACCCTAAGGTAGAGATTTGATTGGTTTATCGATAAGGTCAAGTCAAAGCTAAAGAAGTGGCACGATATTCCCTTGGGATGGAAAGCAAGGTTTGTTGCATCTACAACCTATCTAGTAACCATTTGGCATTTCAAGAAATTCCCACTAGCTTGAAATTGAGTGCATAATGAAGGCCTTTGTCTAGCTTAAGGACACAAGAAAAAGATGGATGCATATTATCCCGTGGGAAGCACTGAAGGCCCCAAAATCATAGGGTAGGGTAGGGATGCTAGAGATATAGGTTTAAAGAACATCTCCTTGATTTGTAAATGGATGAAATAACTTTTTGAGTCATCATTCCCTTGGGTTCAAATTGTGAAGTTCTTCATTGAAGCAGGTAAGGGTGGGGGAGTGGGCTCTTGGCTAGGATTGAACTGGTATAATAAACTGATGTTCTGATTCCCCTTCCACATGGCAGGGTTGAACTTGATCTCAGCTTTTAGTCTCTACTTAGACAAGTTGTATAGTCTTGTAATGTCATGCAAGGGATGCCCTGGGGTGGCTTGAGGGGGGATGCGAGTTTAAAATAAAAGCATTTGGTGGATCCCAGATTGTAGAAAGGTAGATGATGCCTTTGCTTCACATGACCTGCCTTGAGCAAGATGTTTGTACGGAAAAGGGGTTAGATCTTGGAGCAAGATGTGGGATGTTTAAAAGGCAAGGTCAATCTCAATCGACTCTCTTTGCACATGCCACTCTCTTAATGATAGAGAAACTGACCTAAGAGGGTGGTTTTGAAAAGAGTCCCCGAGAACTGGCCCACTAATTGTATACTTTCTTCCAACTAGAGGGGAAGCAAGTGGACATTGGGGTGAACTTGCTTGAGGAAGCTCTCTACTAGGATAGTCTATTGCCACCATGGATGTTTTTATCGAAGCTCTACTTATATATTAATATAAAATCTTGGCGAAAGTTTATCCAGCTTGTTTTTTTAGTTTCACAATATTGATAGAATGTAGTATAATTATATATTTTTTCTTTTGAATTTTGACGTAAAAATGTAAATCTTGGCGAAACTTTAATATTTTTTGCATAAAAGTTTCAAATCCTGGCGAATGTTTCAAACAGTTGTTTTTATTAGGGCATACAAACTTTCAAGACCAATATAAAAGTTTATCTTCTTAATGAAACTAACTTGAAAAAATCATCCATGATTACCACTTAGCTCATGGGCATTCACTCCTGAATGACCTAAATCAATATGATGGAATCAAAAATTTCATGAAATTCTAAAACATTGTAAGGTTGGTAACATGAGTTTTTTGCTATGGAAGGTCCTCCAACAATGGTTGCTTTTATTAGAGGGCAATTACCCAAGCATTTGCCAATTAATTTGGTTTTGCTAGTATGTGGGAAGTCTATAGAATATGTGTGGCGTCCAATGTGGAATTGACCAATTACCCATGAATTTTGGAGGAGGGTGGAAGCAGTCATTTGCAAAGCCTATCTAACCTCCAAGTCTTATGAGGTGGATAGTTGCCTTAATAGGGGACATGTATGGCATGCCTTAGATGTTGGTAGCCTATTGGCCATTCGTTCAACCCTGCTCGCCATCCGTTCTCAAGCCGATGTCATACTTACGATATGGGAAGTGCACAATAGGATTGTATTTCAATAGCAACTCCAAATAGGGCTTGGGGTCTAGTGGAGATGGAGGATGGAGATGGAGACAGTAGTGGGATTGAGGGTGATGGACTTGCTAGTCACCATCACTATCTCCCTTTTCTCCCACTGTCTAGGCCATGGCTGTGTCTTATGTTTCGTGCAAGGCCAATTCCTCTGGTTCTTCCTTCACCCGGAGAAGCAGGGACTTTGCTCTCATGAGCAGGGACTCCGTTTGTTAGTGGCTCTTGTTTCACGTGGATTGTTTGCACCTCTTCTAGGCCAGGGAGGGCTAAAGCGTGAGGCTTTGTGAAATTAAGAGCGAGGGACCCATCTGAATGAGCAAGGCCAGGAGTTGAACGCAGTCTTAGGGGGAGGCTGAAGAAGCCCACCTGTGGCTTCTGAGCTTCATGTGCATACGAGGGGTGGGCAACACTTCCTCCTCTACCTCTGTGACTACCGGAGAAAGAGACTCCATATTGAGATGGGAAGGGAAAGCTTCCTTTGTTCTCAGTAGACGTGATAGAGATTTTGGCTAGAGCTGGGAATGTAGTCTCATCAAGCGAATTCTTAGTCTTCATAAGCAGGTAGCTGGAGAAAATACTTGGCTAGAGCATGTGGTCCTGTTCGTACATTGAGGTGGATGCCTCTTGGCTTCCTAGGGACTCCTCTCACAAAACCGTGGGATCACCAACAAAATCATGCAGACCATATGGCTGAATGGGGTGGGAGACTCCCCAGTGAAACAGGAATCGGTGGAGCATGAAAGAAAATAGGAACTGGTGGAGCATATAGCACCCCAACAAGCAGAGCTGGCAGAAGAGGTCTAGGAGAATACATTGCAGATGCTAGGAAGCCAGGGCTTCCCCCTACCAGTGAGACGAAATAGAAAGATACAATGTCTCAGACTGATCAAGGAGCAAGAATTGAAACGCCGCCAACTAATAGAAGAGCACACCAATCTACTGGAGAGGGTGAACCACTTGGCAATGATAAGTCCATCTTGGCTTTTCTGGATGACAATCTCCCCACAGATTCCATGAGATGGCTTAGCACACATGTACTAGTTGGTTTCCTACTAGACCCCTAATGGCTTTTCTTAAAGCTTGGATTAGGGCAAATTGGGTGAGGAAGGGAATGAATGTTTTGAATGTAAGATTTCTCAAGAAAGGCCTTTTTGTCTTTCTTTTTGACAAAGTGGGTGAGGAAGGGACTAAATGTGCTGAATGTAAGATTTCTCAAAAATGCTTTTTTGTCTTTCTTTTTTAGAAACCTAAAGTGAACAAAGTATTAGATAAAGTGGGACAAAACTTGCATTTTGGGAATTTTGAAATTTGGGTGGATTTCATTTTGGGAATTTCGAAATTGGGTGGATTTCATTAAATTGATTGTGGGAATTTTGCCAAATTATTGAAATTTTTCTGATATTTGGAAATTCTAGTGATTATGAAAAACTTCATTGGTTGTGAAACTTTTCATTGGGTATAACAACCGAAACATAGCATTTGTGGCAGAGTTTCGAAATCATGTATTTGATGGTGTTAATAAACACCGTTTGGTGACAACATGGATATTCTACTTGAGGTGTTAATAAACACCTGTTGGTGGTCTCAATAAATATGGTGCAAAGTCAACTACTAGAAACAAATTAGTTGTTGGTGAAAGATAGGTTTTGAAAATTCTCATATTAATAATATGCAAATATGCATTGATAAGAAGGAAGTTTGGGAGATCAAGAAGGAGAAAATCATCACCATTTTCTATGCTTCGATACCAAGCAAGCTCTCCTAACACTCTGTGGAATCTTAATCTTCTTGGGTCTATTTATGGCATTTGATGTCCATGACTAGACCACTGCATCAATACATGCCCATACCTGGATCCAACTTATTCTCTACCCAGTACATGTTCCAACAATCAATGTAGGCATCTGCATCACTGAGCCCCTTTCTCTTAAGTGATGGTGACCACTAGTGAATTAATAATTTCTTGAAGTTAGGAGATCTAGCATCCATCTCGACACTTGATATAGCAACCCCAAGCCATATGGGGTATATATGGTCTAATGGCCTTACCAAGACGAAGTCACCTTGCTTAACATCCACCGTTGGTCTAAACTCTTCCCTTGGCTTACCTTTTAGAGGCCCGCAATAGTGATCATTTTATTCCTCATAGGCTTGGAACACATTAATGCAAGCATTTATATCATCCTCCTCATCAAGAAATTGTGTTCTTGGACAAAAATCTCTGTATACTCCTATCTCTGAGATGTTTTCCCATTCGAGCTCACTGATCCTGTTTTTCCAATAGTCTATCATTAGCCTAATCTAGAACTCATGAGATGCATTTTTTCCACTTGCACCTCTCTCCCAAAACTTAATTAACCTTTATCCCTGATATTACTTGCAAGCGGTCTCTTACAAATGCAGCTATTGGTAGTATATCCAAACAACCTGTAGGCAATAGTGGTCCACCCTCACATCTTTCTTCCACAACTCAATTCCCCCTTCAATATGGGCATCCAGTTTGGTGATTTTGGATGCACCCTATACTGCATCATAGGTCTATCACCTTGCATGAAAAATCAAAATTGTAATGGCTTTGCATGACTGACTAGCATTTCTTGCCCATCAAATAGGTATCCATCCACATAATCCTTGAAGTTACTATCCCGTGTAAGAAGAAATGGTGCCGGTGAAGATGATGTACATTTTTTGAATGTATCCATCAGATGAGGGAAAGTGAATTTTTGTCCCACTCGCAAACTCTCAAAGAACATGTTGAACATTTCATCAATGTCCTCATGTGTGTGCCCTACCATCAAGAAGCTCAATTGTACTATCTTGAAAATGCACCTTGCTACAAGAAGAGAAAGGTATGCAAACAAGTATTATTTTTGTTCTCAAACCCACAATTATCTAGCTAGAGTAGCAAGCTCTTTGGCAACTTGCAATATGTTGGCTCAACAACAACACTTCCCTCTGAAGAGGGTGGGTTTTTGCTTGTATGTGATGGCAACAAATTCTGACACATGTCTACAACCTTTGCAATGGAAGTTGTCATGGCATTGTTGGTAGAGGCTTTGGGTCACTCTTTGATACAATCTCTACATTTTCATTTGTGATCATGGCACCTACAATTTCAAACAAGACAGGTCCCCTTGTGGAAAGTTGTGCGCCTTCAAAATTGTAATGCGCTCATCCAAAGCGTTTCTTGAGCATAGAGCATTCAGAAGGCGAACAATACTTCTTGGAATCCCATTAATAGCAAGATCTTTGAGGTCATGCATATCCATCCTCTCGATGTTGTGCAAACAAATTGAGAGCAATCCAATTGTCAGGTTGGGATCAGATGGCCACAAACCATTGAGGGTGAAGTGTCCATAATGACCATGTCCATGCCCATGGGTAATCATTCCAATGAGTGAAACCAATAATTGCCATGTGGGATCAGTGTCCTTGGACCTCACCCAAAGTCTTGGAATTGTTGTCATCCTTTTTTGGTCCATACGATCATGGATTATGCATACATACTTTTTTGGATCCATCTGAGAGTACCTACGCCATGCATAGTAAGCTCCTGCAACTCTATTGCTATATCATATGCATATTTTTCTCCTCCATCAGCAAATTGTGATCATCTTGACTTTTTGTGGGTGCCAATTGAGCCTTGATCCAACTGCACATGCTACATTTAGAGAATTCACCCGCCTTAGCAAGGGCTAAATTTTTAAAGTCTGATTTTCAAATCCTACCAATGTGGATGTGGATAGGCTCTAATAACCATGTTGATTAAGCGTTAGTGTTAACCTCACATAGGATGTCTATCTTCTTATACACTTAAGGCATCACTTGATGCGTCTCTTTAGAATCATCCTACATGAGGCATATGCTCTGTTCTAATATCCACAAAGTGTTGAATGAGAGCCCTATGGGTACTTGTGTGCACCTGGCTCCTCCTCACAATCCTTGAATTCCCAGGCATTTTGTGCAATCCATATGATAAATGGCACTAGTGCCATTCTTCACAAACTCACATGAAGATTGGCATCAATGACATTCTCTAGAATATCATATGAAGTTTGGGAGAATGGCTTTGGTGCCATGAGTACACAAACATCTTATCACTATTTGGAGAATGACATATGGAGAATGGAGAGTTGCATTAGTGTTGTCACTTGAAATCTAAACTGTTGGTGAAGATAAAATTGCAATATATAATCAAATCTATTACGAGGCTTATGGTGGGAAATGATGTCGGGAATACCCAAGAGGCTTTACAAGGCTTGATATGATGTGCACAATGGCAAAAAATAGCCAAATAGGGATTACAATGATGGCATGTGTGTGTGAAATCAAATCATGTGCTATCTACCTACCACTAATCAATCAGTCAATGTCTTTGAACACTCTGAAGTCTGTTCACTGAACTATGAATGGTCAGGTTTCAGGTAATGTGATGATGTGAAACTGCATGTGAGCGAAGGGGCTGACTCTGAGTAGGAACTATTTAGGAATGTTTTGGCATGGCTTTGATGGGCTGCTTTTTGGAGTTCTCTCCATTATGGATGATCTACTGTACTCTGAACTAGATCTAGACCAACTGTCAAGCGATGAAAAAGCAATAGATAATTCCTTTTCTTTGTTTGTTTTAGGTGCTACGGTCAGATTCATCGATGCAGAGGCCGATGTGCACGAAGGAAGTGGATTTGTTGCTGAGGCTCAAATGTGTGTGATACTTGCACCAAAATGTGTGCATGATGTGACAAGCACATAGAGCACAAAAAATCGAGCATTTTTCCTTTTTGGAATGCCCTCAAATTCTTCTTAGATCAAGAGATACAGCTTGATCTAGGTGGAGGGACAAAAGGGTGCAAAATGATGATGTGCCGCTTCGTTGGAGTCCGCCTTATCCAAGCTGCTACGCTATTGAGCTTTGCTGTTGTGGAAGCTGCTGATGGTGGTCTGCTGGTAGGTGTTGTAAGGATTTGGTTGGTGGTCTGCTGGCAAGTGTTGTAAGGCATTGGAGGAGGTTGTAGCCTTAGGATTACCAACCATCATAGGCTGATGTAGCAATCATTCAAGAGTTACTAATGACTTCTAGAAAGAAGACTTCAATAAACCTAATCAATATGCATAAAAATCCTAGTACTATGGTTGTTCAGGAATATGATGTAGTGTACAATTAGTCTATCATGTGCACACTCCTCTGTCTCTCTCTCTCTCTCTCTCACACACACATGCACACACACACACACACACACACACACACACACACACACACACACTTACTATCCCTTCCTCCATTGGTTTGGTCACTTGCTTATTAAATCTCCCCCCGACAGCCTGCTCCCCCTCCCCCCCCCCAAACCCCTCTTTCAATTGCTCTCCCTAGTACTTCCCTCTTTTAACCCACTCTCCATTCATTTCCCTTGCATTTCCCTTATTTCCCCTTTATTGTCTTACTCTATTTATTTTTTATTAACTAAATTTATTTTTTCATTATTTTCCTTAATTTTTTATTTCTAAATTTTCTTACTCTTAATTTTCTCCTTACCCCCCTCTTTTCCTTATCCCTCATTAAACTCTCTCCCTGTAGTTCGCTCTCCTTCTACCTAATTTTTGATGTCTTGGTGGCCTGCATTACAAGGTTACTTTTGGTTATTTATCTGTTATCTTCTCCTTAATTTTTCCTAATATTTTCTTAAAATTTTCCTAAGTATTCCCCTAATTGTCCTATTCCCCCTCTCCTAAAAACTTTAAGTTTTATTCCCTATAGTATTTTCCCTAAATTTATTCACTTGGTTAAAACATCCTAACCTATTCTTAAACCCCTCTAATTAAATGTCCCTAACTAAATGTAATTATTACTAACATGCTATGCTAACTATTCCCTAACCAACTTATAACCTGACTCCCCTTTCCTAAACCCTATATCCCGACCTTCCTCGACTTAGAGGCTACCATGCCTAAAATGCCCTCCTCCCCTAGTCTATTCTCTCACTTTCACTCCTACTCATATCTGTCACTACGTCCGTATATGACTCACCATTTTCCAGTAGCTCTCCCATGTGGCTCCCTACCTCCATTGTTGCGCTGCCTACCTGTGCAGTCTACCTAGCTCCAAGATTTTTTCCCATGCTCCTCCACAGTCCACAGACTCCACAATGTCTATGTTAGTACTCATGCTTGTGCATCATTAGCTCCATGACCTCGTGCATACAAACGTAGCTTCTATTACAGCCAACTCTACTTTGCAAGTCTGCGGCCTATTCTCTATGACCCGAGCTCTACCATGCACTTTTCACCCTTCAAGTGAAGACCTAGATCCATCCTTTGTATGACTGTGCAGTATGACTCGTTGGCTCTGACTTTTGTACCTGGACTGTGCCTTTCCAAGGTGGCCTGACCCGACTGTTGCCTTTGTACTCCTCAACCCACATAGTCTCTTTAACTATGCCTTCTACTGATGACTTTCGTCTACTCTTGTAGACTCATAGCTTCTTTATTACCTTGTTATCCTCTTCTTTTGTTAGCCTTTCGTTCTTCCCTCCCCGCCCCCCCCTCCTTGCCTATCCTTCTATTTTTTATTACCCCCCCCTCCCCCCCCCCCTTTTTTTTCTATTTCCCCCTTGGTGTTCTTTATCTACCTCTCTTTTCACCCCCCCTTTTTTTCTTCCCCCTTAATTAGTATTTTTTAATCTCCCTCTCTCAAAAAGCCCCCCTCCCCCCTCTTCCCTTTTTTATCCTTCTCTCCCTTAAATCCCTTTACATTTAATCATGTTGTTTTAGAATCCGCTCCCCATTTTTTCAGGCCCCCTCTTCACCCAGTTTTTTATTGCTTTATAGTTTTATATCCCCCTACAGGCAGCAATTGTAAATGGGTGAAGGAGGGTGATAAAATCTCTATAAAAGGAGCCCTCCTCTCCCTTGTTCAACATCTCTTCCACCATTAGGCCTCATGTTGCTATAGCTCTAGTCTCCTGAAGCCTCTTCCATGAGCCTTCTCCCCCTCTTGTAAATATTATCTTATGTAGACTCTTGAGTCCATCTCTCTCTAGCTCATTCTCTCTCTATGAGTAGTCTTGGAGCTTCCGCTCCCTCTTGTACGTATGAAACCTCTTCTTCTCCCTTGTGTTTATAGTATTTTGAGTTGCATTGGAGTGGAGTCTCACTCTATTGGTAATGAAGGTCACTTCAGGTTCTCTCTCTTGAGTGTCTCCTTCCTTTTTCCATTGTTTTCTTTTCCAAAGTGCTCAAAAGTGTTGAATTTGGCTACTCATTGCGCATAAATGGTTCATCTATTTCCCAAGCCACAAAGGGAGCTCTTCCTTCCCTCCTAGGTGACCTCTATGGGACTTGGATCGTTGATGAAGTCTAAGCATGGAGGTAGTATTCTCCCAAGTCGGCACCAGTAGAAGGAGTAGGTGTTTTTCATGACAGTTTGACCTCCTGTCAGCATTTTGCTCATAACTTTTTGCTCCATCATTTGATTTGGATGAAACTTATATCAACGCAAAGCTCCCTTCAAGGAGCATCATCTATGTCTTCAGTTATTGTATTAGATTTCAAACAAAAAATTTATGACTCTCAGTGTGTGACTGTTTCTTTTTCAGATAGTTTTTGTCCAGTAAACTACCCATATCTTTACAATCGCTTTATTTGAACATTTTATATCTTTTCTCTGCTAAAAGTTATGGGTCTATGTGTCTTCTGATAGTTTGGAGAGTATTTTGAGCTAAGTGTAAAGGTGTCTATGAAGGAGGTGCAATGTTTCCTTGGAACCTACCCATCTGACCCAATCAGCCCCTTCAAACTCCTTGATATATATCAGTTCATGTCATGTTGAGCCGCAAGATCTTCTTTTAACAATGTATCGCTCTTCTCTTTGGTGCAGACCGGCTTGCTGAGATTATGCTTTCCTTGTCCCTATGCTTGAGTACAACATGACTTGGGATGTTACCATCTTCATTCTCATATAAGGGAGGATAGTATGGCATGGTATCTTGGTATAAAAGCTTCTTTTTAATGTCCTTTTCCCAGTGATGAATATCTCTATCACTCAGTATGAAAGCAACAGGAAGTGAAGAGGTGCATGAAGTTTATTACCCCCAACTTCATGTCACAATATACATGCAGGAGAGGAGCTTTTTGACCATGAGTTTTGATTAAAGACATTGTATTTCTTTATCTGTTCATTACTAATTAATACTTCCTTGCTAGCTGTGTAACATGGTGTGTAATTGTTGTGTGTGAATAATATGCGAACATGTTCATAACTAATTCATAATGGATTAAGGGGTGGCACTGGTGCCATTCTCCTTGACGGGGCTAGAAATTGAGAGCCCACTTTTAAAGCCTTCACCTTGCATAACCAAGGCCTTCCCAAAATCAATGGATAGGCACGTGCATCTGGCTTGCTAGGGATCACCTGAAAAGTAGTTGGCACAGAAATTCCACATACATCCACTTCTAGATTCTTCACAACTTCCAAGGTCTTTACCCTAGTGTTGTCAGCCAATTTGATGCAATAAGGAGAGGTAGTACTAGAGTATTTTAAATCAGCATCTATCATGGTCTTCTCACTCATGACATTAATCGATGCACCTCCATCAATGTAAACATTAGAAATCACTTGACTATCAATGATCACATCAACCATAGGTGCCTCATCCCATGAACCTCTATATCTACATTTTGAACAATAGGAATGGCACTTTTCTTCTCTTCCTTCTTTGACACTCGTGTGCTTGCTAGCTTTCCCCATTCCTTCCATAGTTTTGGAGACAAAGCAAGTAATTGACCAAAGGTGATATGAGCTTCCTTTTCTTTAAGGTCAGACAATAAGTCATAGCTTCCAATGCCTTGTCCTAAAGGAAAGTCTGATTGGCTAATTCTCCTTCTGGATGCCTTCTTTTTCTTACTACATCATTCCTCTTCCTGATGTTCCTTCTTCCTTCCTTTCTTCTTTCTCTTTTGCTTTACCATGCCCTTGTTTAGCCATCATTACCTCTCTTTCCTCATACCCTAAAGAAGCTTCTAACAAGGATACTTGTTTTTCTTCTTTCTTTCTCAATCTAGGACACTCAAGGCGATAGTGACCTTTGTCATTACATTCATAGCAGGTGACCCCACTCTTATCTCAAGGCCTATCCTTACTCTTTGGTGCTCTAGGTTGTCGTGCATTAATCAAATGCAATTTCAAATCAGTAAACTCTGCCATCAATTGGGAGATATTATGATCTAACTCAGAGGACTTTGGTACCTGAGGAGTGCCCATTACCTCCACCTTAGAAGTTGAAGCTATTGAAGACACAAAAGAGGATTCGATCTTTAGAGAAGCTTCTTTCTTGGTTGCAATGCGAAGTGCCTCCACGTATGTTGTTGGATCTTTACTTATTACTTTTGAGCGAAGACGAGGCTCCAAAGCCATAACAAATTTGCTCATCTTTAAGTGCTCCATCCTTAAGAGACTTTGAGGGGCCGATGATGCAGATGCCATAGCTCGCAAAGCTGCCATTTCATACTTTGTCCACAAAGTTTCATATCGGATTGCCAACACAAACACCATCTCACCCTCTCCTTGATAGAACCAGTCCAACTACAACATCAAAGCATTTGGTGACTCCACTATCCCAAATCTCTACTTCATTGCAGCCACTACTTGGTCCCAGTCCTCCTTGGTAGAGTTTGACAAGGCCTCATGCCAACTCAAGGCTACACCTTCAAGAAAATTAGGCAAAATCTCCGCTCGATCCTTCATGGACCATCTACAAAGATGGCATCCTTGAACAGAATCCTAAAGATAAGACTTTGAGTCTTTTCCTTGGGTCCCTCGAAACATTGGAATCTTCACCATGATGAAACACAAAAAGGAAATACCAAAATCAAAATAATATCCCAAACAAGATTCAAACAAGCTCCCACAGAGCCTTAGTATACCAAGACCAACTTATTATGCATAAACACTTGTTGAAAACCCTCCACAATGTGATCCTCAACAAAATCTTTAAAAATAAGTGACCAACCAGCACCATGAAAACATTGTATATACATGCATTCCAGAATCACCCTTGTCACAATTGGAAGTGCACATAACAGCTTTAGGATATTGTACTCTTCATCATTTGCATAGCAAAAGAAGTTGAAAGCATTGAGAATCACCACTCCATGGTTATAGTCAAAAACTACCTAAAGACTCAACTCTTCTTCACACCAAGCTACTAGTGCATGAAAAAATCCCCAATCTATCATTGTGCTTCTTCCCGACATTTTTGATTCACAACCATATTCAAGAGTGCAAACATAAAGGATATTATCATGATGACCGTGCGAATAGCTTGAGCATCACCTTCATAATCTTCTAGTTCTCTTAAACAGGATGCAATCTCTTCTAACGGAGTTCTTTCGGGCATCTTCTTTATCACATCAGAAAGCACATGCCTATACTAGGCATAACATGTAATCAAGTACACCTGAGACCGTTTGGTAAGGTGGGATGAATCCAACACCAAACGTACCTAGCGTCTCCACCAAAAGATGAGACATGAAGTTGGGGGTAATAACCTTCATGCACCTCTTCACTTCCTGCTGCTTTCGAACTGAGTGATAGAGATATTCATCACTAGGAAAGGGACATTAAAAAGAAGCTTTTATACCAAGAGACCATACCATACTATCCTCCCTTATATGAGAATGAAGATGGTAACATCCCAAGTGATGTTGTACTCAAGCATAGGGAGAAGGAAAGGATCAGCGGAGGCCATAATCTCAGCAAGCCGATCTATGCCAAAGAGAAGAGTGATATGTTGTTGAAAGAAGATCTTGCCACTCAACATGACATGAACTAATATATATCGAGGAGTTTGAAGGGGCTGATTGGGTTGGATGGTTAGGTTCCGAGGAAACATTACACCTCCTTCATAGACACCTTTACACTTAGCTCAAAATACTCTCCAAACTATCATAAGACACAAAGACCCATAACTTTCAGCAGAGACACGATATAAATATTCAAACACATATCCAGGTGTGCCTTGAAATGGGATTCGCTTTGACATAAGTTTCATAGAAATAGAGAACCGGTCAGAAAGATATGGGCAGTTTACTGGATGGGGGTAAAAACTATTTGAAAAAGAAACAGTCTCACACACACACAGTCATAGATTTTTGGTCTAAAGTCTAATACAATGACTGAAGACATAGGATGATGCTCATTGAAGAGAGCTTCACGCTGATATAATTTTTGTCCAAATCAGACGACGGAGCAAAAAGTTATGAGAGCAAAATACTAACAGGGGGTCAGACTATCATGAAAAACACCTACTCCTTCTACTGGTGCCGACTTGGGAGAATACTATCTCGCTTAGACTTCATCAATGATCCAAGTCCTATAGAGGTTGCTTAGGAGGGAAGGAAGAGCTCCCTTTGTGGCTTGGGAAATAGATGAACCATGTTTGCACAATGAGCGGCCGAATAGACAACACTTTTGAGCACTTTGGAAGAGAAAAGGAAAGAGACACTCAAGAGAGAGAAGCTGAAGTGACCTTCATTACCAATAGAGTGAGACTCCACTCCAATGAAACTCAAAATACTACAAAGATAAGGGAGAAGAAGAGGTTTCATACGTACAAGAGGGAGCGGAAGCTCCAAGACTACTCATAGAGAGAGAATGAACTAGAGAAAGATGGACTCAAGAGTCTACATAAGAGAATATCTACAAGAGGGAGAGAAGGCTCATGGAAGAGGCTTGAGGAGACTAGAGCTACAGCAACATGAGGCCTAATGGTGGAAAAGATGTTGAACAAGGGAGAGGAGGGCTCCTTTTATAGAGATTTTATTACCCTCCTTCACCCATTTACAATTGCTGGTTGTAGATTCCTTTTCCCATCAATCACATAAGCCCGTGTGTCACCATCCATGTCCTTTTTGGCTACTCTTGCCATGTGTCCCATCAAAAGATGCTCAAGACTCTTAAAATATTGAGAAAGTCAAGAGTCTCCCTACATGGAGCCCATAGGGACCCTCTCTTTTCCATATGTTCACATCCTCCTTATTCCACATAGGAATTCTAGAAGGATTCCTCTTGACTCGAGACTCCTCCACATGCCTTCCACACGCTTGGCATGTGGCCTCTCTTATATTATTGGGACACATGGACATGAGCTCACCTCTTTATATGACTCACTCTTCCTATTTTTTAAAAACCCCATAATATCCCATACACAAATAACTCTCACCCCATACCAAGGTATTTATAATTCATACCTATGGTATTTACAATGATCCATTCCAGACAAAGGCTTTTCAACAAGAAGAAAGATATTAAGATTTCAAAAACTTATCAATGGCTGTAGACAACTTATCTTATGTTAACGGATTTGTGAAATCTTAATATCTTGCTAGAAGGCTTTTGTACAACAAAGATTTAATATTCAAATTTTTGAAGGATTTCCTACAATATATTAATATTTCTCAAACTTTGGATTCAACATCAATGGTTGGGTTCCTCCACAGCACAAGCACTGATACTGTGTGAGTTGCCCATTCAAGTTTGTGAACTGCAGGATTCCAAAGACCTACAACCAACATAAGTTCTTAAGGCTAGCATGGAAACTTCTAAATCATGCATATGTTAAAAAATATAGGGCACAAACCCTTCTACCCATATCCCTACTCACAAACTTGGCTAATGAAGGCATCCTTCAATTTCTCATGTTTGCTCCCCTCAGGAAGCTTAGCCAATATTGTGAAGTCAAAAAATCTCAATGTGTTGCATGCTCTCATAAAGGATACACTCTTGAGAGTGTATATTACTATCCCTTATTGTTTTATTCTTGCATCAAACAAGCTTGAATATTCTTACGCTCATTGAAAAAGGATAGTTGTTTAATATTCAAACGTCAGGAACATAGTTGAATGGATGTTCAAATGTAATTGGACTTTTTGAAAAAGAAAACGTTACCACTATTCAGTCCTCATCATGGATGCAATTTTTGGCAAGCTTTTTCAAGCAAGGTGAACTTTTGTAAACTTATAGCTTTTGGTGAGCTTTTAAAATTTAGATTTAAAGGAAACTTTCAAGCAACGCAAGCTTTTTGTATAGTTTTAACATTATTGAGCTTTCAAAATTTAGTTCTAGAGGCAGTTCTTTTGGTGACCTATATGCGGCCTATGCACTTGGTAATGCACCCTTATTACGCAATTTTATTTTGCAACTTCCACAAGCACCTCCTTTGTTTTGTGTCCAAGACCTATCAAAATCCTTATAGCCTAATATCATTGGATCAAAGCTTGATGCTCGCTTGATGTAGACAAAATGAACAATCACATGCTAGCATGTCTCTACCCATAGATATTTCATCTTGGTCTAATCAAGCATCTCATCAACTACACCACATCAGCATACACATGATCTATGGATGTTTGGAGTAGCTCAAGTCCCATGTATAGGGATTAAATATGCTCCCCCAAGATTTTGGATAAAACTTGAGTTTAGATTTGAAGAGTCTACCATCAACAATAATCTAGATGACCTAAGCAATACACCCATACATGCTTGAGGAGGTAACCCAACATTATTAAGATAGCATGTGAGTTCAACAAAAGGCAAATTTTAATGTCATGGAGTTACATAAAATATACATACATAAGGGATTTTTACCTTGAAAAGTGAATATTTACATAGAAAAGGGGTGTTTCAATTATGGAAAGAGGTACAAAAGAAGTAATTTTGCAAGATAGTGATAGAACATATAATTCAAAATAATTTGAATCTAAGGCAAATGTTTTTGCTTGGCCATAGTTGCGAAGTGGCTTTCACCAAGAGAAAGAGATGTCTTGGCTCTAGCCCAGGCTTTAAAAATTACCTTTGAGGAAACTTTTTTGCTTGTGGCCACACCTTGGAATTGGCTTTTTCCTGTTGAAATCTTGTTCTTGTCTTTGGCTAGAAAAGAAAATTTGCCTCATCCAATAGCATCAACAGACTCCTTGTGTTTTTTTAATTGATTTGATATGCTAGATGACCTACTTTCAATGTATAAATTGAAAGTTATGGCAATTTGAAGTTTGGTGGGCCACATCCAGGAAGTGGCTTTTGCCTGGCAAAAGCCACTTCCTAGTTGTGGTTAGGAAAAAAACCATGTGGTCCAATAGCTGAGAAGAAATTCATGTGCTAGCAAAGAATAACCAAAGCTTGATTAGCACAATGTGAGTAAGAAATAGAGATGTGCATCCTCCTTAGATTTGTGTCTACTTTTTTTCATATTATTAGCTTTATCCTGCATTTTAACAATTGAGGCTCTCTATTAGATGCAAATAAGGGATTCAAGCTCTTCTTTTTTGGAGATTTGATGGCAAATTTTTTCACAAATCTAGTTAATATGTGCCAGTACCTTTATAACTATTGCAAGTCTATGATCGATGAAGCCCAAGGAAAATAGGAAGCTATTGAGGTCTCATGGAAAAGGGTTATGATTCCATAGAAGGGTCCCCTCTCACAATTGGCATCATTACTTTCACATGAAGAGAATAGTTGCATGTTCAAATCCTTTGCCACTTGTTGCCTTAGGGACAACAGATGCCCCCTTGATCTGATAGAAAGACTCAAGAATCAACCTCTCTCTAAATTGCTGGGCATAAGTGTGTGGGACAACTAATGTAATTGTTTGGCAATTGTAACAATCAGTGAACACCCCTAGGCTTGTACATGCCATATTTTATGAGCAGCCTTCCCTCGAAGGCAAAGTGGTATCGAACATATTTGCAAAGATTCCCTATGTGCAATATGGGTAGCGGGTTCCCATCAGCAATTAAATTCTCTACTGTGGGAACTAGAGCTGTTCGATTGTGATAAGAGTCTTGCAAAGGGGGTTCAACATTTGGGATGTCATTTAGTGCTCCGAAAGAGATTGTGTCATCTCCACATTCATTCCTAATTATGGATTGTTTGCATGCTGAAACATTGCAAAGGATATCATGTCAGGAAATACATAGCCGTGGGGAACTAATTAGAAAGACTATGGAGCACTTTATTTAAATTCATGTCATGCATAATATGAGAAATATTGTGATGCGAAAGTAAAAGACAAAAGGTTGAAATGACAGAGAATGAAACTCTCAAACAACTACAGTCATAAGACTACAGAGTCTAACTAGCACTGCTATAGAGGAGATCCAACTCCACCAAGCCAAGTCAGCCATTTCCGCATTACCCAGTTAGTTCCCACCGGTGTCAATCCATGTGGTTCTATCATTGATATACACATTCAAACAGCTAATACCAGCTTAGTTATACTGGCATTTGATAGTTCACCACCCCATTGTGACAATTGGCAGAGTTCTCCTCTTTTAGATTTAGGATTGTTGCACACATTTGCACACACATATGCCACCCATGTATAGTCATTTTCACTGACAATTTTTTGGCATTGGTTCCTCAATGCATACACATTAACCTTGTATAGCCTTTTGGCTACTCCCGACACACAGCTATCATCATTCGATTATAGGCTTGATCCTTGGCATAATCAATTGTCACATGACTTGGTTATGACCCTTTAGCATAAGCCCCCCACTGGCATCTAATAAGAACTGTTGCAGAGTTCACCTATATGCAAGAGCTCAAAGAGCACTGCAAAACCGGCTACCAAGGAAGCCTATGCAAAAGGTGATGTGTGTTATAGTTGCTTGAACTATTTCACACTAAGCTTTGTGCTAGGAATTTTTTACTTCTAGGCAGGATTTTTCTATTCCAGCCATAGGTCGAGTATGTTTTGTTGATTATTTCCTGGATTAGTTCGGGACACATGTAATGGAATTGTACTTGCAGTAGTTCTCTACCTGTGTACTTTCGTTTGCATTATTTTGTGGTGTAGTTGTAGTTATGATTTTATGTTGAATGCACCCTTACATTTGTTTCTAGATTTGAGGAGACACAGAACATCTAGACTATGTTCTACCTCTTCAATTCATTTTGGTGATGAACGTAGCCATTGAATCATTGCATAATCTTATGTGTAATTGAAAAGTTTGGGTGTGTTTGATTGAAGGTCAACCTTTAAAAATGTACTCAATATTCTACGGTTGTGATGTTGTTTACACTTTAGGAATCTACATACTAAAGGATTACTATTCCAAAACAAATTATAGTCACCATAGCTCATATTCTTGACCTATTTTGATCGGATTTTAATGAAATGCAGACTTTTGATTTTTTGCCTCTGTTGGTGATGATGTGAGTTGGGGAAGTTCCTGTTCCACCATCGAATTGGGTTGTTTTTTTTGCTAGCCATAGCTAGGATTATTCTCTAGCGGCTCAAAAACCGTAACTGTGGTTGATTGATTGATCTCCGACCACCATAGTCCATACTACATGTAATAGCTTTGTTTTGGTTGTTATAGTGCTTGCATTATTCTTGAGCGGTTCATATGCCACAGACTATGTCTTTGACTGATTTGATCTCTTTCACCATAGCTCACACACTAGCTGGGTTCCATTGCTAATAGTTGATTTATTTATGAATCTCTATTCACCATAGCTCAAACTCTATCACAGCTAGGTTCTGATTGTTGCTGTGCTAATCTCCTGATACCCAACCCTCGATTAGAGTAGCAAAATGTGTTTGTTAGTGAGAAATTATCACAACTGTAACTCTTATGAAACATAGAAGAAAACAATACGAATGCCAAATAAAAAATATCAATTTTTGGCATCACAATATCATCTATGGATTCAATACAAATGTGATCATATTTTGCAATATCTATCTTCATCATGGGGTTGGACCAAGGTGGAACATCAGGGGAAAATACATAATAAACGTTTGTCTTTGCATTGATATTTTTGTTGCTATTGATAAACCCTACCACATTTCCATATTGAACATCACCAAAATATGCACCATATCCTTCATAGGGATAGTAGGGTCCTCTTGGATGGAGTAATTGTTTAGCCTTGGATGGACTCCACATAATTCTTTCTAGTCTCTGTCGGAGTACTTGTCACCTCCATAATGAAGAATAGTAGTCCCTCTCTTGAGGGAGTCATGCACAAACAAGCCCAAGCTAGCACCTGCAATGGTTGACTTATGCACCTCGTAAACCACATCTATAATGCAAAAAACTTCGTTAATAGGGATAGGTAACTTTGGTGGTCCAAATGGATCCCATTCTGGTATGTACCTACTTAAGCATTATGTGAGGGTATATCTCTCTACAACACAAAAGACAAGTCCAATTAGCTTAAAAAACAGTTATAGTCACTTGAGAACAATCAAATAATAATTTGACATATGTACCTTCATGGAAAATACGCATTTTGTAGTCTGTCTATGTAGGCCTTAGCAATATGTTTCTTGATATAGCAACCTTTGTACCCTAGGTCTATAGCCAACTGAGAAACTTGCGCAGCATGCATTCTAGATAGTCATGGAGCATTCCTTAAAAGTATTATTTGGGATGCATTGAGTTTTGGCACATGGCCATCACCGCTATGGATTGGCCGAGGGTGTACACCCTTTGGTTTTGTACTATCACATATAGCCCTCTCTCTCAGTTGGTTTGCAAAAGGAAGCTTTCATATTTTGTATTCTATTCTTGACCATGCATGATTTTCCTCCCTTTATTCGTCAAGAACTTTCTGGACTAGGTTGAGATCTTGATGCCCTTTCATCATAGGCAACTATGCATACCAATTTTTCTTGATCATGATGCACACATCTTCAACTTCATTGAGCTATAGTAAGTAAGGAATCAACTCTCCCAATAGAATGTTATCCTCCTTGTATTGTATATCAAAGCAGAAGGAAATATTCAATTTGATAGAGGACTGATGCAAGCCTTGTATGGGGAGTCATCAACAAGGATTGTCCTTCTAGTATCACATCCAAATGCTTTTGAGATGTTTACAAAGGGTTTGAACATTGCCTCAATGCCAACCTTGTCAGGCCTATTTATCCTCATCTTGCTATAAGTGTAGCATCCTTGCTACTGAGACCATATAACAAAGAAAGGGAGGCTCTCATTTACATAATTTTGTAGCTTTCCTACCATATCAAGTACATTATGATCCATCACAATTGACCAGATACCTACATTAAATCCTTGTAGCAAGAATTATATGAATTTTATGCACCTAGGATGAATAACCATATAACTATTTTTGCCATACATAATAGACAGATGTATTGGTGACTTGAATAAGCAGCAACTCAATAGCAAGCCATTCAGGTCTAATATGACTATCATTCATTGCATATCCAAAAAAATTGGATGTGGACGTAGATGCAAAGGTATTTTTGGATGATTTCTCAGTTTTGGGAAAGATGGTGGAACACTTGAATCACTTAGCATTATGCTTTGCTAGATGCAGAGTTGCTGGTCTTAGTTTAATTCTAGCAAAGTGTGCTTTTGTTATTAGTAGGGGAATACTACTAGGACATATTATCTCCCAATAAGGTATGGAGATTGATCCCAACAAGGTTTCAGCAATTCAAAATGCAAAAGCCCCAAAAAACATCAAACAACTTCAAAGATTTATAGGTCAAATCAAATGCCATTGAAATTTCTAAGATACCTTGTAGATATTTGTTATCTTCTCACAAAGCTCACTAGAAATATCGAACCATTCATTTGGGGAAATCCTCAAGAATATGCATTCAGCATTTTGAAAAAGATGCTTATGGTGGCACCTATCCTACAACCCCCTAATTGGTCTCTTCCTTTTGAAGTATTTGTGGATGTTCAGATTCGGTAGTTAGTGTAGTCCTAATGCAACATAAAACACCAAAATGATTTAGACCTATCTACTATGCAAGCAAGATCTGGGAGTTTCCATTTTCTGAGCAAAAGCCCCCGAGCGACGACGAGCGGACAAAAGGTGGGAGGGGTCAATATATATAGGCTCAAGTCATTTTTGTGGAGCACAAAATTCCAAATTATTTAAGGAATATGTAAGTAAATACGAAATATTGATGATCAAAGATAGATATAAATATACCTTTATATAATATACATATATAATGTCCAAATGGTGACTTATTTTATGACTTTCAAATATCCTTTCTTTTCCTTTCACCATTGGTTGGATCATGAAATTTTGAGCAAATATCCTCCTTACAGCTCCTCAGGATGAGCTAAAATATATATATATAGCTTCTTTTTAATAGAGCCTCTGAGTGTATTCTGCTAGAGGAATATGGTTTGAAGACCTTGCCCCAACACTCTTCTGCTGATAGAATACCCTTGGAGAGCCTACAAGAATGGGTCATAACTTTTGCTCCTTAGCCCTGATTGAGGAGCTGTAAAATGGAAAAATATTCAAAATTTCATGATCTATGCAATGATAGGCTTAAAATCATAATTCCTATAGGTATAAGAGATAAATTAGAAATTTCAAGATGTATATGAGAGTTGCAACTTTTTCCTAATTCATATTATGGTAGGAAGGAGTTCATTAGGACCACATTTCCTTAAAAGTACTTAGGTTTGGAGAATTGGGAATATTTTGAAAATACCTCCTTTGCCTTCCCATATATTAGGGATTAATTTATGATCAATAATAATGCCTTCAATTATGAGATTTTCAATAACAAGGAATATGGTATACATTGTTACATGAGAGCTTCTCAATACTTCAAATATGGGATTGCTAAAGCTAAGGAAAACCTTTTTAAATTGATTGAATTACCATAATCCTCAAAAGAGAGTATGGTAGGGAGGGATTTATAGGAGTTTCTAAAGTGTTCACTATTTGTTCATATATAGATGATGTTCTTTAAAATGAGGGTTATAATGATTAATAAGTAAGTATATGGTTCCATGAATGAGAAATTAAGAACGAATTGTATATTCCTTTGAGAAATATACTAGCATGGTTGGTGTCAAACATTATCGCTTGGACTTTTCTGCTCGTAGGTTTTTGCTTGGAAAATGCGCACATTTGCAGGATCTTTAAAAAACATGAGAGAAACTATGCAGTCACAGAAAGAGAGGCACTTGGTATGATTTATGCATTGCATAAGTTTAGGCATTATTTATTGGCTAATAAGGTAAATTTTCATGTTGACCACCAAGCTTTGATTTATTTGGTCAATAAATAACAACTAACAAGAAGGCTTACAAGATGGATGCTTTTGTTATAGGAGTTTGATTACATTGTGGTACATAGACCAGGGAAACAACATGCCATAGCTGATTATTTGAGCAGACTATAGTCAAGAGAATCTCCAACTGGCATCAGGCTATATGAACTCCTTAATGCAGGTATATTTATGGTAAGGATAGAAGAACCAACAAATTGGTATGACAAGATGTTATTTTTTCTTACTGATGGACTAATCCTAGAAACATTGAATGGGGATCAAAGAAAGAAGTTAGTATTGCAAAGAAGAACTTTCCTTATTATTGCTAAAGTGTTGTATAGAAGAGGCATTGACCAGGTCATCAGAAGGTATGTCCAAGACTCTGAGCAACACAAGTATTAAAAGATGCACACAATTATGCCAAATCATGCTTGTCATGTCAAAGGGATGACATACCAATGGATAGTGACAGAATGCCACATTAGCCTATTCTTCCACTGGGACTTTTTCAAAAGTGGGGATTGGACTTTATTGGACCAATTGAACCTGCAACCAAATTCTTAGGTAGTCAATATATTCTTGGTGCTACTGATTATTGCACTAAATGGGTTGAGGGTGTAGCATTGAAGATATGCAAAGCTAGAACAGTTGCACATTTTTTGTATCATAATATTGTAATCAAATTTGGTGTTCCCATTGAGATTGTATCTGACAGGGGAATCCATTTCATAAACAAAACCATCAAAAAAATGACCAAGATGCACATGATGCTGCACAAAAAATCCATAGCATATTACCCACAAGCCAATGGATTGGCTGAAAGTTCTAACAAGCTAATGAAAAAGGTTTATAGAAGAACAATTGCTGATCACCCAAAGGATTGGGATCAGCATTTAGACTTAGTGGTTTGGGCACTAAGGACAACACACAAGGTAGCCACAGGATTGACACCTTTCAGGCTAGTGTATGGTTGTTGTGAAGCAGTAGTACCCATGGAGTTTGTTGCAGGAAGTCTCAAGGTAGCAATTGACAACAAACTTTCCCTAGAAGACTCCATCAACAACAAGATAACAATGGTCCGACGTGTTTTCAACAGAAGTCCAAACAATCCGACAAAATCGACTGAGAACTCCGCCAAGGTTTTGATGGGGACCAAACTAAACAAATTCGACTATGGTCTGCCTCACACATGCCGCACGTGTCTTTTCCAACTTTATGGATTCTGACTGAGGTCTGACGCCTTGCTCATGTATTCAATCCTGCGTCCGATCTACCCACTCTAGTCTGACTTTCGTCTAACTCTAGTGTCCACGATTCGACCATTCAGTCTAACTCCGATCCTCCAAATGAATCACAACAAAGTCTGACTACGCTCAGCCTATGCACAAGCAATCCAATGGCCTTCCGCCTATCCGACCTCATTTCTTGCCGACTCACAAGGACACAGAGGATACTGGATTTGCCGTACCGACTCATCAACACCCATATGTACACAGATTCCATGGTGCTAAATTTGACAAGGCCGCTTGCACAAGTAACACCCTCACCATGAGAAATAGCATCATCACCCCCAATCGCCACTTCAAACTACTAGTCCGATACATGTGAGACAACCAGAGAATCTCCACACAAGCCCAGTGAACAACAACTTCTCCACAAAAACTTCCCTTCAAATGGATCCAAAGCATAGTTTGAGGCTCACAAATCCATTGCCTTCCAAACCATAAGAGTCGTTGCTAGAGCTCCTTCATAGAGCCGCTCTTCTAGACGATGACATGGGTCGCAGCAAGAAGTCCCTGACTTTGACAAGAAAGAGCCTCCGAAAGAGCCCAGATGAGGAGAAGGCGATCGTTATTGTGGAAAGTGAAGAGACAAAGTCAGATGACAAAACCCGCTAGCCACCACTCAAGAAATAGATAGTGATGGCCAGTTTTGCCAACTTCAAGGTCTCTTTGGACCTCAGCAAAAACAAAAAATGGTTGAAGAAGATTGTCTTGCTTCAATACGTGAGTCTTCTATGGACATCCAAGAGGGCTCCACAGGATCCTCTCGCACAGTATGAAGCTCTCCAAAAATCTGGAGGTATGTTAAGCAATAATCTCATGGTGACACTTGAGATTATCTCGGAGGTTTTTTAATTGCCTTTGATTAAGGAGGAAGTTGCATACCAAAAGGATGTAGATAGTGAGATGCACAAGGAATTCAGACCGCCTGAACCGCAAAAAAATTATTTCTTTGCTAGTAATGTGCAAGATACAGGCTGTCGCCAACAGTTGGTGTGGATCTCAAAAGGATGTAGCTTTTGGTAAAGCCAAACACAATGAGCAGGGATTCCTATGTAGTACTTTGTGCAGCCAAGAAGGGCATACTCATAAGTTGGGCTCACCTATTGCACTCATGTTTGATGAGCGAGATTGCAAAGAAGGATTTGACTACCTTCCAATATTTCACCCTTCATTGTAGCATTGTTCGAATTTGCAATGCATAGCAAAGAAGAGATGCCAAATGTGATTATACAATACCAAGAAGATAGAAGCTAGCTCCACTATGGCATATTTGCTCATAGGATAGGAGGATCTAAGAGAAGAAAAGAAATATAAGAAGGGCATTAATGATGAAAGGGAGACACCACCAATAGCTTTTGTTTTGTATTTTGATGGGGCCTTTAGTCCTTCATGCCAACATGGAGCCGGGGGGATGGTCTTGATGAACTTTGAAGGTCAAGAAGTATGGGCAAGAGGACAAGAGCTTCTAGGTATCATAACTAATAATGCAATTGAGTCACCCAGAGAACAATGATTGACCTCAATGCTTCACATACCTTCAAGGTTCACGTGAAGGAGTATTTCTAGTAGAAAGGGGTTTGTGTCCTTGACTTTTTGTAAAAAATCCTCTCCACTGAAAGTGCCATGTATTGAAGGCATAGCCTCCACCCACATGGACACTTACCATGGGATAGGATAAATACACCTTTAGTGGCTTGATCCACCACATAATGTTTTGGACTATGTGATTGTTACATTTTGAAACTTACTATTGCCTTACAATAGTCGGACTGATCTCAGATGGCTATATAAACCTTGTATTAGCTTCTGTTGAAGAGAGAGTTATTGAATTGATGTATTCTCTACTAAAACATAACATAAAAGAAACATACTACCTTTGCAAGGATTTCTCTATTCTTTTTACACATCTCGTGATAGATTTGTAGTCTGATTACTTTCCAATTATACTCTGACTGCTGGCACCTTGTTGTCAGGAGTGGATACATGTTTTTGTTTTTCACTTGTCTCAAGACACTCTGAACAAGAAACAAGGGAAACGACCTCAAGAAAATGAACAATTCAAATGGATAGAACAACAATTCAATGTATAATAGAAAGTCATAAATGTATTAGGAAATATTACAACCACAATGCAGCTTCTATTAACAAAAGAACCAAAGGGAAGCAACTTCATATACGCATTATGAAAAACTACACCCACAATGAGAGCAAACATAAAGAAGAATGGCATTGGTGCCATTCCCCAATAATCATATGATATTGTGAAGAATGGCACCAGTGCGATTGAGACAGATTGTGAGTTTGTGGTTAATGGGACTAGTGCCATCCTATTGACAAATAATGCTCAAAATCATGTGATCATGCATAGTACTAACCCAATAGACTGCTATAAAGGAAAGGGTTAGATGCCCTAACCCTAATGCTAAAAGTGTTTGTATATATTCTACATTTTCAACTAAATCTAGTGTGCAGTTAGTCATTTGTGATGTGCTCTCTAGCTACTCCCTCTCTCCTCATCTCCATTCTTCTCCTCTCCCCTCTTCATATTTCGTCATGTTATCAAAGCTTGGTTCTACCTTCCATTGAGGCACTGCGATCCTTCCATCGCATTGAGAATTTCTTTCTATTCATTCCATCCTTGAAAGAGGAGAGATTCTTTGAGTTGATTGTGTGTGTGTGTGTGTGTGTGTGTGTGTGTGTGTGTGAGAGAGAGAGAGAGAGAGAGAGAGAGAGAGGTTTTTCTCTATCCTCTGTGAAAGGAGAGCATAGAGAGGAGAGGTTCTCTATGAGAGCAATTCTTTGTGAGAGATCTTTAAGTGCAGTACCAAAGCAAAGAGTCTTCTATGACCCCTATCATCTCAGCCTTCTACAGTGCCAACAGACAAGGAGGCTCCAACGACACCTCCAAACTTCAAAGGCCTTGAAGGTGGCCCATAGACCAACAAACAACACTGTCTACCTCTTGACAGCCAAGGCAATGCTGAAGCAACTTTGTAGCACCTACATCTACAACAACCTTACAATGGGCTGTGTCTATCCATACTCTTCAATGCAGAAAAGACCTTATGGGACTGGTGGCTCTAACCCTTTCTCTGTACCAGAACAACACTCCAAACAGGAGAGTTGGCTCCTCCTCCAATAGTATCGACGTTCCAAGCATGCACATGCACTCTCCACAATATCCGACCACCAATTGTAGCACTACAGCTCTACTGACTGGCTCCTTCTCCATGTTCGAAGCATGCATAGGCACTCTCCACAATATCCGCCCGCCAACTGTAGCACTATAGCTACCACGACTGGCTAACAAATTCTACAACCACCATAGCTATGGCAAACAACTCCTCAAGCTTGCTTGCTACCACAACTCCAATGCCTTTGATGTTCAATGCCTTCCAAAGCTCATGCACCATTAACGCTCAGCTGACTGAGCATGGAGGACCCTACATAGGTGACTTAGTGCCCAAATACTTGTCTTCAAGCTTGATTGCCATACCAAACTGTCAAGATGTAGCACTCGTGTCTATGCTTGACCCACAAAGGACAATTTGTTCATGCATGGTGTTTGCTTACCAAGCAACAGCTGTAATCTTTATCCACACCTAAATTGTGACCCATGCATTTCTTTGTGGGTTCCAATTGTTCACACATAAATGGTGACCCATGCATTTCTTTGTTGATTTCAATTGTTCCACTATTATAGTGCTCCAGGACCTCTATTTGGCTCCAAGAGGTACCTCTAAGTATCATGCCTTTCAAAACTATAATTCCTCCCTCCCCATTCTACTCAGCTTTCTCCTCTGTAATTCCATACCTCAAGGCTGATTTCTCCTCCCAGCTCTCAATTCTATGGTTCTTTTTTTTCAATCATAGGACTTTACCTGTGTTCTTAGCATATATTTCATCCCATGGCACACATGTCCCTAGACTATATGTGTACATTGCCGATTTGTAATTCAAGACAAATAAATGCCTTTGACTCCCAATCCACCATATTGGCAAGCTCATGGGTCTTGTTCTAGCATTATCTTTTTGTCTTATATAACCTTCGTCTTGGAAGTACATAACCTATCTATGTTGTTTATTATGGTCTTTATAGCTCTCTCTTGCAAGCTATTTATTTGAACTAATAATTTCTCTCAAAGCACATAGTTAACAAGATTGTTTTTCTTTGATATTAATGAATGCTTTTGCTTAGTGCCAGTGGAACCTTAGCTCCATAAAAACTATGTGGAAGTGAAATTTTGATACTATATTTGCACATACCAAATCAACGTGCTAGTTTGACACGTGGTGTACAAGATACAAAGCATGAGACAGAGTGCATGAAAACAAAAAGACAAAAAACACCTACCTCTTTGTGAGAGTCTAGGGACTTGACCCTAAAGGTGGTTCGAGCACTGGTGTCTTGTGAGCACAAGGGCCTAGCACTCTACTCCAGGCCTTGACATTGTTGCTAAAGGGAGGTAAAGCTATAACTATCAACAGTAGAACTCCTAGTATCATCAATAACAGAGCTATATTACCATCGAGTGAATTCATGCCAATTTTTATTGTTTGTACTACTAGAATTACCGCTAGTAATTTGAACTTTCCCATGGTGTTTTCGCCACTTTATTGGTAGTAAGTGTCATTTTATCGACAATGTGTTGCCAATTTCCTTTTTGTAAGACCAGTAAGTTTTTGTCATTATTGTATGCATAATTTCATGAATTCAAATCATGCAAAAATTTGTGTAATTACATAAATATGTAATCTCTAGATATGATATTTCAAAAGTACATCCAAAAATAATAATGCAAAAGGATATGTCACTATTGGTAGAATGATACCTCATAAAATTAAAGGTATTGAAACTATTCCCTTACACAACAATATAAATTATGTAGTAGGTACATTGGTGACCCATAGATTTTGTAGGTAGCATTGGTGATCCATTTAATGTTCCAACTATACTACAAAATCATCTTTCAATTAGTCAAATGGTAGAAAATAATGCAAAACCTTTATTTCAACAAGCATGTCTAGAACTTCGAGGAACTTGATAATTTCAATGGGATCATTGCAAAAAGAGTAAAGATTAGAGAATGTTTGAGTTACATTGAACTATTACTAGGAGATCTCAAATTTCTTTCATTGAAAAGATGTCTAAGGACATCAAAAATTTTATCTTACATCATGGTCTAGGAGTACAAACACTCTCTAGTTCAATCATGTAGATATTTGGATTTCTTCAACATTTTTCTTGAATAAGGGGCTTATTTCTTTTCACTTTGGTTGATGATTTTTCCAAAGAGACATAAATCTATTTTCCTCAAGAAGAAAGTTGACGCACTTAATGGCTTTAATGAATTCATAGCTGTTGTTGAAAAGTAGACAAGAAAGCACATCAAAATTGTCTGATGTGACAATAGAGGAGATTAGAAATTAGATGAGTGAACTCTGCAAGTATCATAGAATCAAAAGTCTATTCACTTGCATATATACTCCAAAATAGAATGGATGTACGAAAGGGTATTATGAAGTCACCTAGTAAATGAATCCAAATGTAAATTAATCTCTAAGGCCTTTTTTGACAATCTTTAAGTCCTACTTTAGAGCTAAGGATGGTGTGAATTTCACCATATACAAGGCATAGGATCAATTCCTAACCCTATTCCTAAGGGGTGTGTGTATATGTTCATCTTTCTACTCAATATAGCAAAGTGTACACTTAGCTATCTTCTGCATTTCACTCTCCCTCCCGATTCTCCAACATGGTATCAAAGCCACTCATGTTCTCTCCATTGTGAGAGAGTTCAAGGCCTTAATTCATTGAGTCACAAGTCCTTAATCTTTTTAAGATGTAGCCTCTTTCTTCCATTGGGGCAACAAGCATTCTTCTTGAAGGATCTTCATATCTTATCTATCTCATATTGTAAGTCATTTCTTCCTTGTCGATCTTCCTCAAGAAGTTATTCATTCCTCTTGATACAACTCTACACATCCTCCTTTTAGTGATGTATTTCCTTATGGAAGGTTTGTGAGGTTTTCCATCTATGTATTTGAGAGAAATTCTAATTTTATGAGATTTCTTCCTTATGCTTGAGTGATTTATTCTCCTTATGAGAGATATGGTTTTGAAAGCTACTCCCCCTCTTAGGATGTCAAGTCTTTTTAGTGCAATATTGAGGATTTCATCTTCTACTCTCGGGCGGTTCACCTCACAAAATTTTAGTATACCACATGCATTCAAAAGGAGGGGTATTTTAATGGAACTTTAGGGAAAATTTTAATAGATTTACAATAACAAGAGGGGTTTTTTAATTCAACTTCAAAAAAAAAATCCGTTAGTTCATAATTAAAGAGGGGTATCTTTATTGAGGATATTTTTTAGTTGAGGGGTTTTTTAAATACCCCTTGAATACACGTGATACCTAGGGTGTCTTAGTCGTGCGCCCCCCGAGCTTCTACTCAACTACTTTAACTTATAATAGGAAGTGCTAGTCAGCTATAAGGCTACTAGGAAGCAAATACTCCCTACAGGTAATAGCCAAAATGCAAATCCACATCAAAACAGCAAGGCTAAATGAACATAATGGCAGAATCAAACTTGACCACACGAAAAGCAATCACATTGAGTGTGTGGGTTGGAAGTCATAATAATCATTTTGGTTGTTTTGTATCTCCTTGAAAAGCTTTATAATTCCTTGTTCAAGATTTTCCTCTCATCGCTCACTATATATGGCATTGAATCTTACCACCATAGGGAAACCTATTGTTGGATAATGTGGCTTAGTATGTTGATAGCGTGAGTGGATTTCATAGGGAGGTCACCCTGAGCCTCCTGCATTTGGTTGAGTAATAGATCTTCCTCAAATAACAAAAAGATATCTTGGAGGTCCTTAGAGGGCCTTCAATTGGGACATCAGTTCGTATCTCGATAGAAGGGGCTAGTGCCATTTGGTGCTCAAACATCTATGCTCCACCATAACCCACCTTGTAAGACCTTTTTGGGTATCAATTCAATACCAAAAATGGCTAATGGCAAGGCTTCTCATTCATGGGCAATCACTAAGGCATCACCCATGCCTTCATGATTACCACTTCTCATTCCTTAAGCTTTGCCACTATTGAAATAGATTAACCTCTCCTACTAAGAGGGCTTTCATCTCCATTAAGTAGGTTTTCACATCTTGAGAAAATTATAGCCTTTGGGCACTTGGCTTGGGTTGGTGGGTAAACTCGCATCTTGGTACCTTCTACTTTGGTCATCATCTTGATGCCCCAACCGTAAAAAAGTAGTGATCAAAGTAATCAAGCAATGCAGCTCTCTAATTGTAATCACTACATCTAAGATCATGCCCTAAGGGAATACAGGTTGCTAGTTTAACATTTGTATTTGGAAGAAAGATGGCTTTAGGTTCTTCATCTTCAGCTTCTTCACAAGGTGCTCCAAAATACTATTGACACCAACTTGTCAATCCAAAAATAAAACCCTGAACATTATCTGTTTTGATCTTCATGGTGATGCCATTATTCACTATGTCTCATGCACCATAGGTGTCTCAATGATTGAAATGGTAGCCAATGAGTACACTGTGCTCATAACCAAGCTATCTTGTAGGCATAGCTAGATTTGTGAGCTGTAGGTTCTTCTTTTGGTTCTCTTGGATCCTATTGCAGCTACACTCCACAAATCTTCTCCTTCCTCCCACAGAGCTACTGAGCTTCTAGGCATTCACACATGCTCTTCTAGATCACCTGGGCTCTGATACCACTTGAGAGTGCTCTCAATGGAAGCAAAATGGAAGAGGGAGAGAGAGAGAAACAAAGAGCCACACAAGTTTTTAGTGGGTGCAGCACACCCTAATCTTCTTTTCATTCATTTATATATGTGTTTGAGTATTGTACATAACTGGGGTAAAGGCACAGTGACCTTTAACCCCCACAACAGTGACATTAGACTTCTTGGTGGAGACTAGGGATAAAATGATCCTAATTGTCTCAAGCCCAAGAGTCCTAGCAAAGATTTAAAAATCCTTGCTAGTAGGCTAGTACTTGGAGGAATTGACATCTAGTAGTGGGAATCTACCATAGTTTACTCCAACCAATATGTTGCAACTAGTACAATTCAATGGAAATAGGAATGTATCCCAACATCAAGCATGCCTCATGTATCAAAAGCATGGCAAAGATCTAAACACTCAACTCTCAATTGCATGGTAAAATTCTAGTGCACTCACATGCAACCTGCTTGTGTGAGCTACTCGCCTATGAGAGTTGTGCATGCACTCATGAAAGGGCTTGTGCATTTATGTAACCTACTATTCTTACTATTATAAAGGTGACAAATTATGTGAAGATGCTATTACAACCCATTGTTCTTGCTATTATAAATGTGAGAAAACATGTGAAGATGCATTACAAAGGATTTCCATGCCACAACTACGGAATAGACAAAAAAGACATACATGATACAATTCTCTAGTATATTCATGAGCAAGATGCTTTGCAACCAATTTCCAAGTAGTACCAAGGTTGCATAATAATGTGCCTCAACTTGTGTGTAGGGTGAAGAGGATGGTTGCCTCTAAATAGTAGAAACATGCTACTCTCTCTCTTTGCTTGTTTCTTCTTCTTGAATTGCAAGCTCCATTCTACTCTTCTATGCACTCTACACTCTTGCAAGCATGTGCAAATTCTAGCCAAAGTAATGATCTACATTTGAATCAAACATATATAAAAATTGATAAATTCATATGCATACACAAATATATGTAATACTTATTCCATTTAAGAAAGCACACAAACAATGGACTTATTAAATATTTTAAAACATTTCATGCAAAATATTTTAAAACCTATGCACATTATTGTGGACATGTCCATACAGCAAACATGCATTTTCTCTTCCATGCAAAAATTATAATCCTCCATGCATCCATTCATTGGCATCATATCTTTTCATGAGATGACTTTTAGACTAAGGTGTAAAGGACAAGCGTGACATACATTTCAATGGAGAAGTTCAATTGATTTCGTAGGTGTAAAGGTGGAGATAGCCCAATTAAGCTAACATCAAGTTCACTTGATTTCTTAGGTGTAAAGGTGGAGATAGCCCAATTAATCCAACATGGAAGGTATAACTTCACTCAAAATTTCATGCAAAGGGCAGGGTTAGAAACCAATACATCCTTTACCCACTCCTAATATCTTTCCACTAGGCTACATGAGATATTGTGAAAAAGTTATTGTAAAAAGGTTTTAAACTCTTACACAATGTTATGTAAATAAGGGGGGGTAGAGGGACTTCCTCATTAATCATCCTCCTCTTTACAACCCCCTTGACCTTTACCACTCCTCATAATAGATGGGAGGGGGCCCTTCCCTCAATAAGGAAAGTCCTCATTAATCACTCTTCTCTTTACCCCCCCCCCCCCCCCTTTTGCCTTTACCACCAGTCCCTCCTCCTTTCCAACTAATTAATACATTTTGAATTCTTTTCAGTTTAGAGGATGTATTTGTTTTCTATCTTAGCTATCTTAGCCCTTCTCTTCATCATATACACATGTTGAATGCAATGAGTCTCTTCATTTGGAGCTCAATATAGTCCCCTACTCAACTTTTATAACAAGAGGCACAAGTGCCTAGAGCACTGCCCCTTAAAAAAACATGAGTAACTTGACCGGTCTATGACAGGCTAGTAACCTCCCACCCTCTCTCTCTCTCGCTCTCTCTCTATCGCTCTCACTCTCTCTCTCTCTCTCTCTCTCTCTCTCTCTCTCTCTCTCTCTCTCTCTCAATTTACATGTTCTTTATGTGTATGTCTAGAAGGAAGTAGCAAAAAATCCATTGGAGTGTCTCTCTCTGTGCCTCTTTATATATGTAAAGACACGATTATTTTGTGCCTTTCTAGAGAACACACTTTCACACCGTCTCTCTCTCTCTACATATGTGTGTGTATATGTGCGTGTGTGCATGTGTGTGTGTGTGTGCATGCACATGTCTCCCTCTCTATCGTATATGTTATAGAACACAATTAATAAACTTGGAACAACTTTAAAAAATACTTTTATACCAATGCAGCTCTCTCTCTCTCTCTCTCTCTCTCTCTCTCTCTCTCTCTCTCTCTCTCTCTCTCCATATGGATGTATAATAAGACAACAATAGAAATTTCATTGTTGAAACCATCAGACAAAACATGAAAATTGAAAGTGCATGCATATCCGAAAGTCCATAAGCTCCAATAGTCAAATAACTACAGGTGCACATAGAGGTTCACTAATGAAGTAGACATCATGCAGGATGTCCTAGATGTGCTGAAATCAGTAGATGTCAATGATGCATGTATCCCGGCATGCCAATGATACCTACGCAAGTAGAAAAGGATAAATGTAAGAATTTAGAAAGTTGACTGGCAAGACACTTGTTTACAAATGAAACCTGTGATGCTCTATGAGAGTGCTTACCATCACGTGGACTAGTGATTCAGTGTCTAAAGAAAGTGTATGCATAGTCTCTGTTTCTACCTCAACAACCGAAGGCAAGCATCGGTCGACGCACTCTGTATCCTCTAAATACCAAATGCAGAGCCTCATGAACCACGTGCCGATTGGGAGGTATCTATAATCAAAAGAATAGTGTCTTTGCACACTCATAATTACAAAAAAAAACAGCGTTCATATATCCTTTTAAGAACAGAATGAAATGTTAGGGACCACCCACCCGTAGAAGCTCAACTCAAGAATGTCAACCAACAATTGTGCGAACACGCGGCACCTCGATCGAGGGGGATCTATTATAGCAAAGAAAGTCAGTAAACATAATGATGTTTGTTTAAGAATATACAATACTCAAATGCGACTTCAAAGCAATCATGCACCTGGCACTACCACAACGGAGTGAGTGACAAATGTGAAGCTCCTGTCCATTGTATCTAGCTGCATGCAAGAGCATGTCCGTGGGTTTTTTAAAAAACTATTCATTAATACATGAGCTATATTGAAAGTATTGTACAAACAACAAAACTTATGCTTTTACTTTTCAATGAAGAATGGTTCAATGTAGGAAGTCAACAAACATACATACTTGCTTTTCTTACTGCACTTACAAGACTTCCTTATACACAACGTTCATAGTATATGGTACTCTTTAATTCTTGTCACTGGCCTCGTCGGCCTTGTCTTGAACAAATACTTTGACGGCACTTGATGATCGCACACCTGAGAAAGCCACATATAATTATCTGTGACTGTAACACTGGTGTAGCCAAGTATAAGCCAAGAATGGTCATTGTTTGACCTTGGGCCTTATTAATTATCATGCCAAATGCTAATCGACTGGGAAATTGCCTCCTTTTCATATCAAACGGTAGTTGGAAATTGCTTGGAATGAAGGTTATCCTCGAACACCCTATCACCGATATGCATACCAATGATGATCTCGGCCTCCAACACCTTTGTGTGGAACTCTTTGCATATCAACCGAGTACCATTGCATAGTCCCTTCTGTGGATCTAGGTTGTGAAGTAAAATGATTGGAGCATTTATCTTCAGAACCAATCGGTGACGTGGATAACCACTCCCAAGGTCAAGCCTATTGAGGTACTCCGTTGCATACAGAAATGAATCTACATCTGTACTATTCATTGAATCTGCACTTAAATACTCCTTTCTCTCCCTTGCCATTGCATTTAGCACTGCTGCATTATTGATTGCATCAACTTCAAGGTTCCGAGGTGCAAGAATTGCATGCTTTTCAAAGTACAATGCAAAGTTCACAACTTGCGAAAGTCCATTGTACACCCACTCAAGCTGGCCGCCCAATTATGCTAACATGAAGTTCATTTGATTTCTTAGGTGTAAAGGTGGAGATATAGCCCAATTAAGCCAACATGAAAGGAATAACTTCACACAAAATTTCATGCAAAGGGTGGGGTTAGAAATTAATACATCCTTTACCTACTCATAAGATCTTTCCACTAGGCTACATGAGATATTGTGAAAAAGGTATTGTAAAAAGGTTTTAAACTCTTACACAATGTTATGTAAATAAGGGGGGATAGAGGGACTTCCTCATTAATCACTCTCCTCTTTACACCCTCCCCCTTGGCCTTTACCACTCCTCATAATAGACGGGAGGGGGGCCTTCCCTCAATAAGGAAAGTCCTCATTAATCACTCTCCTCTTTACAACCCCCCCCCCCTCCTTTTGCCTTTACCACCAGTCCCTCCTCCTTTCCAGTTAATTAATACATTTTGAATTCTTTTCAATTTGGAGGATGATTTGTTTTCTATCTTAGCTATCTTAGCCCTTCTCTCCATCATATCCACATGTTGAATGCAATGGGTATCTTCTTTTGGAGCTCAATATAGTCCCCTGCTCAACTTTAATAACAAGAGGCACAAGTGCTTAGAGCACTTCCCCTCAAAAAACATGGTTGCAAGATTACTATCAAGCCAAGTGGCTAAGGTAGAGAGTGTATAACTTCATGTTGTTCACGCCCAAGGGCTCCCAAAAAAGCATTTTTCTCTATGCTATGTAGCCCTCGCCCTAACGGGCCAGTATTAATAAACCCACAAGTGTATAAGTATTAATAAACCCACAAGTGTATAAATGCTTGAACTTGTATGTTGTGGGTGTATAAATGCTTGAACTTGTATGCACAAGACGTACCCAAAGATGATGCCTCCTCGGACTTGTGAGCACATAGACGTACCTGAAGATGACGCCTCCTAAGCCTCTTGAACATTGCCCGTATGCTTATGGAACTCAACGCATGTTTCCCAATCACAGTCTTTGATAAGTCCATAAGATAGTACCCTAAATCAAATGCTTGGCCTGCAAAGGAGAAAGCATGGAAAGCCTTGGAGGGGATGTAATTGAAGAGGTAAACAGTGACATGATTGAGTGTTGAATGCTGGGAACGGTGGCTGGCGAGCTTGTTCGCGTGGGATGCGTTGTCTTGAATGCGCTCATTGCTTCTTATCGTCATCTTTCAATTCCAATACAAAAAGTGGCCTTCAAACGATGACAATTTTGAGTGATATGCAGGAAACATCCTCCAACAGTCGTTGTCGATCGATTGATATTGGCCTTGAGCTTCCTCTCCGCCTCAGCATTTTGGAGTGATATCTGTGTTGCTTGACTATGGATACTCTCACCCGGAGACCTGTTCGTGGACGACCTGATCAGCTATTGCAGCAGCTAGGTGTCAATGTTTGCTCCACGAGGATTCATTTCTGTATGAGCTGATCGAGTTGATCACGTGGTGGCCAGCTATACAGCTCTAAGGTCGAACCTGTGCAATGGATATTTCTAACCTTCGCTTAATCTGAGATAGCGTGTGAGCTTGAGAAGAAACTGCCGATCGGATAGTGGACAATTTTGCCCATTGACGACTCATATATGGGTTACTGGAGCTCATCCGCTGGCTCTGGCTCCTCTCTTGGCGTTCATGTGCGCCCCCTCTCTTTCGTTGTCCATTTGCTTGCTGTCGCCGCGGTCGTATTGGTCTTCGTGTGGACGTATCTTTACCGTGGTGGCCTTGCCTATAGCTCTACATCACTGAGCCTTCTCTTCAATGTAAGTGAACAAGGTTTTGTGTTTTGTATTGATTGCGAACATGTTTTCCAACCGTTTTCATAGTGATTGATGATTTACATCTGAACGGTAGGATTTTCGAAACTCCAGGCGCACTCATGAATTCCAAAAGATATAGAATTTCGTTTTCAGTAGCTCTAGGTGGATTCCAGTACTCCTTCATTCTTCTATTATTGACCATGTATCCTATACAGGTACATCCTGTTATGATGGTTTTGGGCTTCATTTTTCTTTTTAGCGAAGGTATACATACATGATACTCCATAAACTAGCCAATGGTTTCATCTTTGTAGAAAACGTTGGTTGATTTTGACGAGAGGCGACTCGTCTGCAGCTATTATGGTTTACAAGATCCTGCCGGGGTCCAAAATGACAAAGAAGACAATTCATCTTTCGCTTCAGCTTGCGGCTTTTGCACTGGCTGTGGTGGGACTCTGTGCTGTCTTCGAATACCATAATCTGAGCGGCATTGACAACATGTATAGTTTGCATTCTTGGTTGGGGGTGATAGCGGTCGCCCTTTTCGGACTTCAGGTTGAACCCTTTATTTGCTAGTTACAAATAAAAGAAGGCTGGCTGCATTCACCACGACACTTTTCTGGCACGATATCTTGATATTTCTTGAATCTTCATGTTCGTTGCTGCAGTGGTTGGTCGCTTTTATCTCTTTCATGTTTCCGGGTCTGCGGGAACCCGCCAAAGCTGCGCTATTGCCATGGCACGTATTCTCCGGACTGTTGATCTACGGCTTGGTTCTAATTACGACAGAGCTTGGGCTCTTGGAGAGGCTAACTTTCCTAGAGGAAGGGAGAGTCGGAAGATTTAGCTCGGAGGCAATTCTTGTCAATTGCGTGGGCCTTATAATTGCATTGCTAGGTGTATTTGTTTACATTGTAGCGGTTACACCACCGGATGGTCCTAAATCTGATCCTGATGGGTACACTGCGATCGAGTCAGAGACAGTCGAGTACACTGCGATCGAGTGAGAGGCAAGGGTCTCTCTCTTTGTTGTATTACCTGCAAATCTTAAGTATTTTACGCCTCAGCACTAGAAATAAGCATAAGTTCATAGGTAAGCCTCCTGCTCTCAATGTTTTACTATTAATGCTTTGTCAATATTGCACCCTTATTCTCATGTTTAAGGACTATGTGATCACCAAAAATTGGGGTTTAATGTCTAATGTGTAAGGCCTATGTGTTCACCACCAAAAAGTGAGGTTTAATGTCAAGGTAAATGGCAAATTTTGGAAATTGACCTTTAAATTGAAAATGGAAGCTTTTAAAAGTTGTCCATTTACGTTATATTTTTTCCTTAAAGCTTGCAAAATTTCAATATAGACCTTTAAAGCTTTCCTCGTAAGGAGTCTTCCTCTCCCTCTCATAATAAAATGGCTAGTGAGCTACCACTCAACCCTCATTTTATGAGGGGTGCTAAAGTTATTGCAAATTATGATGAGAGAGAGAGAGAGAGATTTTAAAATCCTTCCTAAAGTAGCAACTTAGGGAAACTAGCAATTATATCTTGAAATGAGAAAAGCAAGCAATACATGCACAATCTTACTATTGGACTCCTTGGTCAAATAGATTCCTCTAGAGATGCCCTTTTATAAAATACTACATCCACTTACATAATGGGCAAGCACTCTCTTCTTTTTATTTTGTTAGTAGCCTATTTATATTTGTCAGCATTACATTAAAGAGTGAGTGCCATATGAAAGATTTAGAAATCCTTTAGACTGAGTTTCAAACTTGACATTTTATTACCATTTCAATGTTAGTGAAATGAGTATTTTAAGAATGGACTTTCATCCTTACACACACATCTTTAGGAGTCATTATGTAGCATAAATAGGATATTTTAGCTTAACAAATCCAAAACTACTCTGCATCTTGAGAGTCCAAAACCAAAGTGGAGTGTCTCAAATTTCTTTAGCCTTACTTGTGCCATTTCCTTCTTCTACAAGTGTATCCTTCTAATCAATGTTTCTACAAATGGGTAGCAATGAGCTAGATGGTCTTTCAATGATTATCAAGAGTCTATGTCATTTTATTAAGCATCCACCTCAATTGAAGAATATTGGGTCACAAGCATGGGGAACTCCTTGGTGTATGGCAACTCCTTTTCCCTTCTATTAGGATAAAAGGCTATATGGGAGACTTTGAGGAATATTGGTTACCACCAGACCTCCCATAACCCTTTCTCTCATGTTTCTCTCACCTGTCATTCTATAAGGAAGGCTTTTTAGGCTTTTAATTTGAGTCACAATCTAACTCATCTCTCTGTAGGTGTATCTCTTGTACTAGAAGGTCACTACACAAGGGGCTCATGGCCTTCATCACTTTGCCTTCGAGCCTCTTTTCCTTCTCTTCGTGATTTCTGTTGGTGTTTATAGAGAGAAGCATGGAAAGCATCATATGTGTGTGTGTGTGTGTGTGTGTGTGTGTGTGTGTGTGTGTGTGGAAAGAGAGAGAGAGAGAGAGAGAGAGAGATTGCAAAAATGTTTGAAACAAAGAACTAGATGAGAGAGAGAAAAAAGAAAGAAAGTTTGGTTGCAACATCATAAAACCTGTGAGATGGTCGGCATGTGCGGTCCACTGTGGTATCCTAGCTATGACCTTGCGTCGAGACAAGTGCTAGTGTCACCCACACCGGTCGTGCCTCCAATCTGGTGAGCATGGAGGGAAGGTCACCAAGATTGATTTATGCCTCAACCCGTTGGTGAGTCTGCCATGTTTCACTCTAGTCCTCAGATTTGTTGTCTCACTGGGACCTATTGGTCAGTCTTGTTTGATTAGAAAAACTCAGTGATTGTGCTTTGAGTGGTGGACTCTAGCTATACATCCTGATTTTGCCTTTGTGTCCAATATGTAAATGCTCCTTGTACTAGAAGGCCTCATGAATGAAAGTTGCCAAAGATTTTTGATGTGGGTAGGACAAGAAAATGGATAGGGGTTGGAACCCATCCTTAAAGAGATAGTGATAGCAACCTCAAATCTCTAGTATACAGGCCATTTGAAAGCAAAGTGCCCCTTTGACTCAATCTCTTGCCAATCGTTGTGAGTACAGATGCAACCTCTTTGGTCTTCTCTCAAGGCAAAGTTGGTGTGATGAGATATGGAACTACCAGATCGATATTCTCAAGGTGTGGGGGAGATGGCTCCATGTATATCTTGGTGCATCAATCAAGCCGTCCTCTGAAATACACAAGAAATGGTGGTCCCTGTAGAAGCTAAGCTTTATAAGAAGCTCATTGGGTGGTAACTAAGTCCTAGATGTGTGTAGTTATAAAAGGTCCTCTGTGATAACCTAGTTCACCTCATGATATGTCAACTGAACAACAAGGGCCTCAATTGTATACTGAAAGGGGGGCTATATGTATTTTGAGAGCCCAACCTCTCAAACCATATGTGTGTATTTATATATCATCACCTCTAATCACCCTACTTAAGCCATGGATGAAGATAGTGCTAGCAATGGTGGCCTAAGTCGGCCTGTAGTGTGAGATTCATAATGCCTAATGTGGTAAATGTTAGAGTTAGCTCAAATGTCCACCTCTCATGTAACCCACCAATATTCTGTGTACCCAATGTTGTAAGGCCCCCATATGAGGAGAAGCCATGATGCGTATCAGATATTGGGAGGGATCCCCAGTTTAGACACTGGAAGGGGTCTTAGAGTAGACCAGATGGTTATGAGACGGCTTAGGAGCCAAGAGTAGATACCCGTCTGCACAAAGGGGGGGTTCGGGGGGGCGATAGCCCCCCCGATAGCAGGGGGTCCGGGGGGCGCAGGCCCCCGGTGGGGGTCTGGGGGCAAAGCCGGCATGTTTTCTGCCCGCCGGCATGTTTTCTGAAGGGTCGGCTGGTCTTCCAGGCCGACTGTCTATTAGGCCAACTGCCTATTACAGGGCCGACCGTCAACCACTTACACTATATAAGTGGCCACCCCCTATCATTAGATCACCAGTTCTTCACGCTCATAGTCCTCCGTCCAGCATCTGTCTAGATCACCATCGAAGCTCTATCTGTAGAGCGCACGGGTGGACAGCCAACCATCAGTTGTATCAGCAGTTTGGTATATCAGAATTTTTTGTATTCTCTCCAGCTTTCCATCGTGTACTTGCGTTATCTTCCGCTGTGTACTATTTTCTTACAGTAAAAGTATGTGATAACCTTGCATCAATTTGTAGTCATGATGCTCCAACTCAACCAAGACTATCTAATGTGGGACTAAAGGCTTACTGTGGATCATCCATTAAAGTAAGAGAACCTGAAGCCTCTCCACTCGAGCTCATCTATCTCTAATAGGTCTGTGCTCCAACAAGGGCTATAATGCATACCTACTAGGCAGCGAAAGCGCTCCCATTCAAGTCGAGCAAGCGCAACGTATACCCTACTCAGTTGGGTCTGCATTGCTGATCACATTGTGAAAATTGAGCCATAAAAAAGAATCCCCATGTATAGGATGTAACAAACCCCATCAGTAATCCATCCAACGTCTCTGTGCATGGCTGCCTAAGATGTATTGAAGATCATGTCCTTGGTTTTACCAAGATTAACCTTCAAGTTATATATCTCGCAGAAAATATGAATTGCATCCATGTGTCGCTCGAGACCCTCTGTTGACAATGAGACTAAGACCACATTATCTGTGTATAGGAGGATCTAGATCAAGGATGTCCCAATGACAGTCTTAAGCTCGTTCATATTGAGACCAAACAAGGTTAGTGCTAATAGACAGCCTTGTTTAACCCCAATAGTGCTCATAATCCCCTTTGTCCATCATGCACCTATCTGAACCCTGCTTGAGACTCTCATAAGGTGCCATGATTGCCCAGATGACCCCCCCTCTTATAAACATCTAATTAGGCTAGCTCTCAACACTATGTCAAAAAGCTTTGTGATAGTATTTCATCTTGGAATGGTAAAGGAAAATGATCCCTCTTAGCTCATGCATTCAAAGGATGAAATTCTACACAAACCCTCCACAAACCAACAATACACCCTCTTTCTTTTTGCTATGGCCTCCTCAATGATACCATTGAGTGCAAGTATGTGATCTAGAATCTCGTGATCGACCCAAAAACTTGCCTATTCCTTGGTTTTGCATTCAAATCTTGCTAGCTTCTTTGAAAGCACCAAGGTTTGAGCAGATTTGGCCATGTGGCCAAATCTTATTGCTTCTTTCAAAGCACTAGTGTCTTAGGAGATTTGGCCATGTGGCCAAATCTTGTTGGCTCCTTTCAAAGCACCAGGGTCTAGGGAGATTTGACCATGTGGCCAAATCTTGTGGGCTTCTTTCAAAGCACCAAGGTCTAAGTAGATTTGGATGTGTGCATAAATCTTGATGGCTTCTTGAAAGCCCCAGCATCTCGGGTTATTTGGTTGTGTGGACAAATCTTGCTATCTCCCTTTCAAAGCACCATGGTCTGTGAAGATTTGGCCATGTAGCCAAATTTTGCTGCCTAAAATTCAAAGCACCAAGCTTTAGGAAGATTTGGTCTTGCAATGAAATCTTGTAAAGCATTTTCATCCTAAGTCACACCATCAGATATCAATATTGAACTATAACAAATGCTATGTACTATGCAGGTGCCACATTGAAAGTGGGGGTTAAAGTCAACTTGCTTGTCAGTGGAAAGATTGTTGCCATTGGGACAATATTCTCTACATCACATGATGACATGTGCCAAGGTGTGCCCTTGGGAGAAAACAATGTATCGGTGGCGATCGATATTTGTATGGATGAAAGTGCACTTCTTCCATTTCCTACAATGGATACATTCTTAGTCTATGAGGCTTTGGGTAGTGTTGTTCGTTGGAAAGCACGATCAATGAGTTGTGTGGACAATGTCAATGGAGCTATTGTACCAATGAATGATATAACATTAGATACCATTGACGTTGAACCTCTATGTGAATATGATGAGTTTTCCATTCGAGAATCATGGAAGGACAAGAAAGTCTTAATATGGGATGAGCAGAAAACCAAGAGCATTGCAGAGGGTGTTGTTTTGTATGTCTACCCATTTGAACCTATAAATTTTGAGATGCTTGGTGAAGGTAATCTAGGTGTGGGAATTGAAAAGTATCACAGTGATGTATCAAGCATTGATACCATCCACTTAATAAAATGGCCCATTGCACAAATAACCTTTTTAGATGGAACTTCATTAAGAATCGATGACACCATGAATTCTTCAAGTGGTTCTGGGAAAAAGCACATGGAAGATGAGGACCCAATGGAAAAATCCACAAAAAAGAGGTGTTACTGCATGATAAAGAGAAAAGCTAAAAAACATGGCATGCCATTAGCATCATCTAGACTCACAAGGGATGCAGTCATAAAAGTATCTATGATTGATTGTTGTAAACAAAATTGTTGTCAATTTGCCGATCGTCAAATGATCTCCAAATTACGCATAGAGTATTGGGGCCAAAGTTTGGAGGCTCGCACCAATTATGTATATGACACTCTTGGGGTTGCTTGTCGAAAAGATGACAATGGGCAGTTCAAATATGTCTTTTCATTAAATGGTATTCAAGTTTGTTGTAGAGCATGGTATGAAATGCATGGTATTCCAAAAACAACATTTTATCGATACAGGGAGCAATTTGAAATTGGTATACGAAGGTGCATACATGGTAATAAAGGAATCGTGCGGAGAGGTTGGGACCACACAGAACTGGGTAGAGCCATAATCCAAGATTTTGTGGATAACAATTCTGAGCGTATGCCACACAAAAGTAGAACACTTCAGGATGGATCAAGGGAAACACAGTTGGTGATACCGGATGTATACAAGCAGGTTGATATTCTCTATGAAGTTAACATGCAATTAAAGCATAGTTTGGGTTGTAAGGAGATGTCAACTTCCACATTCAACCGTATATGGAACTCTGAATTCAAGCATGTAACTTTGTCAAAAACAAGTGAATTCTCTAAGTGTGGTTTATGTAGTGCAATCAAGGCTCAGCTTGCAGCGACAAAATGCCAAAATGAACGTAATAAGTTGATGGAAGATAGAAGAAAGCACATGTTACAGCAAAAAAGTTGTAGAAATGTGTACTACACTTGGCACAGATTTTCTGAAATGTATCCTCAGACATACTTGTGCATTATCCATGATAAGATGGACCAAAAGAAGACAGCCATCCCTAGATTACGCAATCGTTCAAAGGACATAGACAAATCGTTTCAGCTCCCAGTGGCTTTGACTGGCATGATAACACATGGACATGGTCAAGGACGTTATGGTCACTTTTCTTTATCCTTGTGGCCGTCGGATCCTAACTTCACAATTGGTTCATTGGCTTTGTGTTTGAGAAATCTTGAAAGATTTGATAACCATGCACTTGGAGATTTGGTACATGATGGGATGCCAAGGTCTGACAATGCTCTGCTAAACGCACTAACCTCAAGAGAAGCATTGGATTCTCACTATGTTTCTAATGGCAAGCAACAACTTCATCTTGGAGCAGTGGGTGGAACATTCAAAGACCTTGGAGTTGGAAGTTCCCATCAAGAAAACCCTTATAAGAAACTACCTGAACACCTATTATTGCAGTTGGATAATTGTGGTTCTGAAAACAAGAATAGGTACTTGTTTGCATACCTATCATTACTTGTTGCTCGAGGGATTTTCAAGTCAATTCAATTGGGATTCTTGATGGTTGGGCATACACATGAGGATATTGATGCAATGTTTAGCAGGTTTTCAGAGAGGTTAAGAACTAGCCAAACATTGACATTTGCACATCTCATGGATACTTTTAGACAATGTGAGGAGTCTTCTCCAACGCCATTTTTGGTAACGGAAGTCCCTGATTTCAAGAGCTATGTAAATGGATGCCTGTGCGATGGGAAAGATTCTTTAGTGGGACACTCAAAGCCTCTCCAATTTCGGTTCTTTATGCGAAATGAAGTTCCTATCATGCAATATAAAGTGCATCCACGATCATTAGATTGGCAACCAAGTGAAGGTGGCATTGAGTTGTGGAAGAGACGTCCGGATGGTCATCCAATGCTACCAAGTGGAGAGCCACCTTATGTAACCATGTTCAAGTATGTGAAGGATCACTTAGATGTGATAGTTGGTATCAAGGAGTATGTACGCTTTTGGGAAAAATGGGCACACTTGCAAGGTCCAGAAGCATCTTTCACAAAGTTTTACAAGCCAGTAGTGAAGTACTGGAAGAGCATGATTGATGAGCTTGATAAACCAAACAATAGTGTAGAGGGCATGTACGAGAGATTTTGGCCAAAGACGCAACATATTGATTGTGTGCAAGTAGTTGATAATGAAAACGATGAGTTTCAAGGAATTGAAGAGTTGAATGATCATTACTGTGGACCTCAAAGGAAAAAGCCAAAACAATCATTTGATCCAATGGTTGATGTACAAAAAGGACACTTTCTTTTGGTCCGACCAGCAGAAAAAATTTACCCGATTTGGCTAGGCATTGCTCAAACTGATATACAGAAGGATAATAAATCTAAAAACTTCAAGAAGGTTTTCATACAATATTGAGCACCTATATGCAAAAGACACAATGCACAAATTGAGGAGGTATATGCAGATTGTTGGAACAAGGTTTGGATGTGCAATAAAGGTGATCCTCCACGTTGGGAATCTGTTGATGCTATTGTATGGTCATGGGTTCCAAAATGTAACCTCTCAAAGAAGGTTTCATCAAAGAGCAGCAACCTCCCCATCAAGGTGAAGATACCAACCATTGCACGCAAGCGAGCTTTATCCAATTTTTCTCATAGAACAGATTCCGACTCTGATGCTGACTCCACAATGGAGTGAAGGTACTTGAAAAGCATGACTTTTTTTTCCTTGCACAACAATAATTTAATTGAATACTGACAAATATTTGGAAGGTATGACATTGATCTTTTTTCTTTATCTTTTTTTTTGCAGACCATTGCTTTGTGGTTGCAAGTTCTGCACACTCGACAAAATATCAAGGACTAGTGTTGCATTCTTACTTTTTCTCCAACTAAACTAAAATGGTGTTTTTGAACACCACCTTTTTTCGAGAAGAGGCAAAAAATGCTTCGTTAAACTCAAACAATTGTGAGTTTCATATCCACGGCCAAATCCAGGGAGAAAGTCAATGGAGTGCACTCAATGCATTGTAATTGTAACCCCTCAAAAAATACCATGCATTGGTCGAAACCTCAACATTTGACATTTTATTTATGTTGATGCAAACCATGCACATTTGCAAGATTTGGATGGACTACCAAATCTATGGGAAAAATCAATGAAAAACATTGAATGTTACATAATTACAACCCCTCAAAAGTTCCCAAATTATCAGGATTTTCCCAAATTCTCTAATATGGTGTTACCTCTAATCACCCTACTTAAGCCATGGATGAAGATAGTGCTAGCAATGGTGGCCTAAGTCGGCCTGTAGTGTGAGATTCATAATGCCTAATGTGGTAAATGTTAGAGTTAGCTCAAATGTCCATCTCTCATGTAACCCACCAATATTCTGTGTACCCAATGTTGTAAGGCCCCCATATGAGGAGAAGCCATGATGGGTATCAGATATTGGGAGGGATCCCCAGTTTAGACACTGGAAGGGGTCTTAGAGTAGACCAGATGGTTATGAGACGGCTTAGGAGCCAAGAGTAGATACCCGTATGCACAAAGGGGGGGTTCGGGGGGCCGATAGCCCCCCCGATAGCAGGGGGTCCGGGGGGCGCAAGCCCCCGGTGGGGGTCTGGGGGCAAAGCCGGCATGTTTTCTGCCCGCCGGCATGTTTTCTGAAGGGTCGGCTGGTCTTCCAGGCCGACTGTCTATTAGGCCAACTGCCTATTATAGGGCCGACCGTCAACCACTTACACTATATAAGTGGCCACCCCCTATCATCAGATCACCAGTTCTTCACGCTCATAGTCCTCCGTCCAGCATCTGTCTAGATCACCATCGAAGCTCTACCTGTAGAGCGCACGGGTGGACAGCCAACCATCAGTTGTATCAGCAGTTTGGTATATCAGAATTTTTTGTATTCTCTCCAGCTTTCCATCGTGTACTTGCGTTATCTTCCGCTGTGTACTATTTTCTTACAGTAAAAGTATGTGATAACCTTGCATCAATTTGTAGTCATGATGCTCCAACTCAACCAAGACTATCTAATGTGGGACTAAAGGCTTACTGTGGATCATCCATTAAAGTAAGAGAACCTGAAGCCTCTCCACTCGAGCTCATCTATCTCTAATAGGTCTGTGCTCCAACAAGGGCTATAATGCATACCTACTAGGCAGCGAAAGCGCTCCCATTCAAGTCGAGCAAGCGCAACGTATACCCTACTTAGTTGGGTCTGCATTGCTGATCACATTGTGAAAATTGAGCCATAAAAAAGAATCCCCATGTATAGGATGTAACAAACCCCATCAGTAATCCATCCAACGTCTCTGTGCATGGCTGCCTAAGATGTATTGAAGATCATGTCCTTGGTTTTACCAAGATTAACCTTCAAGTTATATATCTCGTAGAAAATATGAATTGCATCCATGTGTCGCTCGAGACCCTCTGTTGACAATGAGACTAAGACCACATTATCTGTGTATAGGAGGATCTAGATCAAGGATGTCCCAATGACAGTCTTAAGCTCGTTCATATTGAGACCAAACAAGGTTAGTGCTAATAGACAGCCTTGTTTAACCCCAATAGTGCTCATAATCCCCTTTGTCCATCATGCACCTATCTGAACCCTGCCTGAGACTCTCATAAGGTGCCATGATTGCCCAGATGACCCCCCCTCTTATAAACATCTAATTAGGCTAGCTCTCAACACTATGTCAAAAAGCTTTGTGATAGTATTTCATCTTGGAATGGTAAAGGAAAATGATCCCTCTTAGCTCATGCATTCAAAGGATGAAATTCTACACAAACCCTCCACAAACCAACAATACACCCTCTTTCTTTTTGCTATGGCCTCCTCAATGATACCATTGAGTGCAAGTATGTGATCTAGAATCTCGTGATCGACCCAAAAACTTGCCTATTCCTTGGTTCTGCATCTCTCGAGCTATGCAATTTCGATTAACCTCTATGTTGAGCATTGATGCATAGATCTTGGACATGACATATTCATGGCATCCCCTATCTTGTGAATGAGAGTAACAATATTAAGGAGACGTGTGATAAAAACCAACATAAACCACTTCTTACAAAGCTTTAGTAAGATCAGGGCTATAGGATTTATTTCATATGCAATGAATTCAGTACGTAGGCTCTCATGATCTTTTGCTTAGCTATTGTGAAGCTTCAGTGCTACGTGTTTGACACCACTAGCAATGAAAAGTGTACAGAACGTAGGACATGGTAAGTATGAGTGATTGGAAACTGGTTAATTAGAACCATCATATAGCATGCAGGCATCAGAATGCCAAAGTGTGGTATCTGTGAGAAAGAAAGAAAGAAAGAAATTTTATTAAAGTATGCTAAAGACTGATGGGTGTATCGTAAGATGGCATTGAATGCAATCGATACACTAATATGAGATGCGCCAACAACATTGATTGGAAAAGGGAGATGAAGGTGTGGACGAATGATTGGCGGAGCATCGGGCTGTGCTGAATTCTGGCAGATCGTTTGCGTCGTCTAGTTCATGCCATCGAGTAGTTCATCAACGTTGGGTGTGCGTTGGACATCAAAGTGGCGCATGCATGGGTTTACGGCTTGTTGCCTTCATGGCTCCTTAATGTCGCGGGAGCTAGCTATTGCAAATAAAGCACACAACCTATTAGCTAGCATCGTGACTGGCTGGCGGAACTTTGGTTAACACCAAAAGCTGAGGAGCAGCGCATCATTTTTGCAGGTATGCATATGCAGGACTATGCCCACACATGGTGGCGATACACAACGGATTCGCCTCAGAGACCAATCACCTGGAGGGGTTTCAAAAAATTGATGGTCAGTACATTCCTATCCCCATCGTCTTGGATCAATACTTGGCTGAATTATAGGCTTTCTCATTTCCAAAGGCACAAGAAGAATATCCAAAGAAACATTTGGATGCAAGATTCTCTAAAATTCAAGATTTATTCCCACCTGACACAAAGTCACAAAGCAGGGGAATACGCCATGATATGATTCTAGACCCCATATGCAAAGAGGTAGCTAGGTTCTTGGATAACATTTTCAATGTTCCCTTTTCAGATACGTCCTGCACAAACAGTGAAAGCCTCCAAAAGCGCTGTAAGTACTCTTGGACCGTACCGATCTGCGATTGTCTTTCAACAAGCCTCTTCTTTGTCTATGGATGACATAGACCTACTTATCTTAACACCACATATATTCTCTAATTCAATGATAAGGACGAACTTTAATGATTGGGATGAAGTTTTCGTAGAAGAAAAAGCACATTTTTGTAATTCTAAGTAAGTAATGTATGATACTTTACGTAAAACATAATTGTCACCCACAAAGGGTACACAAGACCATAAGACAACTGCAAATGCTCACAAAGAGCTACAAAACAAACACAGCAACAATGAATTATTAGTAGTTTCAAAGAATTTTAGATCTTATCATTGATCTTGTTTTTTTTATTTGTCATTTGATGTGAAAAGTAGAAACTTTTTCATCTTTCAATTAGCAATATGTACATTTTTCAAAAGAAGTTTGAAACTATGCTTATTTTGTAAAAGTTATGAAAATAGTTCTCCCATCAGTGTCTCCAAAAGATTGTAAAATTAATCGATATTTAAGACTAGTAAAAAATCATAATAGCCTATTGCAAATGATAACTCATGACTCGTTGTTGTTTTTCATGACTCGTTGTTTCCTCTCTTTTCATCTCTTTCCTCTCCTCTCTCTTTCTCTCTCTTCCTCTCTTTCTCTCTTTTTTTCTCTCTTTCTCTCCTCTCTTTTCCTCTCTTACTTTCCTCTCTTATTTCCCTCCCTTGTTTCTCTCTTTCTCTACTATTCTTTCTCTCCTCTTTCCCTCGTCTCTTTTCTCTCCTCTCTTATTTTCCTTTCCTCTCTTTCCCTCTTTCTCCCCTTATTTCTCTCCTCTCTTATATTCTTTCCTCTATTTCTCTCTTGTTCTCTCTCTTTCTCTCCTCTCTTTTCCTCTGTTTCTTTCCCTCTATCTCCTCTCTTTTCCTCTTTCTTTCCCTCTTTGTCTACTCTCTTTTCCTCTCTTTTCCTCTCTCCTCTCTTTTCCTCTTTTCCTCTCTCCTCTCTTTTCCTCTCTTAATTTCTTTCCTCTCTCTTTATTATCCTCTCTCTCTCCTCTCTTTTCCACTCCTCTCTTTTTCTCTCTTTCTCTCTTTCTTTCTTTTCTTTTTCTCTCTTTCCACGTCTCTTTCTCTCGTACTCTTGTTAATCTCCTCTCTTTTCCTCTCTTTCTCTCTTTTTCCTCTTTCTCTCTTTTCCTCTCCTTCTCTCTTTTCCTCTCTTTCTGTTGTCTCTGTTTTACCCAAATGCAGGTTTCGAGGGAGGAGAGTGGAGAAGGAGGGAGGAGAAGGAGGAGGGAGGAGGAGGAGGAGGAGGGAGGAGGAGGAGGAGGGAGGAAGGAGGAGGAAGGAGGAGGAGGGAGGAGGAAGGAGGAAGGAGGAGGAGGAGGGAGTACAAGGGTAGAGAGTGCAAGGGTAAGGGCATGCTAGAACATGATAGTGTAAGAGAGCATGGACACAATGGAGATCAATCACATGAACACAATAGTGAGCTTGAACACTGAATCCCAAAGAGTGGGAGCTTCATTTCTTTAGTAGATATTTATACATATTGGTCTCTACACAATCCGTAGGTACCTCCTTGGTGGGACGTCTTTTGTAGGATACCTTTTGAATAGGAGTCACTCCACTTTTGGGGGGGAACTTTTGGGTCTCTACACAAAGTGGGGGGACCTTTTGAGTCTCTACACAAAGTGGAGGGACCTCCGAAAGTGTAGGCTTTTAGTCTTTCTCTCTCTAGATTTAGTATTTCTCTCTCTAGATCCTAATTTTGCAAGTATGATTGGATATTTTGTAGAGAGGATTTTGGCTATTCTCATCCTTTAAGATTTATCATACTATCTTTCAGGCTCGAGATATTACAAGCGGAGCTTTGCCGCTACTCTATACACACAATGCTCTCATAGTTGTTGTCTTAGACTACACTTCTGGCCCTTGTTGCCACAAGGTTAGCAACTCCCCTGGACCAATTTGATTACCCATCCTCAGGTTATGGTTGGGTTTGCAGACGATGTGGTGATGCGGTTGTCTTTACCCAATGAGTATGGTAAAAATGGAGGCAGTAATAGATGGAGTGAGCTTCTTGTCAATCTTTTTCTTGAAATCCATGAAACACTGTAGATTTCTTGCTCAATTTTTAAGAAGCCAGTGTCAACCATTTCTTCAAACAAACACACATAATGCCCTTAAAGAGATATGGCCCTTTGAAAGAGGTGACTTGTTGTTTGAGCATCTATTGGTTCATTTGGATTGAAGCTGAGGTTGGGCAAATGGTCGTCAATGGTGAGGGACACCTCCAAGATGACTACTAAGGCTTCACTGTATCTTGCACTCTCCTTGAGTGTTTTGTCACACATAACTGCTTTGCATAATTGATGCATGTTTGTCTAAGGCTCTAATGAGTGTTTCCTAGATTGCCCATTTGATTTTAGAGTTTTCATTGATTAATGGCCAATTGCGAGGGGCATCTGCATTATCTCGATCATGATGATTGGCATCCCACCAGTAGTGACGGGGCACTGCATCAAATTGGGATGCGTGCGAAAGGAAGATGGAGCCTGCATGTATTCAAGGAGGTACTTTTCATTGAGTAGCTTTGGTCTATGCCAAGCAGGCTGTGGCTCCAATTTCATGCTGATGTCTGGAGTGATTTGTGCTTGGCGGATACTCATTGAAATTTCAGAGAGATTCCATCCTCCTCTTGACTGCATGTTTTGGTATTGCCTCCAAAAATCACCAATGGGATCACCAGGTATGGGAATCCTATCTGTATCTTGTTGCAACTCCCATGTGGGTGTGCGAATCGGATTATCCAATTCTTGAAGCTCATTGATGGAATCATTAATGGTGTCTTCCATTGAAAAACTCTAGGGATATTCGAGGAACATGTGGTCTTGGGGGAGAGGAAGAGGTTATAGGGAAAAAGCTTGTAAGGAGCTATTGCTGCACTTGTTCTGCCATGCTTTCCTTGAGCTTCATAATTTCAGTATCGGCACTTTGCAGCTTGGATTGGAGGGATGGGAGCATCTATCTTTCCATTTCTCCTTCCTGCTCATCTGATGCCATGGTAGCAAATAATTGAGACCATCGTTGTAACTGTTGGTTGTGATGTTGTATGATCTGGAATATGCTATGGCCTTGCTTGTATTGGACATATAGTTGACTCCCATGTGCCCATGTGGAATTTTGATCTATTTCTTGAACAACAGTCTGTTGTATGGTGCCACTAGAGACATTTGGGGGTTGTGACTCTAGAGTCATGGAGTTGCCAACATTGGTGACTTGTGATTCCTGAAGAGGCATGCTATTTGACTCTCTTACAAAGTCATTATGTGGAATGGTATCCTCTTGGATTTCCACGCTCGACGAGTCCTTCTGTTGCGGGAGCAAGACTGTATTGAGTTGCAGTATTCTTTGGTAGAGTTCCACATTGTCATTCTTTGGAGTCTGTTTGGATTGTTGCCCTTCCATGCTATTCGCATTGAGAGTAGGTGGAGGGTCTAACTCCCATTCTGGCGATAATATCAATGCTTCAAAGTCCTCTATATCTTGTGTTGAGAGGGGTGTAGAGTCATCCTCTTGCTCTATTGGGCAAACCCAATTATTATGGCCAATAAATGGGCAATGTGGCTTTTACCATTATGGGTAGTGGATACATAATTGGTTAGCAGAAGCAAGGATATGTGTTGAGCCCAGTCTTGTAGTTTTGCTCTACCAAGGAGTGTAAGAGTTTTGACTGACATATAGTTTTTTCTCACTCGAAGGTCTTTTTAGCTAAAGTAGCTAGAAGGAGTGATAGAGAGTTATTTTAGGAAGAGAGGAGGATGAGAAAGAGAGAGAGAGTTTGGGGGAGGATAAGAAAGAGGGGATACTTAGAAAGGGGGAGAGAGGTAGAGAGAGAGAGAGAGAGAAAGATATAAAGAGAAAAAAGAAACAGAGGCATATAGAAAGAGAGAGAGAGAGGCATATAAATGGATAAGAGGGGGGCTTTGAGTAGCCTATAGTATTAAATCAATAAGATAAGAATGGGAAGGTAAACAATTTTTTTAAGGTTTGCAATTAAAAAAGTTAGACTTAAGAAGGGAATTACAGTATACTGGTGGGTTTTAAAAGGAAAATAAATAAAGATTTAGAAGAGGGGGGAGGGAATTTTAACTAGAAAACAACTAAAAAAAGAAGATAAAAAGGATTGGAGTTTTAATATTATATAGTAGAGGGTTAGATTATATAGTAGAGAGTTAGAATATATATAGTAGAGAAGGGGGGAAAGCATTGGGTAAAAGTACTTATAGAAATTTATTTAAAAAATTTAGGGACATCTCTGTGTTTTGTTAGATAGTATTAATGTACGAAAAAGGCATTAATACCTGAAAGAGGGGGGAAAGGGGGGGAATATAGATAGAGAGAGGAGAGGATGAATAAATAGAGAAGGGGGGTAGTCCATACATATAAAAGGGGGGGAAATCAAGCATTAGTAACTACAAAGATGGAGGGGGGGAGGGGGAAGGAAAAAAGATTTAGAAGGAGGAGGAGATACCATAGACGGTACTACGGTGTGCGAAAAGCAAGGCAGTACTCATACATGCCAAAGAAAGGACTTTGAAGAAGTACCTGGTAGTCCTTAGTGGGCGAGCTCTAAGTGAAGACACGAGGATTGCATTAGACTGTGCGTGGGACGTCGACTCATCAAGCAACGCTTAGAGGCAAAGCTCGATGGCAGTACTATAGCACAAAGGCTAGAGGAGGCGGCCATAGAACAGCATACAAGGGGCAGAGTACAGAGGAAATGGGCAGTCACGTAGTCAGGGCTACACAGGGAGACTAATAGAAAAACCTGATACAATGAGCAAAAGGGTGAAGCTACTAAGCAAGCATCCTAACCCATGCTAGAGAATTTAAAAACTGTGTAGACATAGTCAATGATGTCATCATACTTGTCCCTAAAACATCCCTGGCGTCAACATCCCCATGGAGGATGTACTCTGATCAAATGTCAAGATACACCTAATGATGGACTAGATAGTGTAGGCAAAAAGCCCGTGATAGATTGATGTCTGATCTGGATGAGAGGTTTGTCGTGCCCTCCTGGTAGCTATCCAACGCCTAACAAGCGCAACAGTAACCCGTACCCCAGGTCTAAAAACGAAAGAAATATCAGAGTGTGTGATCTGTGCATCTGTCCTCTGTCGGGGTGTGTCACATCTCAATTTTGAGGTCCTTGCCTCTCCTACTATTTGTGGTCGGGGAGGTAACATGCTCCAACTAGAACTCTATGATCATAATATGGGATGTGGACCAGGTAAGGCCCCCCACTCCTGTCTCCATGATCTGATGAGACGCTGTCTATGTCGAACTGCCTCGTGAATGAAAGCGGCCAAGCATCTCTGGTCTAGGTTTGAGAGGAGTCTGGAAAGGCCCTCGAACCCATGTTTGAAACTGCAGTGGTGTTGTCCATGCATCTCATAGTAGACTAGGCAGTGAAAGACAAAGTGCTCCTCTGATTCCACCTCATGCCGATCACACATTGTGCAAATACGACTCTCCTTGGAGATCCCATCGGCTCGCCTACTCCTGTCTCCATGATCTGATGAGACGCTCTCTATGTCGAACCGCCTCGTGAATGAAAGCGGCCAAGCATCTCTAGTCTAGGTTTGAGAGGAGTCTGGAAAGGCCCTCGAACCCATGTTTGAAACTGCAGTGGTGTTGTCCATGGATCTCATAGTAGACTAGGCAGCAAAAGACAAAGTGCTCCTCTGATTCCACCTCATGCCGATCACACATTGTGCGAATACGACTCTCCTTGGAGATCCCATCGGCTTGCCCACTCAATACAAAGTCGGTACAATCACACAAAACTGTCCAAAGGCAATCCTAAGTGAGTGCGGTAGATGAATCTAGATGTACCCTGGTCGGACAATGAAACCCTCCTAAAAAATGTGCAGGCAGCGGTCTCGATAGAACTAAGCTTCACAGGAAGCTCTACCTGTGCCAACCAGGTCCTAAATGTGTGTAGCTGTAGGAGATGGAGCTCATCAATCAAGAAACTTCCGCCAAAAGTCCTTAGAGTTGTTGCTAGACAAAATGTCTATTAACTCATCATTCTGACGAATGAAAGCCTACTCTTCCAATGTACCAGGCGATCGTACTCGCATATCATCTCTCCCTCCCTAGTTTCGCATTTGAGATATCGGAAGAGAGGGAGGGAGAGAGAGGGAGGGGGGGCTGGGGGGGGGGGGGGGAGAACTATGGTAAGTTATTATTAAAGTAAAAGAGAGAGAGAGAGAGAGAGAGAGAGAGAGAGAGAGAGAGAGATTATGTTAAGTCTTTATTAAAGAAAAAGAATGCTAACGTGAGTAAAGGAAAGACAAAGCAATGAAAGCATAAGGAAACAAGGTGCTTGGCGGAGGAAGGGACATATATGTTATCAAAAGAGAGAGAGAGAGAGAGAGAGAGAGAGAGAGAGAGAGAGAGAGAGAGAGAGAGAACTATGTTAATTATTAAAGTAAAGGAGAGATAGAAAGAAAGAAAGAAAGAAAGTCTATTAGTCTATTAATGTCCACGGGAGACCAACAAGTCTATGGGACAACAAAAACTATCTAGTACATCTGCTTTAGGGAGGGCACATGGCATCTCCCAGGGAGTGCAAGAGCAACCCCAATTTTTAGAGTACCTACATAATAGTCTGAAAGAGTAATCAACCATACATCGGTTTAAGATTGAGAGTCTTTTGGTTTGGATTTAAACTCTTTGATTAGTGCTATGCTTTCATGATAAACTACCCATTTTCCATCCTTCCTAGCAGCCCTAACTTTAGATAAACAATGCTTTGACTCATGTCCATGCTATCAATATCTTTCCCCTATCAATTGGGTCTACTGACTTAGGACTCTTGCTCATAAATTTCCAAAATCAGTTAATGCAATGAAGATCAAATGATTTTGGCTACAAGCTCAATTTGTTTAAGTAGACGGACTCATAGTAATAAATCAAATAGGCATAGTTGTATTGCCTTATTCTTCAATTGAGCTCGTGCAAGTTCCTCCGCTATCCATATCTTGGTCCCTTTCAACTTCTAAGATTGTCGAAGAAACTTGATCCGTAAATATCGTGACTTAAGTGTAAGGATAGCATGTCCTCTAGAGTGCCGGATATTAGTTGCTCCGTCATCATCATCATCACCATCAATATCATCATCAACCGTCCATTCAATATTAGGCATGACTGCTTTGACATCTGCTAAAGTCTCACTGAAAGAGTCATCATCTTTGAGCCATCCTTCAAGGAGCCCCCCACACTAATCTTCAATGCATTATCGCATCTGGCTTCGTGTTCTTTGATCTCTTCTTGGATATCAGTCTTGTTTGCCTTTGTGTCGAACTCCTCAATCACTTCTTGCTTGATTGATTGTACTTCAATATGAACCATATATTTGACTATAGAGACTAGTTAAGCAATACGATGAGAATTCTTATATGAGTTCACAACCTCAGCAATTACTGCCTGCTTGCCAAGTCCCCCTCTAGTACTTGAAGTCGAGCTTCTACTTTTGCTAGCTCAAGCCTTAACTCTCTGACTACTTGCTGCAAATAATAAATCTGTTCATGTTGCCCAAAGATGGGTCGCTTAGGCCCTTCTTGTTGGCATACAGAGAGGGTGTCATGGTTGCAACTGTGGAGTACCGAGTCTTGATAGTTGAGGTTGATGGAGTTGAGGGGGATTTGGAGGAGAGAGTAGGCCATTCCATATTAGCTGTTTCTGCAGAACCCCCTAGCTGAACCTAACTCTCGAGTCGCGGGCTAGGGGTTTAAACCCAAGAGCTTGCTGCGAGGTAAGCAGGGAGAAGAGAACAAGTGATCAACGAGAAACTGTCGAAGATATGAAGCGAAGGAACTTCTCTTGGCGGCGACAGTTCTGTTGCTAGTATTGATTTTGTTGCTAGCAACACTGTTGGCTGGCTACTACAGCGGCTCAACTAGCTAGTTAGCTAGCTATGTTGCTAGCTACAGCTAAAGCTGCTAAAGCGACAGAGCTAAAGACTAAAAGGGTAGACAAGGGGAGCAACGGACAAGAGCGAAGAGAGAGAGAGAGAGAGAGAGAGAGAGAGAGAGAGAGAGATTATGTTAAGTTATTTATTAAAGAAAAAGAATGCAAACATGAGTAAAGGAAAGACAAAGCAATGCAGACATGAGTAAAGGAAAGACAAAGCAATGCAAACATAAGAAAACAAAAGAGACACCAACACAGACATAAGGAAACAAGGTGCTTGGGAGAGGGGGGGGCATATATCAAAGTGAAACCCTAAGAAAGAAATGGCATGTTAAAATAATACAAACCTAAGAACTGAAATGAAAATTGGCCTTGAAGCTCCCCATATTCAATGTTCAAGCATCCCATACGTAACCAAAGCCAAGTTTCCAAGTATAAAATGACTAAAGTGTTGAGCAAAGCACGTTTGTTCTGTAATTTTCTTGTATTATAGCCCTTTGGGATAAGTATCATGATTAAACTACTCAAGAAATGAAAATTTTATGTAAAGATAAGATAGCCTATAGAATTGGAATTGCTCCATATTTGGCCATATCAAAGATGTTTGAGTTAATGTCAAGCATTTATACTTACCATAGCATGCTCAACTTGTTACCATTTATCATAGATATCACTTTTCTAAACCTAAAGAAAATTGTTGACTAATTCTAAGACAACAATAGATGTACAATTAAATTCACAAGGATAAACTCCACCCAAAAAATTTGGATCATAGTCTTGGAAAAATATATCATCTCCTCCCTCAAGCTAAGAAGAACAATTAGACAAGTCTCAAAAGAGATCAAACGTTTCAAGACAAGTCTCAAAAGAGATCAAACGTTTCATTGACTCAAATTCGTAAGTAAAAAGGTAGAAGTTTGCTAATTACAAAACAATTAGTGTCCATGGGAATACCAATGCTCTTGTTGGGATGAAGAATCCCTTAAAGTTATGAAAATTTTATCCAAAAGAATGCTTCACCAACAAAAGACATCTTCAACATAAATAACCTTTATGCACTCTCTTTTCCAAATCAATATCTTTCAACTCTTAAAGCTTTTCATCTATCTTTTTCATATATATAATTGAAGACTTGTGAAACAAGCTTTTATATTCATGTCTTCAAATCTTCCAAATTCATTTAGTATAAAGTGAACTAAAATCACATAAGAACACTTGTCGACACAAAAACTCACGGACTTTTGATAGAATCTACATAATGGATGTCTCGTTGTTAATCACTGTTGAACATGCAAACCAAGAAACGTTCTCTGAGTCCTGAAGCAACTACATTAAAAAAAATCAATTTTCGATGTGATACGAGATCTTGGACTCCTAAAGATTCATCTACTTGAATAGTGAACTTTGAAACTCCTTTCTCTATGGTTTTTTAAGATTCATCTACTTGAATAGTAAACTTTGAAACTCCTCTGTTTAACTTGGTAATCCTAACCATTAGGGAGAAATGGAGTCTCAAAAGAGCCTCGTAAGGAATGGATTAAGATAAGAGGAAGTAAACCTACTATGGTAACCCATGGGGTAGGACGGCTGAGATCTAGGCACATAATGGATGACCCGGATTTGAGCGGCTTTTTCTTGCATCTCCACCCTTGGATCTCCTTGAGATCAATGGCCCGGATTCTTGCGCCTTTTCCTTGCATCTCCACCCTTAGATCTATTTCTAGATGGATGGCTTAAAATGAACCCCCTTCTCCTTTGATCTCATCCATTAGATCCTTGCCATTTTCAAGGGTTCAGATTTGATCCCTCTATCCTTTGATGGTGTACATTGGATCTACAGCTTGATCTAATGGCTGGGAGTGTTTTACCACAAATTTGAATGTATCTCTTGAATTGGAGATTAGATCAAGGGCAAGAAGTGAAGACCATGGGTATAAACTATCAGTTAGAGGCCTCCTCTCCCATAAATGCTTTTGTCAACTTCAACATGGCATTGCCCCACACCTCAGAGCGCTCTCATTGGTACACCTCAAATCGGTCTCTAATCCATTGAAATTAGGAAACACTAATTCGGGGCCCTTTGGAGACCCCAATTCTCCCCTAATGTAACCAATTGGATCCAATACACTAAATAATTGAGAACTCATGCTCACAAATGGATCACATATCTTCTATGAGCTGACCACTAGATAAACTTGGGATACAACTCATGACCTTTGCTTCACCTATTGAATCTCAAGCTGTAACCATGCCATTCTAAGTCATATGTGCATGATGCTGAAAAAGCCAAGGTACTCCTAAAATGATGCCAGAAGTTCATTATGAAGTGACCACAAAAGATCCTTGTCGGTCAAAAGGCAGAATTGAACCACTACTTCTTGCCTCTTGATTTGCTCTTTCTGCTGGTGTGCTGAACGCTTTGACTAATTACAAAATCAACTGCTCCAAGATCAAACCCTCAATGCTATCACTGGAAAAAAAATATGGTTAGTATCCACAACGTGTTCTTGACAATGGGATGGCTCTAAATACATTAGATCTGCTACTATGACCACTTCTCCCTTTACTTAGAATCAGTCTCACATATGATGATGGAAAAAGATCCAATTTTGGGGTCGTTGAAGCTCTTAAACCTCCTGTGCCCTAGCATGCAGTTCTTTTTCTAGTTGCTCTCCCCTGGTGGGAATAAGAGGATGAAACAGAGTACTCAGACTGGACTAAAAGAAAGGCAGGTAAATTATTCATCAATGGACTGGAAATCTGTCCATCAGTGAGTTCAGGCGTTACAGGCATCTTTGGGATGGATCTGGGCCTGCTGCATTATTTAAACAGCGAGGCACTAATACATGGACCTCATTTGGCCAGTATGTAGGCAGTTCCCAAGTTTGCAATTTCAGGGCTAACTGGATTTGATGCAGAATTTCACAATGCGGATGAAATCTATTGCATGACTGCTATAAACACTTGTGAGAATGAAAACTAATGCATAACTCATTCATTGCTGTAAACTCGCTGACAAACTCAGAAAACAAGCTGGCCAATCACCACCTCTAACTGAGCACATGCTAGGATAGAATAACGTTTGTGGGTGGAATACACACACACACACACACACACACACACACACACACATATATATAGAGAGAGAGAGAGAGTTTATTAGAGTTTTCAAAAGACCCAATCAGAAAACCTGAAGAGGTGAGACCACTCAGCAAGCATCCACACACAAGACTAATCCTAATATCTATAATGCATGAAAAGTATGTCAAAGAATAGAAGTATGAATCACTCAAACCTCACACGCAACGGCATGAACTGATGAACTTTTTCCAATCACTCCTTGATGCACTCACTAAAGAAAGCCTCAATCACTCAAACCTCACACGCAACGGCATGAACTGATGAACTTTTTCCAATCACTCCTTGATGCACTCACTAAAGAAAGCCTCACTCAAGACAGTAGACAGCCCCCTTATGTGGCACCCACAGATCTGAGATCAGGAGGGGCGTATGCTCGGACAGCGGACTCACATTGGTTGGGCACAGTGGGATAGTGGTCCGGCTGGGTCTTTTGGCCGATGGAGCAGATTACCCATGGAGGCAGAGGCGAGGCTTGCCGCCATAGCGCATCTACGAGGGGCAGGGCAGCGGATGAGAGAGATTGACCTAGCCATTCCTGAGTCTTGGTGGGAGGGACTTCGCGTATGCAGGGACAACAGATGGTTCGGGCAGTTTTCTCGGACTGGCAGTTTTCTCGGACTGGTGTCCCCTTAAGTGTTGATGCGGCGAGGCAGCACGCACCCCGTCTTCTTTCGTGTAGGACCTGGAGGCCTACTTCAGCCACTGAGAGAGACCCTGAGATGGATGGGAGTCTTGATGGAATTCACTAGCAAATGATCAGGGTGGTGGGACGTTTGGGGAAGGAGTGGCACATTGACCCTCCCAGTATCTCAGAGCAGGATGCCCCCAGATGGCACCTTTGGCTGTGGGAGGGTAGACCCTTGAGGGAGGTCCAGTGGGATCCGAGAGAATGGTTTTGGCCTTCCAAGGGCGCCCTAGCCGAGCAAGTGAATGAGGTGCCCCTCTTTTCCTACACCACACGGATTGGCAGGAGACTTCAGATGGACTCGTCGAGGTGGACCCCCTCAAGGGAGAGGCATTGGGTGACCCAAAGAGTGCCCCGAGATGTCCCTCCAAGTTTTGGATGCGATTATGGTCCAGTTTGCGACCGAGGAGGATATCCTACTTCTTCTGGTTGGCCGCCCGTGGAGGCTTGCCCATCGGACCGTGGTTGGAGCAGATACGAGTGGAGGGACAGTTCCATTGCTGCTCCAATGGTCTCTTGGAGACTATCCCGCACTGCCTGTAGAGCTATCGTAGCGCAGCGAGGATTTGAATGGGAGCCCTCAGGATCATGACACGTATGCGGAGTCTTCAAAGAGACTACACCTTGCGGATGGTGGCTTGGTTGACAGAGGGAGGACACGCATTTCAAATTGATGAGATCTCCCCAGCCTACCGGATACAGGGTCAGAGCATTCAAAGGATAGCACTCCATGAGGCAGTCCCTCCTAATAGCCTAGCTCCTCCTACAAAAGAAAGCGTTTGGGAGGTGGTAGCCAGCATCATTGCATGGAATATTTGGGTGGCTCGTTGCAGTCTCATGATGGGTGAGCACCCGGTTCCACCCTCGGCTACCCTAGTCACCATTTGGCAGGATATCATCTACACACTATGATCTACCTGGGAGCGTGGGACTCCAGGCTCTAGGGCGACTATCGAGAGGCATGCTCGTTTCTGCAAGGCTTGGCCTGCAGGAGTTTTCTACATCTTCACTCCGCGAGGGATTCGCTTGTTGTATAGTCCCCCCACTTTGTTGGGCCCAATACCAGAGATCCCCTAGGCAGTGAGTTGGGTTTCTCTGGAACAGGCCGGTTCTTTTCTTTCAGCCTTTTCCGGTTTTTTCCATACTCAGCATCTTCAGGGCTGCTGTCTTGTATGAAGTCTTTCAAGCATTAACAGAAGGTTCCTTAAAAAGACAGTAGACAGCAAATAGGACAGAAGAGAGAGAGAGATAGAACTCAGACTTGATTCATCCACTGACATGGGAAAACAGAGCACAAAGCTTCCAGCAAAGGGGCTGGGCGCAAATCAGTAATCCAAGTGATTACACTGCTAAGATTTCACAAGTGCTACACTCCACACACTTTGGAGTCCACGCTGCCTGTACAATGGGCTTCAGTGAAAGCATAGAAATGTGGAGGGTGTTTATATAGGCTGGAAACCAGTTCTGGAACAGCCAACTGCATCTGCTGCACCACCCGACTGAGTCTGTCAGATCCACTGACCAGATCTGGCCCAAAAACTTTACTGTCCTTTTGACATGCGTTATGTTGGCAGCCAAGGCTATTGCCATCCAAATGGTCACCATTTGAGCTGTACGAGCAAAGACCTCATCAAAGTTGAGACCCTCTACATGAGCATACCCATTTACCACCACATGGCTTTGTATTTGAACAAATTCCCATCGGATTGGAACTTAACCTTGTACACCCACTTAGTACCAATCACCTCTTGAAAAGTCTTTTCACGAGTCCCATGTGTCATTCTTCAAAATTACATACATTTCAGCCTTCATGGCTGCTTGCCATTTTTGCCGCCTCAAAAGTTCTTGGTTCATCAATTTGAGCCATGAATGCCAAGTTCACATCAGGATTTCTTGAAATGCCTTGAGATCTCACCCCAAAACTTGTTCTATCACCCGAGACTCCTGCAGCATCCTCACTTACTGAAGGAGGTGGTGCCAGGAGGTGCTACCCAAGATGGACATGTGTACTAGGATGGTGTGTGGAAGCGGAACCAGACTTGGTGGAGCAAGAGCCACTAGATGAAAAGCCAGGAAAAGATTTCGACATCGAAATGTTCCAGAGGACTACGACCGGGGAGTTAATGGAACATCGTCATCGACGTGTTGGCATTGGGCCTGGATGTGTCGGTGAGAAGGGGTGTTGGAATGGTCACCTCCCCATCTGTAAGCCCCCATATGAGGAGAGCATGGGGGAGATAGACCTGGTGATATTGGGGCTGTCACATGGGCAGCACATGAGCTGCCATGTGGGCAGCTGTCAAAGCAAAGGACAGGCGTACGGCCTACAACAGGGCCCTATGAAGGGCATGCTGATGTCAGCTGATGTACGGACCTGTGCGGGTGCACACAGCAGGGTGTATGGAGCATGGGCAGCTGACTCTAGGTATAGAAGGAGAGGCGGAACCAGCAGAGGCAAGAGGCGCAACAGATGGACAGGTTTTGGGCAGCAAAAGAGGACCATTGCAGGTCGGAATATAGGGCTGCATTGCCTGGGCCAATGGCTGAAAGCCACGTGGCTAGGCAGGGTCCACAAGGGCCCTAAAAGGGGCTGCCTACAGCACGTATTCCTACAGACCAGGGTCTGTTTGGGACCAGGGTCTGCCCAAACAGACCCTGAAGTCAGCCAGTTTGGGTCGGCTATTTTGAGTAGGGGTTTGCCCTATAAAAAGGGGGCCCTAGGGGCCTCCATAATTATCACTTGGAGCAGCCCTCAGGACAGCAGACTGGAGCAGCAAAGGGTAGGAGAAGCTGCAGACTGAGCTAAAGTGGCAGCCCACCTAGGCTGCCTTCGGGACAGCAAGGTGGAAGGGATCTAGACAGAGAGTCTACATATGCTCGAGGTGTAGCACGCGAGCTGAGAGATCTAGAAGTGCCAGGCTTGTAGTAGAAGGACCTTTTGGTATTGTATCCTGTCCTAGTTTCTGGACGGATGGAAATAAAGTGTTGCTTCTATATTTGTCTCTGAGCATTGTCTATTTACTAGCTTGCACATCTATGCACATAAGTTAAAAAGTTTGTGATTCCACACCCCACATCACACTGTGTGAGCTCCTGGGCATTACTATCAGTCTTCCGTTGTGCGTACCCTCTGTTGGGTCATTTCTAACACTTGTGTCACCTCCTCTGCTGGAACTCCATCTCCTAAAAGACAACTTCCCTGCTAAGAAGGATCTGTTTCTTGTCTGGGTCGAAGAGACTATATGCTTTCAACTCTTCATTATACTTTACAAAATATATAATTTCAGCTCCTCATATCCAGCTTCTTTTTTCACATATACATAGACCTTAGAATGAAAACCTTTAAAGGTGAAGGCATTTCTTACCATACTCTTCGACTGGTTCAGGTTGTGCATGGTTGTATGAACACTTCACCCTAATAGGTCTTTGAGAGGTTCGTCCCCCTCATAATGGTCAATCCTGGTTCCATTATGGCACGGTTCTTTCTTTATTCAACTCTGTTCTGCTGAGATGCAAGAGCTACAGTAGCTATCTTTTGATTCCATTCTTACAAAAAGTGTCGAATGCTTCTGAAGTGAACTCCGCCCTCTGTCAGTGAGGAATCTCTTCAAAACCTTCCTTGACTCCTTTTCCAATTTAGCCTTCCACTCTTTGAATTTATAAAACGCTTGAGACTTCTTGGCCAAGCAATATACCCAACCCATGCGGCTACAATCATCAATAAAAGTCAAAAAGTAGCCAGAACTTGCAAATGAGTTCGTTGACATGGGCCGGCATGAATCAGAGTGCACCCACTCCAGCGGGGCTTTGGCCTTCAATGTGGCCTCCTTCAAGAATGGCTCCCGGTGTTTCTTGCCCTCCAAGCAGGCCCTGCAGACTCTATCCATACCTACAATCGGTGGAAGTCTATCCACCATCTTTTCCTTTTGCATCTCTCACAAGCTCCTATAGTTGATGTGATCAAATCTCTAATGCCACAGCTTGGAGCCTCCTTTGTCACGATGAACCAATAGTGCATTGGTCCTATGCAGTCCATTTTCGTCAACTCTTAAATCATGATCTCTCCGGTCTCTTTCAATCTTACCAAGACCGACTTGTCGTCGAACTCTACCTTCATCCTATTTTTGGTCATGTGGCTCACAGATAGTATGTTCTTACAAAGATCATCATGCAAATCGAGAACATCATAGATTACCTTCTCGTCTCCCAAGTCTATCCCCCAACGTCACATTTGAGTCTCAGTATGCATGCACCATGGCCTTGAGCCACGCTTTCTTGCTAGACATATAGCATGGTCCACGTACTAGCCTTGCTTGCCTTTAGTCACCACAGAAGTTGAGCAATGCTCAATGACCACGAAAAGTTCTCATGTAGTCATGTTGGCTGCATCGGATTCGGACTCCTCCTTGTGCTTGGACTCACTCCTTTTCTGATCTACTTCTTCTTCTAGCAGTCTTTTACGATGTGCCAAAGTTTCTCGCACTAGAAACACTCCTTGTCCCATGTTCTTTTCTTTTTCTCTACATCACTTGACTTGTTACACTTGGAGTCATCTTTAGCCTTACCCTTGTTGGAATTGCCTTTGTCCTTTGCTCAAAATGTTGTTGTTGTCTATGAGTTTCTCCCTAGCCTCCTATTGCAGCAACAAGGGGTGAGTTTGTCACGGGGACGTGAATTTTGTTAGCAAATAAGCTATGACTAAGTTTGTAACCAGTTTGGCCATGGGGGACTAGCCTAGAGGAGTGGTGAGTTCCTGAAAGCCCCTAGTGTTAACATCTAACTGGACACACTGGCTAGACCTAACTATTAGAATCAAGGCATGGCATCATTATGACCTTGCGGAGGGGTGTGACGGAGCTAGGAAGTTTGCCCCCAGATAGATTCCCAAGTTTCACGTGGGTAGAGGGGTTAAAAATGATTAAAAGGTTGCCCCTAGACAATACCAATGTTTGTCATTGGTTAGTGGGGTTAGAGCCTTTAAAAGTTGCTGCTAGGAAACCAGGGTTTAGGGGCATTAATGTGCCACGTGTCAAAAGTTGCCCCTAGGAAATCAACGTTTCCTTGGTACAAGGGGTTAGGGGCATTAATGTGCCACGTGTCAGGCATGCAACCTACCAGCCCCACTTTTAGCATATTTCCCCCACTTTTAGCATCCTTTCCCCTCCTTTAGGGCAGATGGCGTCCAAATCAAGGGCCTGCTCTAGAATTCGCCCACTTCTGCATCTTCTCCTGCTGCTCCTTGCTGCACCAGTTGGTCACTGTTTTGCTGCTGTTTTTCTCTGTTTCATTGCATCCAGCCCTGTTGCACGCAGCCCGAGTCAAGGAGCACCTTCTACGACTTGCTGGAGCCCCTCCTGGCGCTGTTTTGCTGCTGTACGGCGCATTTAATAGGCTGTACGGACTCACAAACAGTCCGTACAGATTGTACGGACCTTCTCCAAGCTGCAGGGGCTGTGTACAGACTGTACGGACAGGCTATACCTGTACGGACCCTGTTGCGGGCATCCGGTGCTTGCACACAGCCCGAGGCTGGTTTCTCTTACTGCAAATTAGGGTTTCTGGCTGTGAAACTTTGTTTTTAAGTCTTTGGTGGGGCTTTGGATTCTTCGGGGACCTGTTCTTGTGAGGAGCAGGTGTATTTGTTTGCAGCCTGTGCTGTGCGCGTGCAATCCCATATTTCCAGCCCAGTTTCTCTTTGTTTTCACTGTGGGATTGGTTTCTAGTTCTCTGTTTTGAATTTCTCTACGGGATTCCCTAGGTCTGTTGCAATCACCCAGTTACAAAGGGTGAACCCAGGTTGAGACCAGGTTGTTGAGTTCAAAGGATGCCTATGCCTTGCTCTAGCAGTTGGGATGCAAGGTTTGCCAGTTTGTGCCTAGTGTGGGCCGGTGAGCAGTGGTCACCAGTGGGAATGGTTCAGGGCGCACCCTGGTTGTAAGATTGCTATTACTTTTCACTAAAGAAGAATAAAGAAATACCGCAAGGGGCGCCGAGTGTTTGGGGCCAATCGGTGTCGCTGTGTGATCATTGAGCAGGGGCATTCTAGCCTCACCTGTACTTTCTTTTATGCTTTTTGATGTGGTGTGATTAATTGGGAGCTAAGTGGCTGTAATTGACAGTGTGCTCAGAGATAGTTGTGGTTCACCGCCCTTTGGGGTTCCGAAGGCCGGTTATAGAGTTCCTCGAATGTTAGAGGCTTGGTTCTCTCTCCATTGTCACGGCAGTCAAGAGGCTCTTGAAGCTCCTCAACAGCATCCCAAGTACCCGCAATGCTAGCTGGCTTGAGTCCACTTTCAAACCAATTTAAGCCAGCTGATTTCTCACCACCTTCACCTTCGTGAGATGGTCATGTACTTGATCACCTTCATGAACAAACTCATGCTGGAAAGATAGGATCCTGGGCCCGTTGTCCGTCTCATACAAGTCCTTTAAAGCTGTCCAGCCCTCACCAGACATATAAGCAGTCTAAATATGCAAAATGGCAGAATCCAACATCGTCCCTATGATCAATGAAGGGTGTGGGCGTCTTCGTCCTCCCATGCTTCAAGCTCATTTGGATCTACAGACTACAACTTGTTAGAGTATATGGCATTCTTAGAGAGAGAGGGCTTAGTTGTGGGCATACCCGCCCCCTTTCATGCTAGGATAGGGAGAGCTCAAATGCCCCTTAAGACGGCTGGTAGCAGGACATAGGAACAACTCAGTGGGCTGGTAGGGCCAGCCTTGGGGCAGAATCACGGCGCCAAGGAGACCTTATATAGGGCTAGGCCTGGCCTAGGGCAGCCGACCAGCACGTCGGCACTAGGTGGCCAGGACCTACTGCCTGGGTGGCCATATCAAGCCCTCAGGTCGGTGCACTTGCTGCCCGACTTAAAAGGCCAGCCTCCTCCCTTTTTTGCATCCACTAAAGTAGTTCCTCTCTTGTATCATTGGATGTTTTCCGTTGCTATATACATAGTTATCATTGCCTCTCTCTCTCTCTCTCTCTCTCTCTCTCTCTCTCTCTCTCTCTCCGGACGATACCACTACTTCTTTCAGGAGGGGCATGCTCTAACGATTGATCCACTTCTATGACCAGGTCTGCATTGGGCTCTATCTGATTGACACAGAGAGACACTATTGCAACAGATCAAAGAGCAACAAGGGGTGACCACGTCACAAGATATTGAGGTAGACCAAGCACAAAGACATGTCATAGACTTTTACGCATTTGAGTCAGCTCCATGACATAGCAGGAAAGAGGAGCAGCTAGCTGATATGAGAGCAGTATGGATCAGTAGAGAGAGTCGGCACGAGATTGCCAAGCGAGGGACGCAAAGACCACACACGACACGGAAAGTGACGAGCACACACAATCGAGGTCCGGCCTATCTCGGCTCTACTCAGAGGGGACTGCTAGAGATGGGCATCACTCTTGGCATAGCCCATCAAATCCAGAGATCGAGGAGACCATGTTCTCCTACACAGCGCGAGAGAGCTCAGCGAATGCAGATCCAGGATATCCTCGCAGCCCACTGAGAGCCAACAAGGTGCCGGGTTTCAGCTTTTGAGTCTCAACTTCAGGTTTGCATTTGAGTTTTTTGTTTGAGCTCTGAGCTCTTTAGCATAGCATAGCACCAAGCAAGGGCCCTAGCGCACCCTTTGCTTCAACCCATCGAGGCTTGTATGAGTTACTCTCTCTTGGTGTACTTTGTCCCATAGGCCCACGAGGCCTCCCCAATCTCTCTCTCTCTCTCTCTCTCTCTCTCTCTCTCTCTCTCTCGCCCAGTATGGACAGACTTCCCTCCCTTAAAATACAGCTTGGATGCACCACCAAAGATGATCCCACGAGATGAGATCAACTGTATCATACAGATGGACCTCCTCCAACTCCATGCATCTAGGGCTTGGGGGGGAGAGGAGTTCCCCACCAAGAACCAGTTCTACCATAACCACTTCTTGAGGGTTTCGGAGCACAGTCTTGTCATCAGACCTCAGTATCTCGAGGACAGAAGAGTCTCACATGCATTGAGGATCGCCATCGGTCAGTTGCGAGTCTCATCACATCAATTGAGGATTGAGGCAGGGACAGCTGCGGGCATACCCAAAGAGCAAAGGACTTGCACACGATGCCAGATGGAGGAGATCGAGACAAAGGAGCACTTTCTATGTGTCTACTCAGTCTATTATGAGATCCGAGGACAATATCACTGCCTCTGCCAAGAGGGGCATGGCTTTGGTCCACTCACATAGTTGATCCATTTTTTCGATCAGGTATGTGTTGGGCTCTATCTGATTGAGATGCGGCGACAGAGAGATACTGAGATGCGACAGACCAGAGAGTAGTAGAGATTGAGGCCACAGGTCACAAAGACCGGCAGAGCACAGACACTTGTTACAGATTTCTATGCATCTGAGTCAATTGCCGGCGAGGCTGAGATGAGAGCATCATGGACTAGTAGTGGGAGTCTCCACCACATGCTACCAGATGAGAGACACGTGCTCCACATGCGACACGGAGATGGCCACGCACGATCGAGGTCCGTTCCATCTCAGCCCTCCTTAGAGGTGACCACTAGAGACAAGGTCACCTTGATGTAGCCCTTTGGATACAGAGATCGAGGAGACCACGCTCTCCACCGCATCGAGAGACAACTCGACAGACACAGCTACGAGAGCTTCTCACATCTCATTAGAGAGCCACTAGGTTACCTGGGCATGTACTAGGAGCGTTAGCTCTGAGCACCTGACACTCTCCTGATATTTTGCTACTTTTACTACTTTGGCATAGTCTAGAGCCACTTTAATGCTTGATCTGTAAATTCCTGGCCATATAGAAAATACTTCGATGTTTATAAGGCATGGGTCACTGCCAACAACTCGTTATCATAAACTGAATACTTGGCCTTGGCCAAGATCTGCCTGCATTCCTCGAACACAATGGGGTGACCATGCTGCTCCAGAACTGCTCCAATGGCATAGTCGCTAGCGTCAATCTGCACAGTTGAAGACTGTAATGGCTTTTGGAGTAAAGTGAATGGACCGTTTCTTAGTCTTTACTCCTTGTAGCAATATTTGTTGGATCCTTGATATTGCTTCCTGTGGGCCTGACAAATAACCATAAACATACGGACCTCTTGCACTGTAGTAGGCACCTCCCAGTAATATATGGGCTGCTTCAGGTAAGTTATTATGGTGGGTAGAATGTTTGTGCCACTAGGTGATTGCTCCTTTGAGAGGTGCATGGAAGCTAGGATGCACTTCTTGTTGTCATTTTGTTAGTACAACAAAAAGTTAGTTCTCAAACTGATGAAGCCAAGAAATGAGCACTATGGGATTGACCTTTCTGTCGTATATCTCAAAATCAAGCTTCCTAGGAAAAAAGACTGTGGCTGGGGTCAAGCTGATGCACTTGTCTATGTCACTTGCTATGGAGCGACCCATATTTTTATGGACCTCTTTGGCTTCTAAAGTGAGACAATCTCTTTCTTGTTTGGCCTCTCTATCAATGTCCGATGAGGCCTCATAGATGCTCTCTTGTTCTAGCTCCAGTTTGATGACCTATTCGATGAGACGCTCCAAGTGTTGGGCTTCAATCTCTGTCATGCCTTGCATCCCATCATAATTATTGGGGTGAATGATGCCTCCATGTGAAGCGGATCCTCCAGTGCACGAAGACAATTCCTCTTGGTTCTCGCTAGTTTCCACGGTCTCCAAAGAATTCATGGCTGCTTTGCTTAGCGTGTGGATAATATACACTCTTAGGTCCAACTAGATCTGCTAACTTGTCCACTGAGGCTCAGGCGTGAAGAGATTATCCTTGGTAAGAAAACACACACGTGTCTCAATTCCACTCCAGAATCCCAGAATACTTTTGAATCTCTAAAACCTTCTCACAAGACCTAGGTGAGGCTAGGTGAGGAGGACCTGAGCCTAGGTGAGGCTGGGGAGGCTGTTTGCTGATGAAGAACTGAAGGCTGAATAAGCTGCTGGGCGTTTATAGCCTTCCCCACTCCTAGAATGAGCTAACTTAAGGGAGCTGCCGATTACTATTGTAGGCCAAATTCCTGCAAAGCTGAGCCAACCTGTATGCTGCTGCTGACATTTCCAGCCGACCTGCAACAGCTGACTGGCTGTCCCAGCTCACTGCTGCTGTTGGGGCTTTGCTGGCCTGCATGTCCTGCTGCTTTTGGCAGCCCTAGGCAGATGCACATGGGAATATCTATAGATGCCTTTTTTTGTGACATTCTAGCCTGTCCATAAGTCCTCAACACAAAACAATGCAATTTGGTGGATGGAATAGCCCAAGCCCTCAATCACAAACAAGAGACGTTGCATTATTCTATCAGAAGCATCAATATTGTTTTTCTGACTGCCAATCAGTAAGTTCTAGAAAGCATCAGCCCCAATTCTACTGGTAACTATAATACCTTTCAGTTCTGTTGAGGAAAAAAATTCCCGTGCCTATTCAGATAAGATTTCCTGCACATGCATCATGTGCTTGGTGGCATTCCGCAGTTCCAATTCACCCTTTCAGTGTGCTGTTCTCGTATCCGTTTCCAGTGTGACTTCAAACTGCACGACATTAAATCATGAGTTTCTATTCAACTTTCGATACAAAAAGGAGGAGAACTCAAACCCAGGACAGTTACACATACCTCACTCAATAGATCGTTTGAAAGAGTAACTCAATTGACAAAACAGTCTTCCGTCCTAAACAGTATAGTCATAAATATGAGCAACAAATTGAGTATACTTGCATTCATTCATTGACGCAAGGCTATAATGGAAAGGATTTCCATCACATTTCATGCCTCTGACAAAATACCACGTCACTGTTCTTCCCTGCGGACGCCGACCGTCCCGTTAAACCAGCAGGACGAAGATAGTCCATCGCTGAACATCATCCAGGGAACGTTACTGTACAGAATGGATATTTAGCTCCGCGCAGAGTCATCGTTTGTCGACGCAGACTCACCTAGAGTCTGTGATCTTGCGTGGAGCTCCTTTTTTATGTCCATAAGCCTTCTTAACTCGTCCATTTCTAATTCCATTTCTTTCTGGTCTTCCAGCGTTCTCGTAGCAAGGGATCGCACCTCCGCAAATAAGTCTCTGATCTCTTGCCTTCTTTGCAAAACAAGCTCAACTTTTTCTTCGTGCTCTTTGGATAGAGATTTTATGTGCTCGAGCCGTCGTTTCATCTCCTGGACTCTTAGTCTCTGCCTGCGCTGCTGCTCCAGGCGAAGGCGTTCCTTCTTTGCCGAGTCGTCCTCGTGCTGGTTCCGATAGTAGCCGACAGAGCCGCAGCCCACAGCGAAGGCCACAAGGGACAAATCGAAGGCTCGTTGGAGACTAAATCTGAAACGGGAAAGATGACCCATTTCAATGCTGATGTAGCTGGAAAAGATTGGGTGCTTTGAGTCAATCTAAGGCCGGGAAAATCGCCGGGAAGGCGGCCGAAAAAATCGCCAAGAAGGCCGTGACAAGGAGCCGGACCGACGGAATTCCCGACGGCAAGTGACGGAAACGTCCGAAGGGACGGAATTCCCGACGGAAATGTGACCGATTGTCCTTTCCCAACCACACCACATATCTTTAGGCAGGATTCACACAAGGAAAAAGCGGACGTGGCGAACAATCATTTGGCCAGCTGGGATGCCGCACGAAAAATAATTTCCGACCGCTTACCTGATGCCTTGCAAGACTTGAAACTTAAGAGTTGGAATTCTAGGGGAGTTTGCTGGAACAACCAGGACCCATGCAGGCACAAAAAATAATTTCTGACCGCTTGGGCATACCACCCGATGCCTCGCAAGACTTGAAACTTAAGAGTTGGAATTCTAGGAGAGTTTGCTGGAACAACTAGGACCCATGCACGTTTCAATACTATGGGTAGGGGTGTGAAAATAATAAACCCGGGTGTGACCAGCTTACTCTTACACATCACCGGCTTTCCACCCACCAGCCAAAACTACAAGTGCATTTTGCCACATGGCGACGCACAATGTGGTCCCGAAATCACACCAAGGGTTTCTTCGTCCACGACCTTTCGTCACATGCTCAAGATTCTCGCCACCAAGCCATGGTCATGTGTATGCAACTCTACACCAAAACCCATATTATTCAGGCTTGGGCAGGCGGGGCTTTGGTGTGTAAACACCCCAGACCAATGGAAATCTTTATTTATTATGAATATGAATCAAATAACACCCGACCATCCAAAAATTTTGAGCTTGACTTAAAGATGTGCGAATGTTTGTGAATCAAGCCTAACCTTAAGACTTGGCACGGAAATTAACGATTGATATCACATCTTGTTCAAGTGATACCCCAACAACAGTTGAATGGAACTCGATGAAGATTGCCCCATTTGATTCAAGGGATGCCAGGGCTTGTACACTCAAAAATGTCTAGAATGGAACACATTCTAATTGTCTAAATTTTAGTTTGTGGCGGCTCGGTGCTTATAAGCTCCTTACGAAGGACAGAATCACAAAGTGGAAAGGCGTCTCATCAATTTTGTCCTTTTGTAATGTCAAATTACAAAATTATTGCCATCTTTTTTGGGACTCCTACATGATTAAATCCTCTCCAAACATGGCTTCACAAGTCCCGGTGGACGACACCTTAATGATATGTAATACCAAGTGTGGAGCTTCATCCATGCAGTTGTAATCCACGGTATTTTGGAGGAATAGAAACCTAGTAGTCTTTCAACATCAAAAGTCTCAGGTAACTTTCGCAAAGCAATAATGATGGATAATTTGGGTACACTCAATTTCTTTAGTAGCCAAGTCACGGATTTTCGAGTGGCAGTCCAATCATCCTAAAGTTATAATCTCATCTTTATTTATTGATATGAAACATTTACTTTCTTGCAAAAAAAGAGAAGAAAGACAAGTGTTTTCTTTTTAGTTATTTTCTTGCTTAGCATCCCTACTTCTATAAAGCTTTGCAAGAGAGACTCCATTAATTTTGTAGGTTGAGATCATGTGGTATGCCATCAATATCTTTCACATGTAGGGGAATGGCTCTAGGGACAACTTTCCAAAGAGGGAGTTGCATAGTAGGGGATGAGGAGATCCCAACTCTCCAACTCATTCCCCCACATTGAACGCATGAAGGGGGCCTTGTCAAAAATTCATTACATGAAATCTTACTTTCAGTGGTGGTAAAGTGAAGTCAAGTTATGAGCACGCAACCATCTAATTCACAATCTTTTAGTAGATAGTGATAACATTGTTCTCGACGATGAAGCTTATCCCCCATCGTCTCACTGTTTGACCCTTTTCCCCTCCTCATTCGAAGGTCATATCTAGTATCCAGAGTTTGCCTCGATTTGGTACCGCTCCCAATGACATGTAAATGAGAAGCTTGAGTTGCCGTTGATTTTGTGCATGCTTGTATAAAAATAGGTAAGCTTGGGCCACATCTATAGTTAGTATTATTGAACCATTTTGATTGATTCGCTACATTAGTTCGAATGAGGCAAGAAGCTAACTACATATACTTCATGACTTGTAATTCAAATTGTCTTTATCCTTGTTTATTATACACTCTCTTATTATCTTCCTCTAGCAAACCATTTGAGGACACCAATTGAATCTGTTTGAGGAAACTTATTGTACACTCTCTTATTACCTTCCTCTAGCAAACTATTTGAGGACACCAATTGAATCTAACCATCTAAGTCCAAGTTTGGAGCACAAGGTACAATATACTTCTTGCATCGAGATTGAAACTTATTATACACTCTCTTATTATCTTCCTGTAGCAAACTATTTGAGGACACCAATGGAATCTGACCAATGAGTGTCTGTTAAGTACCTCATATGGACAACGTGTTCTGTTTTGGCAAGTTATGGCAAGGATATGGCTTGCCCTCCTTCCGCTTGCAATTCTCCTTATGTGAGATGTGTGCAAATAGATTTTGAGTGATGAGCAATGCATCTCTCTCTCTCTCTCTCTCTCTCTCTCTCTCTCTCTCTCTCTCTCTCTCGATCTTGATCTTGATCTATCTATCTATCTATTTATGTGTTTATGTGTGTGCGCACGCACACAAACTCAGTCACATTCTTCTTATCCTATTATAGGAATTGGAGAGATTTTGCTCACAGCCATTGATGGCTCGAATCTCTGCATCCAGGATGCCTTGTATGTCCTTGGGATTAAGAAGAATCTACTTTTGGTGTCCTCTTTCACTAGAAGAGGATTTCAAGTCATCTTCGAAGATACAGATGTACGATTCATGAGAGTGTGTGATTATGTTTTGGTGTTATGAGCCACACTTTGTCACAATTTATTTCAGCCGGGCGCATATGACAAGAGAGCACAATCAGCATATGTAGCTCTACATCTACCATTGCCATGTAGGATGCAAAATTGTTGCATGCCAAGTTTAGGCATGTGAACTTTGTTAGCCTTATGTTATGCATAAATTTCAGATGGTATTTTGGGTGGGCTGTATTTTGGGTAAATTTTTATTTTCCTAATTATGATGCATTAAGTAATGTTTGCGGTCCTATGCCAACACAATCTCTTGGGGATCATTTACAATTTTTTACTTATAGATGATTTTACAAGATTCACTTGGGTGTTTGTTCTCAAGCAATGTCCCACCAAAGCATTTAAGGTGATGGCACCATATCAAGCTTGGTATGACCAAAAAACCAAAGCACTTAAGGTGATGGCACCATATCAAGCTTAATGCCGGTTATTTTTATACCATTGGATGTGTAGCCTATGCACATGTACCTCAAGAATCGCAAGCGTATTTATGGGCTATAGTAGTGAAGGCAAGGGCTATAGAGTTTACAATCTCATGACCAAGAAGGTCTTTACCATTGGATGTGTAGCCTATGCGCATGTGCCTCAGGAATTGCGAGCATATTTATGGGCTATAGTAGTGAAGGCAAGGGCTGTAGACTTAAAAATCTCATGACCAAGAAGGTCTTAACCAGTAGGGATGTCATTTTTGCCGAGAATTCGAATATTCTACCCCCTTAGTACTTTTGATAAAAATCAAGGTTCATCCGATATGCTGTTTTGATGGAGTGCCATCCATTTCTAATGCTATAGCTGAGATGCCTCTGGAAAATTAGAATACAGTAATAGAGTCCTCCAATGTGTCAACTTAGCTTAGGCTTGGTCCTGTTACTCAATAAAAATTAGAGGATGCGATGGAATAAGAAATTATAGCAATGTAGGAAGCAAGAACAGTTCCTCATTGGCTACTCCGTACTCTTTAGCAAAGCAAGCTCTCTGCATCTCTTCTAGGTTGCACATATAGTGACACTCAAGATGCCAAGGATGCCCACTTTTGTGACTTAGCTTGGGCTAGTAAGTTACTTAAGATGGACGAAATTGATTGCTCTTATGATGCACATGACAATGTGCATTAGATGTAGGCTATGCAAGCCAGAGATAGACCCCGTTCAAAAAATTTGCACTTGGGGGTTGGAGTTGCCTATGGGCAAGGAAGCAATTGGGTGTACAAGCTAAAACAAAAATTATATGGATCAATAGACAAGTACAAAGCCCATCTTGCTGCAAAGAGCTATGCACATAGAAAAAGAAAGGCATAGATTATGACCATACCACATATGGAGGCAATGAAGTACTTACTGCCTTCCCCCCCTCCATATTGAAATGCTACAATACTTTTGTAACATACTCCTTCTGTGAAAGCCAAAGGAGTTTCCGCATACCAGGAATATGACCTGCAAGTCCCAAATCCTTCATGTCAAAGGCCTCATGCAACTTGGTCTTTAATGCTCATAAGTGTTCTTGCTAGCCAATAGCATATCATCCATATAAAGTGCCAAGAGTATCATACTATTATCCTTAGTTACTTTAGTGTAGAGGCAGTGATCAATTTCACTCCTTCTGAAACCCTGGGACCGAATGAAAGAATCAAACTTCTTATACATTCTCTAGGCACTTGCTTAAGGCCATAAAGACTCTTTTTCATCTTGCAAACCAAATGCTCTTTTCCCTTTTCTTCAAAGCCTTCCGGCTACACCATGTAAATTTCTTCATGCAGATTCCCATGCAAGAAAGTTGTCTTAACATCCATCTGCATAAGCTGCATATCCTCTACTGCCACAAGTCCAAGTATGCATCTAAGTGTGGTCATCTTCACAACTGGAGAGAATATCTCATCAAAGTCCACATCCTTCTCTTGCTTTAACCCTTTAGCAACCAAACGGGCCTTATACTTAGGCATATCATCACCTGTGACCTTCATCTTATAGACCCATTTACATGGCAATGCTTTCTTTCCATGTGGTAAAGAAACCAAGTCCCAAGTCTTATTCATCCTGAGTGAACTCAACTCTGGTTGCATACTCCCACTTGCACTGATTCTCATGCATCATAGCCTCTCTATAGCTTGAAGGCTCCCACAAGTAGTAAGCATCACATAGTCTACCCCAGAACAAACCTATCAAGTGGTCTAGACACTCTAGTTGATCTTCTCAAGGGCATTTCAGCTTGTTGTCCTCCTTGCATATCAGCTGCATTTGGCTCATCATTTCCACCAACAGATTATCCATCATCTGCCCTTGATTGTGTACCTATGGGAGTACCCAATGGCACGATTTCCTACACATTCGATGCATGGACATCTTGTTGTCTATCAACATATGCAGGTGGATTCACATCTTGGAAAGTGATTCTCCTCATTTCCACATCCCTCATGGGTGTCTTATGCATCTTCTTCTCATTGAAGACTATATCAAGGGTTTGTATGATCTTCTTTGCTTCTAGATCCTAGAGATAATAGCCTATCTCTCCACTTTCACCATAACCCAAAAAGATGAATTTCCTAGACTTAGAATCTAGCTTCTTTAGAAGCTTTTTTGGCACATGTGCATATGTCTCACGCCCAAATATATGCAAATGAGAGTAAGAGGGCTTCTTACCACTCCATGCCTCTTTAGGAATACCACCATCCAAACTCTTACTAAGCGATCAATAGCAGTCTTCATTGCCTCAGCCCAAAAACCACCAGAAAGACTTGCATTGGAAAGCATAGATTGCAACCTTTCTTGAATGGTGCAGTTTATCCTTTCTACAATTGGATTTGCTATGGGGTATGAGGGGACGTGAGCTCCCTCTTGAATGATTGGAATGAGTTGGATGCATTACAAAAGTTTACTGTTAGACTTCATCTTACAGTGTCAGTTTATTTCACAATAGTAAATGAGAAGACTACAGAAGATTTGTGGAAGAAATTATGTGCCACTTACGGAAAGGAAACTGCCTCTAATAAAGTTTACCTCATGAAGAGGTTGTTTGAGCTAGAGATGAAGGAAGGGGTCTCCATTGCTTCTCACTTGAATGAATTCAATATTATTTTCAGCCAGATTTAGGCTCAGAAGCTGAATTTTGATGCAGAGTCTACGAAAATATTCCACTTGTGTTCATTGCCATCCGCATGGGATACCTTCTGTATAGCACCTTGTTGGCTAAGGAGATTAGATGGAAGTCTATGGATGGCAACAAGCAGGATGCAACCTTAAATGTGCAAAGGGGTAGATCATTGTTTAAGGGGAAGTCTCAAGAAAGAGGGAAGTCTCGTGGAAAATCCAGGGCACAGAACATTGAGTGTTACCATTGTGGCAAGAAGGGCCATATGAAAAAAGATTGCTACAAGCTAAAAAAAAGAGCAAAAGGATAAGAAAAAGAATGCAAATTGGGTTGCCAATAAGAAGAAAGAGAGTCCAAGGGAGGACGAAGGAAAAGTGAAGATCAAGAAGATCAATGCAGTTACTAATGATAGTGACAATGACATTCTCTTCATGTCTAGTCTACCTGCAGAGTTGCTTACCACTTCAAATGATGCATATTCCTAGGATTATAGGGAATGGTTCTCCACTTATGATAGTTCTCATGACTTTCAACATTTCTACGATACACGTGGGCATACGCATCAATAATATTTCATCCAAGAGAGAATAGTACTATTAGTGCATCAACTGCACTGTGTTAAAGTTGTCCCTCAGCATAAAATAGCATCCATGTGCAAAGCATCCATCAAAATAGCATCCCACAAGGCAATCTACGCCTATCAGTGCATCCAATAAGGACCGCAATGCATCCAAATGGCATGTAAATCATCCACTGTGACCCAATGCAAACCATGAAGGAGCGCACATTGCGCAAATTACAACCAGCAACATAGAGGATTTAGGGCCTCTTAAGTCCACCGGAACTGACAGATCTGCGAATGGTTGCTTCAAACTCAAGTTCCAAAAATTTTGGACTTGCTGTCCCAAAATAGATCAACTCTATTATGTGCGAAACAGAGCCCTGTAAACATTATATAATTCAGGTTGTAACTACTTGGGTGTGTAGATCTTCAATCTGAGCACTAGAACTCCCAAATCCGATATTGAATGCAAAAGTTAAGACAAAAATGGTAAAGGGTTGTCAAGCTGCCATTTCTATGCGACTTTTGCAGAGAAGCTTCTTTACAGCTCATAGATCCAAGAATGTCTCCTTCTTATGGATAAGAGGGGATTCACACACTGGGCAAGCTGCTCTTTGCTCCAAGGCTCGATCTCCACTCTCCGATGGCCGATCCAAGCTCAATTTTTGCCGTGTGGCTATGGCAGCCCTATACACCTCAGCAAGCGCCTCTTTCTAAAGCTCCCCTCCTACACACATAACATAGGCCCAATGCTATGTGCTCTGATACCAGTTGTGAGTTCACAATGGAAGCAAAAACAAAAGAGAGTGAGAGACAAAGAGGAACACAGATTTGTGGGTGCTGAACCACCCTTATCTTATATGTAATTCCTATATATATGTTGAGTATTGTGTACATAACCGGGGTTAAGACACAGTGGCCTTTAATCCCCACAAAACCAGGCTCCTAGAGCCTATAATGCAAAGATTCATGCCTTTTGGACTAGCCAAGGAAATGTAGAATAGTCTAAATGAAAGCATCCTCTATATCAAGAGAAGGGGATGATTCGCTCATTATTGTTTTATATGTTGATGACATGCTGCTCATGGGTACAAATGTTGCAAAAATTATAGATTACAATGCTAAATTGTAGTAGACATTTGAAAATGTTTAATTTGGGGATACTACATTATTAATTGGAAATTTAATTTGTGCAAGATGAGAAAGGCATTGGTTTGTCATAGTCCAAGTACATTGGGAAATTGCTTGAACGGTTTAGATCCAAATTTGTAGGCCCATCTCAACTCCTACTGAGCTAGGCTTAAGCTATCCATGCATGATGCAAGTCAACCATTGATGCCACCATTTACAGCCAACTATGAGGTGCTTAACTTACAGCCACCATATATAGCCAAGCTATGAGATGATTAATTTACTTGTGGAATATGTGGCTAGGCATTCAGTATGCACTGTCCCAATTGAGAAAATTTATGCATAGCCCTAAGACTTCATATTCGCATGCTATAAAGCATGGGTTCATATATTGCAAGGTACTCAGTCTCTTAATTTGCTATTTCCTATGGGGGGGAAGCTTGCACTTACATGATTATAGTAATTTGGATTGCACTAGTGGCTTTGACAATAGGCAATCAACCAATGGTAATCGTTTCTTTCTTGGACACATGCATTTTAGCTGAGCAAGAAATAATCGACAATTGCTACCTCATCCTATGAGGCTAAGTATAGGGTAGCTTTCACAGCATAATGGTGTGTGTTTGTTTGAGGCACTTGTTGGTACATCTACCTACATCATTGGAGGATCCTATTCCAATTCTCACTTAAAGTCAAAATGCCTTTGCCATGGTATAGAATCACGTGTTTCATGCAAGCACAAAACACAAAGATACATTATCGTTTATGTTGGGGAGCGGTTATATTCAGGAGAGATTAGCTTGGTTCTTCTACCCTACACATCAAAATGTGGCAGATCTTTTTGTTAAAGCTCATCACAGAAAGTTGGATGTTACGTCACATAAATGCATCATGGTTGGCAATAATGAAGAGAGAAAAGCATACAAGTTATATGATCCCATCAACCAAAAGGTTATTATCTCCAAAAATGTAATTTTTGATGAAGAATTAGAATGGAAAGCATTAAATGCATAGGAGATAGACACACCAATTACTCAGTCACCTATAGAAAAGGTTGATGAAGAAGAGCAAGAAGTGCCAGAGACACCTTGAGAAGAGCACAACTCAAACGATCTACTAGAGAAAGCAGACCACAAGCCAGACTAACATATGCTCACAACGGCAAAGCAATTCAGATTGAAACCACCAATTATGATCTTACCATCATGGCTATAGAAGAGCCAGTGTACTTTGAAGATGCAATAGACAAGCCGATATGGCAAACTGCTATGAATGAAGAAATGGAAGCTTTGTACAAAAATAGCACTTGAGAAGTATGCGACCTTGCATCAGGAAAGAAGGCCATTTTTGCAAACAAATGGGTTTACAAAGTAAAGTACAATCCAGATGGAAGCATTGAAAGATACAAAGCCGGACTAGTTGTAAAAGCATTTGCTTAGCAATATGGTCAAGATTATGATGAGACTTATGTTCCAGTAGCAAAGATGGATTCCATAAGATTTTTGATATCACTAGCGACACTCAACAGATGGGATATGTACCAGCTAGATGTCAAGAATGCTTTCCTCAATGGTTACCTAGAGGAGGAAGTCTACATGCAATAGATGTTGAACCCAAGAAAGAGCATCAGGTTTGCCATCTCAAGAAAAGTCTCTATAGCTTAAAGCAAGCACCCAAAAGTTGGTACAGCAGAATCGACAAGTATTTTGCTAATCTAGGATACATGAAGTCCAATGCAAATCATACTCTCTACTACAAAGTTTAAGGGGAAGACGTTACTATTGCACTTTTGTATGTAGATGATCTGATTGTGACAGGAAGCAATGATAGCTTCATCAACAACAAGCTAAAACAAGGCTTATCTGGCAGCGTTCAACATGAAAGACCTTAGACTTATGCATTATTGTCTTGGAATTGAGTTTTGGAAAGACTTGGATAGCACCTTTATGAGCCAATACAAATATGTGGATAGTCTCCTAAAGAAGTTTCATATGGCAGATTACAAGATTGTAGCCACTTCCATGGAATAGAGTTTGAAACTTACTAAAGATCTAGACAAGCCTACAATCAATTACAAGTACTATTGGCAATTCATAGGATCTCTTATATATCTGATATTTGTTACACAGTTAGTTCACTTGCATGAATTATGGCAAAGTCTCACTGGAATGCAACCAAGAGAGTCTTGAGATACATCAAAGGCACAAGACAATTTGGAATAGAATACAGAGGAAGCTATTCACTAAGGTTGCAAGGATACTACAACAGTGACTATGCATGAGATCATGAGACCAGGAGATCCACACAAGGATATGCATTTTTCCTTGGTAAAGGTGTTGTATCATGGTGTCAAACAAGTAGCCAACTATTTCTTTGTCTTCAACAAAAGCAGATATAGGGCACTCATAGGTGCATGTGAAGCTATATGGCTCAAAAGACTATTGCTAGAAATATATTACTTTGATGAATCAAAGCCAACAGCAATACATTGTGATAATCAATCGGCTCAAGCATTAGCCAAGAATCCAGTATATCACTCTAGGATAAAGCACATTGATGTCAAAGAGCACTTCATCAGAGAAAGAGCGTTACTTGGTGACATCACATTACAACATTGTGATAGGAAAGAGAATGTTAAAGATATCTGTACCAAACCACTTGGGAAAGAGCTTTTTGAGAAATATAGACAAGCTCTTGACGCAGAGGAAGGACATTCCCATTAAAAGGGTGTGATGGAATGTAATGCTCAACCCTTCTTTGATTCCCCATAATCATCATCTCAAGGGAAAGCCTACTTCATGATGTCAATCTTGAGGGAAGGTGTTGAGAAACCATCTCAACATCATGTGTTATCATATGTGCATAGTACTAACACATAGAAAAAGGTTTAAAGCCCTAACCCTAACCCTAAAGGGGTTTGTATATATTCTTTATTTTCAAGTAAATTTAGCATATTGTTAGTCATTTGTGGTGTGCCCTCTAGCTATGCCCTCGCTCCTCATCTCCACTCTTCTCCGATCTTAGGTTGGTGCAGGCTAGGTGATCCTCATCATGGATGACTTTTTCATGTTAGTTTTGTTAAGAAGTGAACTTTTATATTGGTATCAAAAGATTGTATGCCCTGATAAAATTAAACATTTGAAACATCCACCAAGATTTAAAACTTTTATCTGAAAATTTTAAAAGTTTCACTAGCATCTACATATTTTAATTTAAAATTCAAAAGAAAATACATAAAAGTGTACTATATTCTATCAACATTGTGAAACTAAAAGTACTAGCTTGATACACCTTTGCCAAATTTTATATTAATATATAATTATAGCTTCAATAAAAACATCCTTAATCCTCATAATCCAATTTGTTGGCTTTACGATATAGGATGATTATAATATAAAGCCTTAAAGTATTTTAAACTACTCAAACTTCATTGATTAACATGTTTATATCAAATAATAATGTCATAGGTGACCCATGATAAATACTAGATTTTGTGAATCATAGAATCACCTTTAGGTGCCACACATGTGTGCATGAATATCTTAATTCATCAATTAAAAAAATCAAACTCACCACCAACTTACATCAAATATTTAGCTGCTGTTATTATTAGTTGAAATTGTAAAAATCCTAACAAAATATGGAGGAAAGAGAGGAGAGAGTGGAGATGGAGATAGGGCAAAGCTACAGAGCACACCATAAACTCTAATAGTACACTAGATTAATTGTAAAGAATGAATATATGCAAACTCCTAAGGGTTAGGGTTTCCAACCCTTTTTCCCTTTTAGAACTCTCTGTAACTAGTGCATTGTGCACAATATATTACATGATGTAGAGACAGATTCTCAACACCTTCCTCGAAGATCAACACCATGAACTAGGCCTTCTCTTAAGATGATGACTCTTAGGGCTTAAAGAAAGCCTAGCAATGCTGCTGTATCCCCCTTACTGATAATGGGAATCCCTTCCTCTTGGTTAAACTAGATCTTGTTATTGTTTTGCAAAAAGCTCTTTTCTAAGTAGTTTGGGCAAAATGTTAGCAATATCATCCTTGTTGGCATAATAGTGCAATGTGTTCTCCACTATAGCACTTCTTCATGGTTGAAATGCTATCTAACATCAATATGATTTATGATTTAGTGATATGATGGATTCTATGCCAAGGCTTGTTATTATCAAAATATAGAATAATTGGTTTGGTCTCATCAAAGTAATCTATCTTTGATGATATTGTTTTGAACCATTTAGTTCAAATACTATTGTTTTGAGAGCTCTATTCTCTTGGTCTATAGATGATAAAGAAATGTGGATTGTTTGTTGGATGACCAAGAGATAGAACCTTGTGCTTTAAAAAAAGTATATCCTTGTATTGACCTTATGTCTCATATTGTTGGCATCATCAATATTATAATATCCATGTAGTTTAATATGACTTCCTCTGTATTTTATGCCAAATTATTTTGTTTGTAACTTTGATGTATCCCATCACTTTTTTTTACCGAGATTGTACTTAAACTTGTACACCCATATATATTTGCGAATGCTTTCCTAGTGGCAACACACATAGTTTTAAATCCATTTCCATCTTCCATTCTTCTTTCTAGATGGCATCTTCAAAATACATTTTCTTCTATTTTCATGATAGTTGGCATAAGAGAAATACATTGTTTCTTCTAATTTCATGATAGTTGTCATAAGAGCAACATTATGCTTTCATATAGCCTTCCGTTGCTAAACATAAGTCAACCTAGTAGGTAATTTCATTTCTCTAGTATATCTTATGAGTTCTTGGTTCTTCTTCTTATTCGAGTTGCTCTTCAATATCTTCTTTTGAACTTTTTGTTGCACTTGTCTCTTGTGATGACTGATGCAGATATCTTCCATTTTGAATCGTCATCGAACCCTACATTGCTTGAGATTACCATTTTCATGTTGATTAGAACATATAGCTTATAGGCTTTGCTATTTTCATTGTAACAAAAAATAACTCATTTTCTTGATCTCACATCTAGTTCCTTTATGTGACACATCAAGTATATGAGTATATGCAATGTATCCAAAACTATTGAAATGCCAAATTTTCTACTTGTGACAAGTTATTGCTTTATATAGTGTTTTGCCTTGTATAAGTTTTGTTAACAGCCTATTTAATAAAGTATTGCACACTCTCTTTGGTTAATGGAATATCTACAATATATTGCAAGATTTGAGATTGATCCTCAACATATCATATGTGCACCTTGATAATGAGAGATGGACTCAAATCGGCCACCTCTATCAAATACCAATCCAAGGCTCCATAGGCACTCCAATCTATTAGTGTTGTTCGTAGTTTGCAAAGTACTAGACCATTTTTAGCGCAAGAAGCTTTACCTTCTAAAATAGATTTCCTGACACATGAAGAAATTTGGGGTTTTCTCTTAGATGTTAGCCACACAATTTTTAATTATCTCATAAAATGCCTGACTTCCACTGCATCTTAGAGAGCTTAATTAGTTGGGGAGGGTTGGGAATCCTTGATTTGCATAGTAGGACTAGTAAGAGGCATACATATTTCCTTGCACTTGGCAAGGCTAGAGGACCGATTAGAAGTGATAGTTTCAAGTGGAAAGGAACTAGAATTTATTAGAGGTGACACTTTCAAGTGGAATGGAACAATTTGGAAAGCAATCCATTCCAAACCATGCTAACTAATTCCAATGATGGGAAATGAAAATGAGTGTATTTTGACTAGATGCTAGCCGGTCACATGAAGGCATTTACCACATATTAGGTTATGAATGCATCCACTTATGTTGGCTCATCTTCATCAATCATACTATCAAATTGACAAACTACTATTCTAGCACTTCTATTGTATCTTTTTCACATGAATTGCATGTTTTGCTAAATTTGATCTACACAATCCAAATGCACAACTTAAAGAGCTTTATCTCTGTAGTATGTACATTGATACATTAGAAGATACATTACATTATAATATTTCATTCACAACTTTAAAATTTTAGAAAAGTAGTGACTTCATTCAATGATATAAACAAGAGAAGCATTGGCAACAACTGCAAAAGAGACCCACATGTTGATTGTTCAAGGTTTTCTTCAACTTCTATCTCCTTGTTCCTCATGAGGGCTACCAAGAAGCTCCACCATGTTGCTCTCACTAATCTATGTGTTGTCCTCCCTAGCTCCCTTATGTAGTTTTGCAACACCACCACAATAACTATAATGTTGCTCTACATGGGTATAATCACCTAAATGGCATGTATTGCACTACCTAGCATGAGATGCCATAAGGTGAAATTGTTCAATTTTCTAGGATGGTTTATGATAACTTGTATAAAGTGGTTTTCAATTGTTCATGGTGGCCTATTAGTTTCCTTTCTGTGCCTACACTATGTTGAAGAATTTATGGTTTATTTGAAAAGAAATTGGCAACTTGAAAAGCGTTGTGATGCTCTTTACTTTCATAATTCATTGCCTCCCTAGGGACTATTGCATTTGCCACATGTATGCAAGTAATGAACAAATTTTGGTGAAAATGGTATAACAAAATTCGTGACGATCGATAAAAAGGAAATAAGAAATTGAAATTTGTGCTTGCAAAGTTCAGAGATTCTTAATGTGTGGGTGTGTGGGTGTGTGGGCTCATACACTTGCTATTTTACAAAAAGTATTCTAGGGTATAATTATATTTTCTTTGTAATTGTTGATATATCCTCCAAGCGAAGACTTTGTTCAATTAACATTTAGTGTTAGAAATGGAAGCAAGAGTTCAAGAGAACATGAAGATGAAGGAAGTTGAATTGAAATTGCAGCCAGCAAGATTGAAGTACACTAGGGTAGTCATATAGAAACCCTAGGATGGACCCTAACTAGGGTAAAAACATGTGTGGTGACTAACTCAACCTCTAAATGAGGTCATGGGAAGAGATACTCTCCACCATTGTCAGTCCGTAGGCATGTTCTACTTGATTGATTTTCAACTAAAGCCAACCATTTTTGAAATACCTGGAACACATTGCTCTTCCAAGCCATAGCATAAGCCCACACTTTCCTAGTTGCATCATCAATGAATGTCACATAGTATTCAGCCCCACCTAATGACCATGTAGGCATGGGACCACATGCATCTGAATGCACCAAATCAAGCTTTTCAAGCTCTTTCTTCCCCCTTCTTTTATGGGCTAATTTAGTTTGCTTCCCATAGAGACAATGCTCACAAAATTCAAAGTAAAAAAAACTCAAATGTGGTACATAGCCCAAATGACATAAGAGTTTCATTCCACTTTGGCTTATATGGCCCAACCGGCAATGCCACAAAGAAGTACTTGGCAGCTCGGTTATTGCAACAACATGATTAGACACCCTTGATACATGTAAGGGATATAGAGTCACACATTTGCACCCTTGGCCAAAAGCATAAAGCCCTTCTAAATTTTCCAACTCCCAAAACCCGAGATGGTCTGAAAAACAACATCATCTAGCTGACTAGCTAAAATGAGACTCTTGGTCAGCTTAGGCACATGCCTCACATTTTCACAGCAAAAGCAGACCCAAGATGCACACAACTTGTCTTTAGTAAAGGAAAAAAGTGTCCCTGGCCCCTTATTACATAAATGGGCCACTGTCTTAGGGATAAATATTCTAACCACTGGGCCTAATGACATGTCAAAATGTACAAGGTAAACATCAATGACCAAACAAATATAAGTTTAAAGCTTTTTGGAAATACTCAAACTTTGGACGAGAGCTTGTCATGTATGTCGGCATATTATATGCAACCAAATATGCAGAGATTCCTAATGCATGGCTTATATTTAGTGAATGCTTCATAAGGTGTCACACTTGAATCACTTTGGTCAAAAGCTGATAAAGCAAATAGTTTACAGTGGCAATTGCTTCTACCCAATACTGATTTGAAAGATGCTTCTCATTGAGACATTGCTCTAGCACTCTCTGCTAAAGTCCCATTCTTCCTTTCAACTATTGCATTCTGCTGAGGAGTATCTGCACAAGTGAACTGTCTTCAAATGTGATTACTTTTGCAAAAGTTCATGAATGTTGAAGACATGTTTTCATCTCCTCTGTCTGATCTCATGACTTTGATCTTTCTGCCTGTTTGGTTCTCTACCATGGCTTTGAATTCTTGAAATCTAAAAAAACTTAAGTTCTCTTTCAGAAAGTAGACCCAAATATATATGCTATAGTCATCGTCAATGAAAGTCAGGTAGTACATTGAACCATTAATGTTGCGGCTATGTGCATAACCCCATACATCTGTATGAATCAAATCAAGAATACCTCTTGCTCAAGAGGTGCTTCTACTAAAATTGGTTCTCTTTTGTTTATCGAAGCAACATGCTTCACAAACTTTTCCAAGAAACTGAAGTCCAATTGCCATATCCTAATTTCTTAGCTGCATCAAGCTTTTGAAAGGGACATGTCCATATCTCTTGTGCCATACTACAAAAAGTGGCATCGACTACTTTTGAGCTAATATGGCATGCAAATTTGGTACTGAAGCTAGCATTCTAAACAATCGTCCTTCCTTGACATGTTCATATCTATTGTGCTATACTACAGAAAGTGGCATCGACTACTGTTGAGCTGATATGGCATTCAAATTTAGTAGTGAAGCTAGCATTTTAAACAAACATCCTTCCTTGACTGCTTTTCCTACTAGCTGATATCCTCTGGATTTGTCTCTAATTGAGCACTCATCTGCATCAAAGATGACTCTGTAGTTGTGTTCTGACATTTTCCCAACTGATAAGAGGTTCATGTTGATCTTTCGAACATAGGGTACATCTTTCACCAATCCTTTTGTAGCAGTGAGATTGTTCATAGGGACAATTCCTTTACCTTGAATGGGATTCAATGTGTTATCTGCAGTGTAGATAGCATTCTTTGATCCTTCTAATAGTTTCATCTTTTTGAACCATTCATGATGCTTTGTAAATGAGATGATGCACCGCTGTCGATGTACCAAGGACCTTGATCTGCTTGATCAACTTGATAACTATGTTCTCCTTTGGAATTACAATCTATGTCAAGATACATTGTATCAGTCTTCTGCATATCCTCACTTGCAAGATACATGTTCTGAGGTCCATTGGCATAGTGACTGTGACTTTAATGTCCACCATGGTGATTTTCTCTTCCACGGAAATTCCATCAATTGTTGTTGGATTAAGCTCCCTGGTCGTATTGCTTCTTGCCGCCGCAATCTCTTTCATAGTGTCCAAACCTCCCTGGTCGTATTGCTTCTTGTAGCAATCTCTTTCATAGTGTCCAAACTTATTATAGTAGTTGTACTGAATGTTTGACATGTTGGTGGATGCATTCCCTCATCCTTAAACTCTTCCTTTGTTGGAACGATTTCCTCTTGGATATTGATGCTGTTGATGTTGATTTTGTTGATGAGATGACCACTTCTATTAGATGCTCTTCTTTGCCTTTGCCTCTACCTTTACCTCTATCTGAAGCTGTGAATGCTTGCTCATTAGAATGACCTTTGCATGCTTGAATGGCATGAGTCCTAAGTTCTTCACCAAGTAACACTGACTATAACTCTTCTAGTGTTGGAATTTGCCATTGAACCGCAATACTCTGGACTAGATTCTTGTATCCCTCTCCGAGTCCTTCAGCATGACTTGAACTAGCTCTATGGGATTCACAGTGTCTCCTGATACTACGAGTTGATTGTTGTTCTAAGTACGTACGCATGACCAATTTTATTGCTATTGTGAAAACTCTAGTTTATCTGGTTTCTCTATGTGAGAATCTTGGATGTGTTCTTAGACTCATAAAGAGCTGTAAACATATCCCATGCTTCTTTTGATGTCTTCACCATACTGAGGTGTCCAAGCATGACATCTTGCACATTCTATTTGATCAAATGATATGCATATTTGTCTTTCTTGTCCCATTCTGCATGTGCTCGAGCAATGGCAAGATCTATTGTAGATGTGGACACCCTTGATGCAGATGTAGAACCTTCTACTTATACTACGGCAATGGTGGGAACTGGTACTGGTCCACTAGGTATAGACCCATTGACATACTCCCATTTGTCTTGAAGTACAAGAATAATCTCCATTTGGTATTTCCATGTGCCATAATTTGAGTTATCCAACTTAGTAGATGCCTCCAAATTGAGGTTGCTAGTGGTAGACATGATGCAACTGTGAAAATCACTGACTGAATCAACTACAATCTAAACTGTCAGTGAAAATAGAACTGCAAGTGGATTCACATGGAAGACTATGCATGTGTGCCTATGGAGCACTGTGTGAGGTGGTGTGCAAAGTGTGCCTGACAAGGGGCTCTGCTACATGGTAGTGTTGACTTGGCAAGTGAGGTGGCCAGGTGATGTGGCAATGAGGGTGATGTGTCACTGATGAGGTGACTACTGACATGGTGGCTTATGTGGCAATACTGACATGGCATGCTAACATGCCAATGCCGATGTGGTAGTCTGACTAGATGCATACATGGCAATCGAGGTCCATATGTCTATTTGATGACATGGCAGATAAGCTTTGATGATGTGGCAACTAGTTAGGGTTGTTGATGTGGCAGATAAGCCTATATGGAAGTCCACGTGGGATTAATCGCTCCTTGGTTGTGATAACTAGAGTGCCAAGTGTCACAGGGAGGACCAACCCGGGGTCCATATAAGGTTAGATCCATGTGTGTTAAGATGAGTCACCGAAAACTTGCAGATTCTAACAAAATCTATAATCTACGTGAGAGGCTATATAGTTGTTGGGTTGCTCCATTGCTTAGGAGGCTGTGTCATTGTCTTAGGACATAGGCATTGGAACTAAAATTTGCACCATTTGGCTGACCTTAGGCCATCACTCATGGGCATTTGTGCTTGAGTTGGGTTATTGAATGTAGTATGTCGATCGGTCGTTGCAGTCCGAGAGGTCATCTTGCATTGTTGCTACAAAACTTCTAGTGGAGTCATTGTGGTGATAGAGGCTAGCCCAATCATGTGCTCATTGAGTCATTTGTTTGGTTGATGGTGTCACTTTGGAGGTGCCTAGAACCTTGAAGCTCTAGAGTGGTCATTGCCACTTGTTGGCTACTATGTTGCTAGGCATCCTTAGATGGTTGAGCAAAGTGTTCATTGTACGTTGGAGATGATCCGTTGCAAGGGAGCTAGAGGCTTGGTGTGTGGAGCTAGTTGTCTCGTTGTTTTGGAGCTACTATGTGATGGAGAGATGGCATCGATGGCCTGCTTGGTTGGCTCATGAGCTCGCTAGATGTAGAGTAGTTGTTGTCATCGGGTTTATGGATGTCGCTATTGTGAGGCCATTGAGCTCATTTGCATAGTTACTAGAGCTCATTTAGTCGATGGAGCTTCATCGTTGGAGGCCTCGTAGAGATAGGTTGCTTGCTATCTCCCATGTGGCCGTCTCAGAGAGCTGAGTTGCTTGCCTTAGTCAAAGAAGCTTGTAGTCTTGTCGGGCTATATATACAGTCTTGTAGCCTTGTAGTCTTGTTGGAGCTGCTTGAGGCCTGGCTATGGATGGCAGTCATTCATGGAAGCCAGAGTTGTAGCTTGCATAGCTGTAGGAGCTGCCGGTGTAGTCACCTTCTAAGGCTTGAGTTGCCTTAGGTGCTCCTTTTCGAGAAAGTCATTTTAAAAGAAATCTCTCTCTTTCTATCTACAAAGAACCTCTCCCCTCACAAAATAGACTCACAAGATTTCTCTCATGGAGTTAAGAGAAATGAAAGGAATCTCTTATACAATAGACTCTCAAATGGTCACAAAACTCTCTCCACAAATCTTTCAAAGAAGAAGAATGAAGAACTCTCAATGAATAGAACTTCCAGGCAATAATCTCTCTCACATGAACGGAATTGAGTGAAAATTGCTTAGCAGAAGTGAACTCAGAATCACTCAATCTCTTTCACACTCTTAAAGATCATGATGCCTCAGCAGAAGGCAAGAGAGCTGTGATAGCGTGAATGAATATGGCGAGAGTAGAGAAGAAGAGTGGAGATGAGGAGAGAGGGCAAGGCTAGAGAGCGCACCACAAATGACTAACTATGACTAACTATACACTAGATTTAGTTGAAAATAAAGAATATATACAAACCCCTTTAGGGTTGGGGTTAGGGTTTCCAACTATTTCCTTTTTAGCACTCTATGTGTTAGTGTTATGTGCATATGATAACACATTATGTTGAGATGGTTCCTCAACAAAGGCAAGACTTGGTTTTTGATAAGCATTGAGAAAAAGATCAACAATGAGACATTTTCCCACTTGATAAGGTTGAATTGGGAGGTAATAGCTACTCACGAGTTAGGCAAATGTTATAGTTGGTGATAAGTGATAGCTAATCTTCTTTTGATTGACTTTGATCCATATACTAAATACAACATTCTTTTTATAGTCTTTGATCCATATAATTAAAGATTTATTCTCCTCTTAAATTCTCTCTCTCTCTCTCTCTCTCACACACACACACACACACACACACACACACACACACACATTTTTAATTAGGGTTTGAACTTATGAGTTCAATCCAAAGTAAACCATTGTGCCTATTATGCAAGAACCCATGATGAAAAAGTCATAGTTTAGCACCTCCTTGGGTAAGTAGAGTAGCTTCAACACAATGGCCTTCTACAAGGTCCACAATTGCATCATTTTCACAATCAGTCCATTTTTCTCTAATCCAAATAGACATATGTATTGAGGATGTGTACTTCTTGTCAAGGTCCTTGGGTTACCTTAGACCTTATAGTGCAACTACTCACACTTGCCTTCAATGGAGAGCTAAATAGATAGGTTATTATCATGTCCACGATCAATGATGGAGCTTCCCCTTCAGCCCCAATGTTAGGGAAAAGGGTGAGATCAAATTTTTCTAAGGAAAATATGGCATACTATCTATGGTCACCATTTATCTTGGAAAATATTTCCTTCAATATCTTCCCTAACTCATCATTGCTAAGGGTCTCAATATGAATTAGATATTTATATTATCCTTGTACGATCATTATGGAATAACCCTCTTATTTTCATATATCGACCCTAACCCAACCAACCTATGTGTCTCATTATGTTAAACGCATCACATGTTGGCCTGGCCATATTGCATGCCATAATGGTGGTATGTATGCACTACACAAACTCATGAACTAACTTGGTTTCACCAAAGGATGCGTTATTAACTATATTGGAGTTGATACTCAATGTACCATAGGACACAATGACATGTGTGCCACCATACTTATAACGACATAGCATAAGGGCATACACAACCACACCATCCATTATATCATGCATGCACTAGACTCCTAAAATGCATGGTGAGAATGTGGTGGATAATAGAAATAAGGTCAACATACTTGATACCTCACATTCCCTATCCCACCATCACTCTAGTGATGCAAATATTGGCTGTTCTTATGTTTATTCTTGAATTTCCTCCCTTTTTTAACCCACTTTTACAGCATTGACAACCAAGATTATGTCATAGACCTAAGGGATGTTCACTATTTAACACCTTTTCTCTTTTAAAACAAACTTCTCTATGTAAAAAGCCCAGACTCAGTCCTAGATGCAGTTTTGTAGGTCATGAAATCTATAGTTTTCTGGATGGATTCACCGGCTATAATCAGATCAGAATGGCCTCAATAGTAGACATGGATGAAATCTACAGTTTTCTAGATGAATTCAGTGGCTAGAATCAAATCAGAATGGCCTCAACAAATAAGGATAAAACCGCATTTGTAACCGAGTGGGAGTCTTTGCATCTAATGTAATGACATTTTGACTCAAGAATGCACCACCAACTTTCTAGAAGTACATCCAGGAAGTATTTGCTGAATACTTAACATCTTTCAATGCGAGTATTTTTGGATGATTTCTCAGTATTTGGCAAAAGACATGGGCATCTTGATCATTTCTGACTATGCTTTGAAAAGTGTAGAATGGCTAGGTTGAGCCTCAACCGTGCTAAATGTGCATTTGCCATCAAAAGAGGAGTCCTTTTAGGACATATCATATTTGAACAAGGAATGGATCCCAAGAAGGTATCAGTGATACAAAAGGCAAACCCTCCAAATACTGTTAAGCAATTGAAAAGATTCATTGGTCAAATCAAATGGCATTGTAGATTTTTAAGATACTTATCTGAAATATCATATCCCCACTAACTAAGATGACAAGAGAATCAAAACCATATGTATGGGGGAAAGAACAGCAACAAGCCTTTGATATTTTGAAGAAGATGTTAGTCATAGCACCCATACTCCAGCCACCTGATTGGACATTACCCTTTCATATTTTTGTGGATGCATCAGATGTGGTTGGTGGTGCAGTGTTAATGCAACAAAAGAGAGAAAAGTGGTTTAGACCAGTATACTATGCCAATAGAATTCTGACAAAGCATGAGAGGAATTATGCAGTCACACTGAGAGAGAAGCACTTGGAATGGTATATGCATTGCACAAATTTATGGATTACCTACTTGGAAACAAAGTGATTTTTCATGTAGGTCATCAAGCACTCATCTACTTAGTGAATTAACCTCAACTCACTGGGAGACTTGCAAGATGGATGCTTTTGTTATAGGAATTATATTATTCAATTATACATAGGCCTGACAAACATCATGCTATTGTTGATTACTTGAATAGGTTGACATCAGGAGAAGATCCAGTAATACTTGAACAGGTTGACATCAGGAGAAGATCCAACTGGAATACTAGATGAGCTGCCTGATGCAAAAATATTCATATTCCGAATAGATAATCTTCCAGATTGGTATGATAGAATGTTATTCTTTCTTACTAATGGTCTAATCCCTGATTCAATAACCAGAGATCAACGAAAAAACTCGTCTTGCAAAGCAAGCCTTATTTGGTCATTGCAACATGAGAGGGATAGATCAGGTCATAAGGAGATGTCTACAGAGTCATGAGCAACAGTCTGTCTTGGCAGAAGCTCATGGAGGATCAGCAGAAGGACACACTTCTTAGGGGAAATCACAAAAAGCGTGGTTTGATAGGTATGTCAAGGATAAGGAGATTAAGGAAGGTAACCTTGTCTTGCTCTACAACACCAAAGTCCACAAGGCAAAATTAAAGTATCAAGGCCAAGGACCTTATAAAGTCATGAAAATCAACCCCATTAGCGATGTGCTCTAGAAAGTTTTGATGGAGTGCAATTCAGCTCGATGATCAATGGCAGTAGACTCAAGTGTTACTACAAAAACTTGCAACTCTTCCATGACAACTCACAAGCCAACATCCAAAATAATAGATTTGAGAACCTTAATATGCCGTAGTTAGGACTAGATTGTTACACATGCACTCACTGGCATACGTTTGTGTTTGCACATATAGGTAGACCAAATTGATTTCAACCTAGGGCTTAGAGGTGATTATTGAGTCCTAGATACCCTATGAATTCCAACAAATAAGCATATTGTTACTCCCTACCTAGTTTTTAGGTCGTGCACTCATACAGTTATGCGGTTAACACACTTTCATTTCACACTCTCAAAGCATGTAATGAATTCACAACACACACACACATGTCCTTATGCACAAATATCACACATGTATACAAATTGGTCTACAAGTTGAATGATCAAGGTGCAATCCTATCCAAAATGAATGCAGTATGAGAAGAAATTCCTAAGCCCAAGAAGATTCAATGAAAGAGTTCACAACCGCCGCAGCAATGAGACCTCTGCCAAAGTTCACAGCCTTCTATCTCTTCTCAACTAAAGCGACCACAAACATTTGTGGTACAGGTGAATTCTTTGATGAACTATCAATGCACGAAATGAAATCAAGAGAAATACCAATGCAATCCAGGTCTCCTTCCAACTATATGACCATTGATGCAACAGAGTCCCATGAGCTTTTGTGGCCACCTCCATTGTCATATGCACTTTCAACTGCCACATAGGGGACTTCGTACCTTGTTCGACTGTCATCTGCCTATAGTCAGTTTCAATCCCAATGGTCGGATCGATGCTCAGACTACAAGCAGAATCTATCAAAGAGTCATCTTCTTAGAAGCATGCCACATATGTCCTTTTGAACAGATAGTGGATACATGCTTCCTAGAAGTAGAGCAGAAATTGTATGGTGCTTAAGGCATTACAACATGATCAACTGGCACACCACAAGTTCCATAGCCACTAGGTTTCATGCATGGCATACCAACATAGTATGATCATAATAGACCATAACCCAAGGACGGGTAATAAAATAGATCCGCGGGTATGTTATCTCTATGTCGACATGGACTCAAGCAACATAGAATGTGTGTGTGGAGTCATGGAAAAGCTCCCCTTGTACTTACATAAGTCTAGGAATAATCTCTCTTACGAATCCTACATGCATGTTCTAGATGCAACTTCTACATTCGCATCCTACATGCATGTTCTAGATGTAACTTCCACGTGCAAGACCTACATGCAAGTTCTAAATGCAATTCCTACATGCATGTTCTACATGCAACTCCTACATGCATGTTCTACATGCAACTCCTACATGCATGTTCTAGATGCAACTTCTATATGTGCATCCTCCATGCAACTTCTACATGTGGATCCTACATGCAACTTCTACATTCGCATCCTACATGCATGTTCTAGATGTAACTTCCACGTGCAAGACCTACATGCATGTTCTACATGCAACTCCTACATGCATGTTCTACATGCAACTCCTACATGCATGTTCTAGATGCAACTTCTATATGTGCATCCTCCATGCAACTTCTACATGTGGATCCTACATGCAAGTTCTACATGTAGAGAGAAAAATTCCTGCCATTCCTACATGTAGAGAGAGAAGCTCTCCAACTTGTATAAATATCTCATGATGGAATGAAGCCCACATTCTGGGGAGCATTGTGTTGATTTCTATTTTGGTGTTCTATGTAATTGTCTCCAAGTGTCGATGCTCCCTTGCACTCTCAGGTCCAAAAGTATGTCCTACCCTTGTCTCCCACTCCCCCCTCCTCCAACCTTGCAACCCCTCCTCCCCTCTCCTTCCCTTCTCCTCTCTCCCTCCCAACCCCTTTGCTCTTACACCTTCCTTTCTCTCCCACTCCTATGCTTCCCCTAGACCCTTACTAAGGTCTTGGATTAATTCCTCAACCCTTGACCTCCAAGGTCTATGAGGGAGACGAGTTCTCCACTGTGTATTCTATTTTGAACCCTAAATACCCCTTCTAACCTTGGACCTCCTTTTGAACCTTGAATACCCCTTCTAACCTCGAACCTCCTTTTGAACCATGCAACTCCTTATAAACCTCGATTCCCCTTCTAACCTTGAACCCCACATCTGATGGAGGTGAAAGCCTTCATTCCCCCAACCATGTTGATGAATGTTCCTTTCATGCAAGCATGCATGATGTTTGATTCCCACACTTGAGCCTACATCTCTCACTAGAATATGACCCGAGGCCCTAAGATACACATATATTACAACAAAAATGACACCAATATATTTGTAGGTAACAAAAAGCCTCCATACCCTACACACCCTGCAAATCTTGTGGATGATGTGAGATAGTGGCAACAACCAAATAGGAAAAAAAATCAAGGTACTAAGATCACACAAAGGTGGTGAATATAGGTCCACAATATTCATAAAATTTTGGAAAGATCATGGAATCAAAAGACCATTTAGTTGTCTTGATACACCATTATATAATGCACTTGCACAAAGAAAAAATAAAGCACTAAAAAATTGTGCTAAGGCAATGCTTAATGGAAAACATTTGCCAAATCAATACTGGGCAGAAACTATCAATGCAACAAGAGGCTACAAACAAAATGCATGCAAGGTAAAAAATGATATCAAAGCTAGTTATAAGCCAAAAATTGGACATCTCAAAAATTTTTGATGCATTTCATATGCTTACATATACGATCATTGGAAGGAAATGAGATTTGAAATCAAGGAAATGTATTAGGCTTGGTTATAGTGAAGAAAGCAAAGCCTATAAGATGTATGATACAATCAACATGAAAAAAATAATCTCAAGGGATGTACTGTTTAATAAGGATTCACAATGGAAAACATCCACATTAAAAGAATGATAGTAATAACAAAGGAAGATATTGAAGAGCAACCAGAACAAGTAGAGCAACAAGAACCTAAAAGATATACTAGAGAATGGATACAACTCTTGTTTAAAGGTTGACTTATGCTTGGAAAGGGGTTAAGAGCATGAATTAGATTTTATCACAATGATCCTGCAAATAGAAGAACTAACGTATTCAATTTAAAAGCCAAAATGGTAGAAAGCAATGAATAAGCAAATGACTGCTTTGTATAAAACAATTGTATACAAACAACAATTGGGAATTTTGTGATGTGCCACCAAGAAAGAAGGTAATTGAAAATAAATTGGGTGTATAGTACAATCTATATGGTAGCATTGAAGGATGCAAACCAAGACTTATTACAAAGGAATTTGCACACAACCTCAAGAATATGTTGAAACCATAAAAGAAAATCAAGTATGTAGACTAAAGAAAGTCTTTGAGGTTTAAAAGAAGAATCTTCTATAGTAGAATTGACAATTATTTGGACAATCTTGGATACATATTGTCTTATGCAGATTAGACAGTCTACTACAAAGTTCACAGGGAAGACACTACCATTGCACTATCGGATTGATAGTCACATGAGTATTGAAGACTTCATCACAAAGATAAAACAAGATCCATTTAAAGAGTTTAAAATGAAAGATCTTGTCTTGTGCATCCTCTCTTCGCATGGAATTTGGAAGACATGCAGAAAGCACCTTCAAAAGATAATACAAGTATGTGCATAATATACTAAAGAAATTTCATGTCCAAGATTCTTAGATTGAAACCACGATTATCGAATAGAATTTAAGCTCAATAAGAGAAGAAAAGCCTAAAGTGAATGATACTTACTTATGCAACTCACTAGCTCCTTGATCCATATGACAATCATGAGATAATATGTGTTAGCACTCTAGTAAATATTCTAGGTCAGTATAGATCATTGGAATGTAGTAAAAAGAGTGTCACTAATTTGGCATAGAATACAAAGGAAATCACTCAAAACTACATGGATACTATGATAGCCATATAATGGAATAAGAATGTCAATACAAGAATACACAATTTTCTTAACACAAGGTGCCATCTCTTGGCTATCCAACAAACAACCTCAAACTTGCTTGTCCTCAATAAATACAAAATATAGAGGTCTCATAATAGGGGCATTGAAGCTATATAGCTCAAAATAATCATCTTGGTTTTAAGTTGACTCTAAGCTCTTCCAATTGAAGAGTGTGAAGGAGAAACTAAAGACCATTTGGGGATATTAGCTTTTGGTGATCACAGACTAGCTTCTGTATCTTGATAAGAGGGATTTGAAAATACTCAAAACCTTCTTTAAAATGCCACAGAAAATGAAGCTGTCATTAGAGCCCAAAAAATAAGGTAGGGTATTTAGAGGATGGAATAGGAGGCAACAAAGGGGGGCTTAGAAAAGACAAAAGAGGCCTCTGAGGCAAGATATAGGGATCTAATTGCATAAGGGAGCCCAAAAAATTCAAAAGAGACTTCAAAATTTGAGAACAAATTAGACTTAATGAGTATAAAATCTACTTAAGATATTGGTAGGATGGTAAAATTGATAGACCTATTAAGGGAAGATTCATGCTTAGGACTTAGCTTTTGTTAAAGGTCCTTCTATAAAATGGTCGTGTGATTAGCATCCAAAGTGCAAGAGGTAAGGAGGAAATGAGTCGATGAAGAGATACCTCTTTTGGTATAAGGGGACTCTACAAATGCCACTTCCATAGAGGAGAATTTGATGATAATTATCTTAAGGGTTCAAGTCCTTTATCTTATGGATATGTACTTTGAAGAAGGAGACCCATTTGCTATTCACATACAACCATCTTGGAAGCTTGCTATTCTTGAAGATAGGGGTAAGCTAAATGAAATGCTATGTGGCATTTGGTAGGGCTTCCACATCTGAAATTTTTGAAATATGGTGACCTCTAAGAAATCCTGTGCTTCAAGTATACTTCATGAAGAAGTTATTGAGGATTTGAGCAAAACTTTGAAGTATTTTGGGAAAAAGCATGAGTTGTTTCATTAGCCATTTATTTGCATACCAGAGTCAAGAGGATGAATATATTTCCTTCTTGTACTTTCAATTTTGCCTTTGAATACAATTCTATCGGGCAAAAAAGAAGAGGTAGAGGACTTCCATTGGCCGCACAACTCACATGGCCTATTGTTGAGATGGGGGATGGTTTAGGGTAGGGGATTCTAGGCCGGAAAGTGCCCGGAAACCCAGGTACTTTCCAACCCGAAGTCCCCGATTCCGGATTATTCCCCACGTGGAGGGTCGGATTGAAGGGTATAGTTTGATCCATCGGTGATTGTGCATTTGGATTTTGATCTAAGGGCTCACAGAAAGCACCATTTGTAGACCATTAGATGTGAAGCTCGATCCAAGGCCAGAGACAATTTGCTACGCTGCCATTTGTTAGATCAACATTGAATCTAACTGCTTGCGATGTGCGCCATTTATGAACCGTCCGATATGAAAGTACATTGAAGAGCTCTCAAGCATGATATCTAAATGCAAAGGTTTAAATATTTAGTTAAATTTGCCACGCTGTGTTAAAGTAATAGTCTAACAAATTGTGGGCGATTGGGAGGAGCAGATTCCCACTTATAAAAGGCCGGCAATAGTGGGGGGCAATCGAACATAGACAACTAGCTTAAGTGTGTGAATGTCTAAACCAAGTGGGATGCCCCTTAGGGCCTTTACACACCGCCCACCAAGCCCTTGTTACATGATTGGATAAAAAACAAGAGGGCATGATTTGTGTGCCCGGCAGCACTGCCCCATTTATTTTTGAAGCTCTTGTGCTCATCATCCCTACAACTTTGCATGTAGAGCACCTTGGTGCAAGCACTCTCTCTCTCTCTCTCTCTCTCTCTCTCTCTCTCTCTCTCTCCCTCCCTCTCTCTCTCTCTCTCTCCCTCCCTCTCTCTCTCTTTCAAAGACAAATAACAACCAAAAGACTTGCACTGGAAGGTGGCCAAGAAGCAATTAAGCCCCATTTTCCCCAAAATAACAAATATTTTACCATTACTGCCAAATCTCTCACGCATAGACATTACTTTTCTTAACTCTTTCCACAACTAGACCTTGTGGCAAATACCATTCATTTGTCTTTCGTTCACCATTTAATGAGGTAGATATGCATGAAGATAAATAAGCTGTCAGGGTGTCTTCAAAAAATAATTGAAGGGAGTTGAACACATAGCCGCGAACAAGCAAAAAAGGGAGGCCTAACAGTTGTGTGTGAAACCAGCCTAACTCCGAAGTTAACTAAAAACAGCGTGACAGCTCATGAATCACAATGCGGATAGAATTGCACAACATTCTTGGCACTTACACGGTGAAGTTTCGAATCCAAATGGCATGGACGCAATTGTATACGAGCTTTTCGACACCCTTGCATTCTCAATCGGTAAGGCCAAATGAGGGTGTCTTCAGCAAATTTTGGCGGGGTGAAGTTCAAACAAATTACCTCCATAAACTGACACTCATGTGTGAGAATTTGCAAAGCAGAATTAGTTCAAGACCCATGTTCATGCTCAGAAAACCCCAGCTAAAGTGTGAAATTGTAGGGAACAGCAGGGTTGTTCTAGGCACCTATGAAAGAAAGACCAGCCGACACAACTGCAACATATCTTCTTCCAGTGGAGGGACAAGCCACCTTCTTGTTTGTCCTGTCGCCTGTCACCTTCTTGAATGTCTTGTCAACTGGCTCCTTCGAAGTAGAGTATAGGTAGTATGAGAAAACTTTCTCCCCTAATGGACAAATGACTATCTTACAACTGGAATCAAGCCTCATAACTTGTACTTGTGTGAAGGCCTAAACTCTCTTATCTTATCACATCCGTCGTACCATCATAGGATCAGGGTCTCTGAAAGGTGACATGGGAGCTTGTTTTGCCATATTATAAGCCGTAGACTTTTTCGTTCAGTGAATGATGCGCTAGCTTTCCATGTACCAAGGAGGGGGGTTTCCATTTTTCGAGCGAAAACCTCCGAGAGACAAGCGGACAAAAGGTGGGAGGGGTCAAAATATATAGGCTCAAGTCATTTTGGGGAAGCACAAAATTCTAAATTATTTCAAGGAATATGTTAGTAAATCTGAAATATTGATTAATAGAGATAGATATAAATATACCTTTATATAATATTCATATATAATGTCCAAATGGTGACTTATTTTATGACTTTCAAATATCCTTTCTTTTCCTTTCACCATTGGTTGGATCATAAAATTTTGAGCAAATATCCTCGTTTCAGTTTCTCAGGATGAGCTAAGAACAATATATAACATCCTTTTAATAGACCCTCTAAGTGTATTTTGCTAGAGGAATATGGTTTGAAGAGCTTGCCCCAACACTATTCCACCGGTGGAATACCCTTGGAGAGCCTACAAAGAATGAGTCATAACTTTTGCTCCTTAGCTCAGATTGAGGAGGTGTAAAAAGGAAAAATATTCAAAATTTCATGATCTATGCAATGGTAGGCTTAAAATTATAATTTTTATAGGTATAGAAGAGATAAATTGGAAATTTCAAGATGTATATGAGAGTTACAACTTCTTCCTAATTCATATTATGGTACGAAGGAGTCCGGTAGGGACCACATTTCCTTAAAAGTACATAGGTTAAGAGAATTGGGAATATTTTTAAAATACCTCCCTTGCCTTCCCATATTTGATAATGTATTAGATATTAATTTATGATCGATAGTAATGGCTTCAATTATGAGATTTTTGATATCCTTTTCCTACTCATCCAAGGAATATGGCATACATTGTTACTGAGAGCTTCTCAATACTTCGAATATGGGATTGATAAAGCTAAGGGAAACCCTTTTAAATCAATTGAATTACCATAATCCTCAAAAGAGAGTATATGGTAGGGAGGGATTTATATGAGTTTCTAGGTGTTCACTATTTGTTCATATATAGTTGATGCTCTCTAAAATGAGGGTTATAATGATAAATAAGTAAGTATATGGTTCCATAAATGAGAAATTAAGAAAGAATTGTATATTCCTTTGAGAAATATACTAGCATGGTTGGTGTCAAACATTATCGCTCGTACTTTTTTGCTCGTAGGTTTTTGCTTAAAAAATATGCACATCCCCCAAGGAGAAAGGTTCTCTTTTATCTTGATCATTGAAAGGAAGATTAACCAATATATGATCACCATGCTGAAGCATTTGGATCGATTCATATCTATCTCGAAGACCTCCTTGACAAGATATTCCCCAGTAATCTTTGGAAGGAACGGGGATCGGTTATCAAATTCCATGCCCAGAAGATCATTCTGGTATTAATCATTCGGGGAAGCTCAGCAAAAGAGGCCACTTAAACAGATCAAACCTGCAACGCCCAAAAATCAAAGCTGAGGAATGACACCAGATTTTTCCAAACTGGTTTAGGGATGTCTTAGGAAAACGAAAGTATCCAGCTACAAGCATGAAAATCCCCTGCAGACAGAAATTCCAAGGCCTTTAGCTGGGCTTGTTCCTGAGAACCACGTCAATCAAAGGTGCGAAGTGTAAAGCTTTGAAATTTAAAAATAGACTAGAGACAAGACCTGAATCCCAGCTCCTGTGATGATTCCCATCAAGAAATTGGGCATGACGCTTGCTATGGCCATCATCATACCTTCGACCACCATCACGCTTGCTACAATCCCAGTGTACAGTACAAGAATTGAACAAAATCGAGATGCAGACGTACCATAAAGTAGCAGATTGAGGAAGAGGCCACTGCAATTAGTAGCAAGAAAGGCATTGAAGATAGCGTGTTCCCTGCATCAAAGGCCACAACCCCGTGGTGCCCGTTCAACCGTTCCCGGTGGAACACCTGCGAACGCTGATGGAGTGGAAGAATTTGATCTCAGAACACGACTACGGAGTGGAAGAATTTGATCTTAGAAACATGACAACAGTAGAGGGAACAGACAAGACAAGCAAATTGAAGGCTCCAATAAAGATCTGTCGCATTCTCTACTTGCCATAGCTTTGTTGAGTCTCTCGACACCCCCTACCTCCCTCGCCATCCACCACCCAAGCTTATCAGAGTAGTGACTTCCATGAAAGACGACAAAAGCAATGAACGAAAAGAAAAAGGATGCACATACACGAATACACAGAGAAAGAGAGAGAATAGAGGAACACTAACTCGCTACGCAGGCCGACATCCAACAACAAAGCCCTTCAAATTTGCCACCACCAAACGAACAAAGAAAATTTCCTGAACCATAACCACGAAAGAGCACTGATGTCTCATCTTAAGTGCTTATCCGAGGAGAAATTAGAAATTTCCTTTATGAAATAAAAAAGGAAGATGGTATTCGCGCTTTAGACGGGAAGGATTCGCGTTGCTATATTCTGCCCCTAGCGGGGCAGTGCTTAAAAGGGGGGGGTGGCATTGATTGCTGTGGCTTCAACCTACAATAACTTCCCAACCAAATGGGCAAAAATAGAGACTTGGGGGCTGAGGGACTTGGTTTGTATGGACCCTTAGATTCTAGATGCCAATACTCACTCTGCTTCTGCATAAACTTTTCCACAGCTGAGAATTTGAGGCTTTGAACTTCGTAGAAGAAGCAAATTCAGCAACAGCGTTACAGGAAAAGACTCAACACATCACATCAGCCAGTGACGCTTGCTTACGACTGTCTACACAATTTTTCTCTAGCATGGGTTAGAATGCTCACTTAGTAGCTCCACCTTTTTTCTCATTGTATCAGGTTTTCTATAAGTCTCATAGACCCATCAGTCTTTAGTAGACTTTAATACACTTTCTTTCTTACTTTCACACGTTTGAGATAAGCATTTCATGATTTTTCCTTGTATTGTAAACTAGCTGACCCCTATCCATGTGTCTGTAGCACCCACAGATGCACATCAATCTATTACGGGCTTCTTAAGAGACGCGAAGCTTTTGGGGAACCAAGGACAAATATAGTCCTGAACTTTCAAATTTCCTTGCAGGTCTTTTTGCATTTTGGCCCCTAGGCTAAATGCAGGATCTTCTCAAGATCATCATTGCATTTAGCAGTTTTTGGATTTCAAGCAAAAATCCGAATATATCTCATCGATTGCGACACCGGCTGTAAATTCAGGCATCTTGTACGATTGTCCGTCATCTAAGATTAGCTGTCATGTGGTGTTGAAGCCACTTTTGTTCGAAAGCTTTACCACTGCCTAAAGTTCTTCTTCACAATTTCGTCTTCCAGTATCGTGCAAAAATGTCGCAAGGCTTGCGGTGATGATGCTCACATGTGCAGGTGTGGGTCATGAACAAATCAGCTTCAGGAGGGCCTGCTGCGGCTGCAGGAGGTACTGGAGCATTTGGAGGGGTAGGCACTGGAGTTACAGCAGGTCCAACAGCAGCGGCTGCTGCTGCAGCAGCACAACGACAACGCACTCTGCTGCAACGGGCAGATGCTGACATCGCTAGTCTGTTGGATAATTTTTTCCATTTATCAAAGGCTGCACGGGTATGTGACTTTTTGTTAAACCCAACCCTTGTCTTTTAAGTTTTTACCAAAATGAATCTGTTACGATGCTAAAAGCAGCAGGGAACCGCCATTATCTTTGCCCATGCCCTTTATGTTTGCCCTTGGTCGAAAAATAACAACTGAGATTTTTACCCGTGCTAAACTGCTGGGCCTCCCCCTCTTCCTCTTGGCTCTGCTAGAATGTTAACAGGAGGGAATCACCATTACCTTGTGGCGTGCCGGGTGAGTTTGCCCTGAATTGAAAAATAACAAGTCAGATTTTCCCAGGGCCTTGTGGCACTTTGGTGACGTGAAGACAAATATGTGCATATATCTGGAATTTAGTGCTCCGTAATTCTAGACATTGGGGTAAGCTGCTCAACTAGTATTACAAAGTGAGTTAGATAATATTACTCTAGTTACTTAAGGTCTTTTGAAAGTTTATGTCTGGAGCAAAGCATGTTAGAGAGCGTATGCTACACTGTTTTAAATAATGACGCTCGGTTCTGACTAGGCTTTACTGTGATAGAATAGGGATGAAGTCAACGTGTCTATAAATGGAACCAAGCAGCAAGTGACACCATGACTTGCCAACATTGAAGCGAGGATTATAACCATGTAGCCTCAAGAAATGTGCAGAGAGCATGGCTTGGACTGAGCGTGTATGCTCCCAGATCTGCAAATATATGCTTTGAATACTTGTGTTCCGCCATATTTGGAAAAATAGGGCTGAAATGTGGCTTTGGCATGAAGATAGCCTGATTGCAGGCTACAAAAGTACAGGACTTCCAAATGAAGGCTGTGCACTGGCCATAAGTTCTTTTAAGTGTGTGATGACCATGGGAATGTGTTGATTTGGCATGAACAGGAAGTGCCATAGACCATGTACTATGCATTGTCCAATGTACGTCACCATATGGGGACTGGATATACCACTGGAAGAAGCATTTTGGCTGTGTCAAAGGCATATTGGAATGGTGGTAGATGCGCCTCAATGGAATTTGGCTGTTGTAGAACAGGCCATATGAAATTACCGTGTCCAATATATGTATGACCTTAAAAGTGTTGATTGGGTGATATGCTTTGGCAGCCAAAAATTGCACAATATGCTTATTCTTGAAAAGACTCTCAAACTCATCAAAGGAGAGGGAGGGGAATAAGTTGAAGGATACTCATATGAATGATGAATAATTGACAGAAATTGCAATCATAAGCTGGCCTTCTTTGTGTGTCCACATGGGGTATATTCCATGGTCTCCGCAAAGTGTACGATTCTGTTAGGAAAAGAGGATAACATGTCTTCACCTTCATGAGATGGATTAGTAGCATACATCCCAAGGCACGGGACAAAGCTGTGGATGACAACAAATACCATTTTGTCAAAGTTGGACCACAATTGGCAAGGAAAGTAGTGACTAAATGTGTTGGAGAAATAGGGTCATTTCCCCTCCTATGAGGCCCCAAATGAAGGGAGCTGAGGGGGTTGACACCGCAGCATGCAGTCTAGTACCATCCATGGTACTTTTGAGAGGAACTTGGCTTGCTTCAATGGCAAGCATTACCAGACTGAAACCTAAGGATATGTGTTTTCTGGAGATTTCAGTAGATTATTTTGGGACCAGTGCGTATACAAGGGCTCAGTTCAATGGAGAGTGGAGGGTTAAAACCGTACAGACAGAGGAGGATCTCTCATTGCGGAGGCTTTCAACACCTGCTGCAAGATTGTCTAGTGACAAAGACTTCGACAGTTTGAGTGGTGGATCGACGGAGGTGATCAAGAGGTTTCTCAAGATAGGTCCGGTTGCATGATGCTGGAAGGACTAGATGATGATCTTGTCAATGCTTTTAGGGTGGAGATGAAAGATCTAGAAGATCAGTGAGTGATAGACCGACTTCAGAGTTGGCTAGAGCGATTCCTACCAGTAAGAGATCGACAGGACCAGCCACTAAGATCTCAAGATGCAGAGATTGTACCAGTGTTCCAAACTAGACCCGGCTGTTGTGAGTGAGTGCGGGGAAGTTCTTGTGAAGAACCAGACTTTTCGAGAATGCAAATGTGTGCAATGCATGCAGAATTTGAATGCCGAGTTGGAGAGTGAGAGCAAAGTGTGTGAGCAGGAGAGCAAGAGAGTAGGAGAGTGAGAGCTGAAAGCAATAGTTGCAATAGAAGAGTGTGTTACAACTGAAGAGTGGGATAGGTTTTGTCTAAGTGACAAAACCTTATCCTTCACTAACCGTAGTTAGTGAACTAACTGTGGTTAGGGGAGAAAACCTCTAAATGAGGGAAAAGTGCCCCTAACCTACTTATTACATTACATTGGTCACTGCTAAATTATAACAATAATTCTAACACCCCCCTGTAGTGCCAATGTCATGTACAAGGAAATGATCAATCACCAAAAGGAGATAAGTTCAGGGCACTGCGAAATGCCTCAAACTTTTCACGTGGAAGTGCTTTGGTGAAAATGTTTGCAACATTGTCATGTGTTGACACATAGATCATACTGATCTCTCCTGCATGCAACTTCTCTCTGACGTAGTGATAGTGAACCTCAATGTGCTTCGTGCGAGCATGAAACACAGGATTCTTTGCCACTGCAATAGCACTGTGACTATCAGTGAGAATTGGAGAAGGACCGTCCAATGAAAGATGAAGATCAGCAAATAAACGACGCAGCCAAACACATTCAACTGTCGCTGTGAAAGCTGCCCTGTACTCAGCTTCACATGAGGAGGTAGCCACTGTAGACTGTTTCTTGCTTAACCAAGAAGTACAAGCTTTGCCCAAAAAGAAACAATTGCCACGTGTGGACTGCCTAGTGTCATAGTCTCCAGCCCAATCTGAGTCACTGTAGGCATGCATCTGCAAGTCACCCCCCCTGGGAAACATCAAGCCAAAAGACTTGGTACCTTGCAAGTAACGGAAGATGCGTTTTACAGCCTGCCAATGCATAGTCTTTGGGCTGTGCATATCTCTGCTCACCTGAGAAACTGCAAACTGAATATCAGGTCGTGTATTGCAGAGATAAATGAGGCATCCAACAGCCTGACTGTAGAGTGGGACATCAATTGATTCACCTGCATCATGCATTGTAAGCTTCAGCCCCGGCTCCATGGGAGTAGCTATGGGCTTACAATACTGCATGTTGAATTTGTCCAAGAGTTTCTGCACATACTTGGATTGAGACATAACGATGCCACTTTTCTCTTGAGTGAACTGGATCCCCAAATAAAAGTGTAGCAGCCCCAAATCTGACATGTCAAAAGTGGTATGCAATTCAGCTTTAAAATCTGCAATATTATCCTCATTTGACCCTGTGAGCAGTAAGTCATCTACATAAAGAATGATGACTAAAATATCCCCCCCATCCTTCTTGATGTAGAGGGTGCTTTCAGTTGGACTATTGTGCAGCCCCTTGCTGGTCAGAAAGGCATGAATTTTGGCATACCATGCACGTGGGGCTTGTTTCAGCCCATACAAAGCTTTATTCAGCTTGCATACCTGAAGTGCATTTCCTGAAATTTCAAAGCCCAGAGGTTGTTTGACATAAACCTCTTCCAACAAGTCTCCATTAAGAAAAGCGGTTTTAATGTCCAACTGATGAACATTCCATTGAAAATTTGTAGCCATGGCTATAACTGACCGGATGGTTGTCATTCTAGATATAGGAGCAAAAGTCTCCTCATAGTCTATGCCCTTTTTCTGAGCATATCCTTTTGCAATCGGCCTTGTCTTGTGCTGATCAACGGATCCATCTGGTTTTCTTTTGACTTTGAAAACCCACTGTGTACCTATGGCATGTTTACCTGGTGGCAAATCGACAACTTCCCATGTCTGATTTTTGTGAATGGACTGCAATTCATTGTGCATGGCATTCATCCAATGCACATTATCCTGTGCTTCTTCAAATGTCTCAGGCTCCTCCTCATCAAGAAGAGTACCTGCATAAGCTGATTAAACTGAAAGAGCTCCCCCCCATGCCTTACTGCACTCTGAGTTCTGCCAGGTAATGGAGCATCAATTTTACTCTCCCTGAGAGTTTGTAACAGCCAATTTGGAACTGTTTGTGCTGCATGTATATCTGCAATTTCTTGCTGAACAACCTCTTCCACTGCTTGTGGAGGTGGTAAGACATCTTGTGGCTGAATTGGAGCATGTGGAGGTACCTGAAAATTTTGATTTGCATCAGATATATCAGCAGGGGAACCCAAGGCAATGGGTAGTAATCCCTCAAAGACATCATCAGAAGAAGTAGGCAAATCAAATTCAGCTTGAGTGTGAGCTGAATTTTTCTGAAAATACAACATCTCTACTGACAATAATCTTGCGTGTGACAGGATTGTAGAGACGGTAGCCCTTGCTCTCTGCAGTGTGCCCAACAAAAATGCATTTGATTGCCTTATCGGACAACTTATGCCGAAACTCAACGGGCACATGAGCATATGCAAGGCATCCAAAAACACAAAAATGATCCACAGAAGGCTTTCTCCCTTGCCAAACTTCATAGGGAGTCTTGGTCTTTAAAGCTTTTGTGGGAGCCTGATTCAAAACATAATTGGCACGCATGAGACCTTCAAGCCAAAATTTGTGAGGCAATTTTTTGCTTTTCAGCATGCATCTATCCATCTCCATAAGAGTACGATTTTTCCACTCAGTTTTGCCATTTTGCTGAGGTGTTAGCCTCACTGTAAGCTGATGTGCAATGCCCTTGTCTTTCAAAAATGCATCAAAATCTGCAGACAAATACTCCCCTCCTCTATCTGTGCGTAATGTCTGTATCTAGAGTCCTGATTCATTTTCAACCATGGCTGCAAAGTGTTTGAAAACCATAAACACTTCTGATTTGCGTTTCAGCCCATAAACCCAAGTGTAGTTGGAGTAGTCATCTATAAAAGTGACAAAGTAAAGATGACCACCCAATGATGGAGTCCTCATGGGACCACAGACATCACTATGAATAAGCTATAATTTTCGAACAGCTTTTACTGATCCATCCTTCTTGAAAGGGAATCTGTGCATTTTACCAAGAATGCACCCTGCACAGGCATGTGGAGGAGGTGTTTCAAGAGGAGGCAATGCATTAACCATAGCATGTTTTTGAAGTGTCATCAAGCTGCCATAATGCATGTGTCCATATCTGGCATGCCATAACTCCGCATTCTGCATAGCAGCAGTAGGAGTGGAAACTGGAAGAGCATGTGCTGGTCTTTTTTCATACATGTCAAGCTGAAAAAGACCACGTAACAAAGTGCCAGAGAATCTCAAGGCATAGTCATTTTCTCTGTCATGGACTGTACACTTGTCATCTTCAAAAATGACCTGAAATCCAGCTCTGTTAAGAGTGGACACTGAAAGTAGATTTTTTGTGATACCAGGCACATACAAGACATCAGAAATTTTGAATGTTGAGCCATCAATGGCTGTAAGTTCAACTTCTCCTGTACCACGAACTGAATAGGAGGAGTTGTTGGCACATGTGACCTTTTTACCAATGGGAGGTGGATGCAGAGATGTGAAAAGACACTTCCTGGAAGTGATATGCTTTGAGGCACCGCTATCAAAATACCATGTATTTTGTGTCCCATTGACACTGAAAGCTGATGCATCCTTGGAAGAATCATAATTGCATGTGAGAAAAGCATAAGAGTCATCATTACAAGTGGCTGTAATATCCGGAGCAGCCAACTGAGAGTCTGAAATGCAAGACAAGAGTGCCAAGTCGTGCTCCACAAAGTTGGCTGTAGCTTGCTCATTGTCAGATGCATGAGGAGCTGAATCTGAAGCAGCCATACCGGAGCTGTTTTTCTTTTCTTTTGCAAGCCTCTTCTTGCATTCTCCAATGTAGTGACCTAGCTTTTTGCTATTCCCTTCTTCTTGGGCTTACCTGCATCACCCTTAGCCTTTTGAGAAGGCTGTCCTGAACCACTGGAAGGCTGATTTGCTGATGTCTTTGCTTGTCCCTTTACTTTAGGCTTGAATTTTGAAAGCATGGCATGTTCACCTGCTCGTGATGCCATGTTTTTCCTGGTCTGCTCTTCCTGCAACAGAAGTCCTATCAACTCATGAAAATTGAGAGGATTTGCACTCCCCCTCTGACAAATTCAGTGAGGTATGAAAGCTGAGATAAGACTCAGGAAGAGAATTCAGAGTAGTGATAATCATCTCTGAATCAGGAATGATCTCATCAATATTTAGCAATTGCTCTCGTAAATCCTGTAGCTTTGTGAGGTGCACTGACATGGAGTCACCCTCTTCCATATGTGTATGAGACAATTCTCTTTTCAAAAAAGACACCCTGGCATCATTCCGAGCTGCATACATGCTCTCCAAAATATCCCATGCTGCCTTTGAGGTCTTACACGACCGGATATGCGGAATGATGAATCTTTTCACTGAAAGAGAAATACACGACAAAGCTAAAGCATCACATGAATCCCATCTCTTTTGCTCTGGAGTGGTAGGTATAACTGCACCAATAACTTGTTCTGCAGCTGTACCCTGTGCACGACCTCTGCCTCCTCCTTGCTGGGGAGGGGTATTAGGTGCCACATTTGCTGGCCGGATCTCATCCCCATTTACATAGTCCCACAAATTACGGGAAATCAGAATATTGCGTACCATAAAACTCCAGAGGGAGTAGTTGGTACCATCCAGCTTATCCTCTTGTGAGAGACCACTGAACTGGAAATCATTCCGATTTTGCTGGGCCATGTCTGAGAAAGAAAATACAGCAAATGCAAATCTGAATTCCCTGCTGGGAATGGAGTGCACAATTCCCAAAAAAAGACAAAACCTTATCTTTCACTAACCGTAGTTAGTGAACTAACTGTGGTTAGGGGAAAAAACCTCTAAATGAGGGAAAAGTGCCCCTAACCTACTTATTACATTACATTGGTCATTGCTAAATTATAACAATAATTCTAACAAATTGGCCCTCCAATGGGGAAGAGCGCCCTCGTGGAGTACTTGTTTCTATTTTCGATCTACATGCAAGGTGTGTGAGAGATGGCGGATGAATGCAAGGTGAATGAAGAATGCTACGTGAAATTCACAATTTATTAATGTCCCTTGAGATTATGCAAGTTCCATCTTCCCATTTACACCTATGACCCATGCATCTACCATTCAATGCACCTTAATGCACCCTTCCCTTCCTATTGCCCCTAGGACCTAGACATGTGTGTGCACATTTTTATTAATAGAATAAGTATCACATGTCCAAATTTGATGCCATTTGAAGCAGTGGCTCCAGCTTGACTAGTCCTATCTACTGAGATGATCCACCGCCATAACAAATTGGTCGGTGTCCATCATAAATACATATACATGTTACACCATTGGCGTATAATATATAATAATGTTTTAATGTCTACCAATCACAGTTTAGTGATTTCTCTTCTTTTACTTCTGCATTTGCATCTCCTCTTCATAATCTGCAAATAATCTTCTCCTAGGAGTACACGATCTCTTCTGAATCAGAACTTAAATCTCATCTTTAAGTTCTGGTTCCTCTTGATGATGAATATTCAAAATGCAGAAGTACCACTGTAGTGCCTCTTCAATATCTCTTCATGCTCAGAATCCTCTTTTGAATACTTAGCTGCTGAAATCTCTTTACAATAACCTGCTCAATAAGCTGAAACATGTTCTCAACAAACTGGTCAGTATTAAAACGATTCTCTCACCCAAATGTTTAATTGAACTAGGTGGATCTTGGCTATAGATGATTTTGTGATGAAGAGCTTCTTAATCTATAGAGACTATAGATCATCACTCTCTTTTTCCAACTCTTCTATTTCAGCCCTATTCGTCCTATCAAACGCTTTACACGGAGAGAAAAATATTTATTCTCTGTCCATGCTCTATAATGAATATGTCTACTCTCTATTCAGTTCACACATCCATACACTAGTGTTGGCTGAATGGATAGCATTTACTCTTGGTTCTATGTTCATCGTAGAGTCCTAGAAGCCTGGATTGCCTTTTCCTTTTACAGAATTTGTTTTGGCAATTTTGGCTAATAGAGCAGGACATTTATGCCACGGATGCCCTGGCTTATGTTTCTTACATCCAAAACATTTACCCTCCTAATTAGCTTTTTCTTCTCATAGTCAGTCATGGAAGGAAATGGTATCCAATCCAGGACGTGATTGGTTGTTAACATTTTGTACAATAGCTTTCTCCTTTCCTTTGTTGAAGGGTTTACTAGGATTCAATTTCCTCTCAGCAATCTCAGGATATTGGAGGTGTGGCATTCGGAACGGGATAGAGAAGATATCCTTGATGTGTTCCTGAGAGCTTCTACAAAGGAGTTGATGGAGCAGCTCTTTGACAGAGTTGGTTTTGGGCCACAATGTGTCATTGGGAGGGGGTGTTGGAGAAATACGGTTAATGCCCTACTTGTGAGCCCTAAAATGAGGAGAGCTCAGGGGGTCAACCCCTCAGCAGGCATATGGGTAGATGAACTTGTAGGGGGAAAGGGCGAGGCTGCAATGTGGGCAGCGACATGGCTGCCACATGGGCAGCAGACCATAGTCCCTGTTAGGGTTTATTTAGGGCAGCCCAAAAGGCCACGATAGAGTGCCTACATGCGCTTGCTGTGGTGCTGGAAAGAGTCCAGCCAGGAGCCCAAGCAATGTGCTGCATCAGTGCGCAGCACCTGCAGCAAGAAAAAGAGGCTGGTGCAAGCCATGGACTAGACAGGTGCTGCATCAGTGCGCAGCACCTGTAGCAAGAAAGAGAGGCTGGTGCAGGCCATGGACTAGACATGTGCTGCATCAGAAGGGCTTGTATGATCGATTGAGAGAGAGAGAGTGCAAGTAGCAAAACGTCGTACAAGTCTCAGTTGTCACGTCAAACTTGGATAATGAAAAAGGAGTACAAGGTACAAGTACCTAGACCTAGGACTAAGTGTCCTAGGTGTCACATAGGACTAAGTGTCCTATGTGGCCTAAAAGGCACTAACACTAGAAGTGCCTATATTTATGCCTACAAGGCACATACCATGGCCTATAGGGCATTAGTAGAACCACCAGGAGATGGCCTACAAACCCCCCTCCATGGGATGGGCTGAAGTACTCTGGAAACGTCTCAGGATACCTGGTATTTTCTAGTCATGGTGGCACATGTTCATCCAAAAGGATATAGCCACCTATGAATGTACAAGGGATGTCAGATCATGTAACAAAGGGAACCAAGTGTAAAGCTTGTTGAAAGACTTCGAACTTGGGACGAGGAAGTGCCTTTGTAAACATATCTACTATGTTGTCCTCTGTGGGAAGATAGGACAACTCTATGTCTCCTGCTGACAACCGATCCTGAACATAATAATAATGAACTTCAATATGCTTGGTACGCGTATGAAACACTGGGTTACGTGCAATGGCCAAAGCACTCTGGCTGTCAATGTAGACAATAGTCGAGGATGTCTGGCGAATACCAATATCTGTAAGTAACTGTCGAAGCCAAACACACTCTACTATAGCGGTGAAAGCTGCCCTGTACTCAGCCTCACAGCTAGATGTGGCAACTGTTGGTTGCTTCTTGCTGAGCCAAGAGATACATGAATTGCCAAGCAAAAAACAATTGCCAGTATGTGACACTCTGGTGTCGGAACATCTTGCCCAGTCACTATCCTGTAAGCATGCATGGTAAGTGAACCCTGATCACCATAGAAGAGGGCTAAATCTTGAGTGCCTCTGAGATATCTGAAGACTCTCTTCACTGCCTGCCAATGCTGTGAACTTGGCATGTGCATGAATCTGCTGAGTTGAGATACTGCATACTGTAAGTCAGGTCTGGTGTGACATAAATAAATAAGGCATCCAACAGCCTGCTGATAAAGAGTAATATCACATGGTGGGCTCCCATCATGAGCTGAGAATTTGAAGCCAGGGTCCACTGGAGTAGAGATTGGCTTGCAATCCTCGAACTGAAAACGATCAAGGAGCTGTCCAATATACTTGGACTGAGACATCATGATACCCCCCTCAACATGAGCAAACTGAATGCCTAAATAATAATGGAGCTGTCCCATGTCTGACATGTCAAAAATCTGCTGCAAATCAGCCTTGAAAGCTGCAATTTGCTGAGTTTTTGGGCCGGTGATGAGCATATCATCCACATATAAAATCAGCACTAAAAAATCAGATTCACTCCCACGGATATAAAGAGTGGGTTCTGTGGGGCTATTCTGAAAATTAAGGGATAGTAAGTGTGCATGAATTTTGGCATAACATGCCTTGGGGGCCTGCTTCAAACCATAAAGGGCTTTTCTAAGCCGGCATACCTTATTTCCAGAATTAACAACCTCAAAGCCAAAAGGTTGTGTGACATATACTTCTTCCTGCAGATCCCCATGAAGAAAAGCAGTTTTGATGTCAAGTTGGTGCACTTGCTAGTGATGATAGGCTGCAATGGCAATGACACATCTAATGGTAGTAATCCTGGATGTGGGAGCAAATATCTCCACAGAGTCAATGCCTTGTTGTTGGGCATACCCTTTTGCAACAAGACGGGCTTTGTATCAATCTATGCTGCCATCAGATTTCCTTTTTAATTTGTAGACCCACTGGGTACCAATGGCATGCTTGCCAGGAGGGAGATCTACTAATTCCCATGTGTCATTTTTGGCAATGGATTGTAACTCAGCTCTCATTGCATCCATCCACTCTTTGCTGTCGAAAGCATCTTTATGGCACAAGGGCTCTTCATTGCAAGCTGTAGCAAGGAGTGCAAATTCAAGAAAGTGACCATGCATCTGTCTATTCCCTGATCTTGTCCGGGCAGCAAAAGGCTGATCTTGTTTGCTGTCCAAAAATGTATCAAGAAGCCATGTGGGAACTTGCCTTTGCTGTCTATTGACAGCTCTTTCTTCAATGACTGCGTCATGAATAGTGGGATCATTTTGTGCTGGAAGAGAAATCTGCAAATCAGCATGGGGTTGTGGCTGATTATTGCTTGGTGGAGGGCTTGCAGGAGGCTCATGTTGCTGGTCAAAGTCCTCTTATGAGGATGGCAAAGATAACCCAGATTCAAAGGCATCAGACATGTCAACATCTGGCTTAGCTTTGCAGTCCAGAAGAGGAGAAGCTGAATGTTCAGCAAAGATTACATTGTTGGGGTAAAGGCACATTGCCAACCCTTCATTAAAGATAGGACACCTATGACTGTCTTAAGACAGTCATAGGGTAAAACCTAATCCTAATAAAACTAAAGAGTTTGTGGTGTGGCTCATCACTTCACACCCGCACATTGGAGTCTTCTCTCTCTCTCACTCTCTCCCTCTTGCTCTCATTCCCCCATCAGGCCCTTCAACTGGTATCAGAGCCTACCTCTCCTACTCCACTCCCTACCCTAGCCTAACCACCCTCGACCTCTACCTAGAGCAGGTGACAGCGCCGTACAGCGCCGTACGTCGCCCGTACATCCGTACGGACGAGCTTCGCATTGCGCAGCCAGGGCGGCGGCGCATTGCGCAGGTCAGGGCGGCGCAGCAGATCTGGGCGCAGGGCGGCAGCGCGTCGAGCAGCCAGGGCGGCGACGCATTGCGCAGGTCAGGGCGGCGCAGCAGCGCGCCACTTAGCAAGGGAGCAGCACATCGGTGCATCGCGCAAGAGCTGCCGCAGGCCTCCTTCGCGCGTCGTACATATGTACGGCCGTACAGCCGTACGGTGGCCGTACGTCCGTACATCCGTACGGACGGCCCTGTGCCGTACAGTACAGATTACCGTACTGTACGTTGACAGGTCTTTCAGCAGGGAGCTGCTTCCGATTTTTTGCAGCAAGGAGGTATTGTTTTGTTTTGGGATCTGTGTCAGAGGCAACTTCTCTCCTTGGATCTGGCTTTTGCACAAGTACAGCAAGTACGAAAGTACAAAAGGTACATTTTTTGTTTGGGGAAGAAAGAGAGGTGAAAGAGCACTCTGCTCTTCATTCCTCTTGATTAAGGATCATTTTTCAGTTCACAGAACTGTGTTTTCTTGAAAGTACAGCAAGTACCTTCATTTACCTCGTGCTTGAGGAAAAGAGAACCACAGTGTGTGGTTGATTGCACAGTTATTTTGTTCTGGGAAGGTAATGCCTTGATTTTGCAAGAGGACATATGCTTTTACTGGGTTTGAATCTCAGTTTACAGGTGAGCAGATCATAGGGCTTTTGCCCGGCAGGTGATGCATTGTATGCCTTGAGGCAGTGTGGTGCCAGAGAGCACACATTTGTCTTGATTTCCGCAGTGTCGAGGTGGCATTTTCTTGCAGGTCACATTTCTTGTGCAACACTCAGAGAACCTCAGTTGAGCCACGCTTGGCCAGGGCGCATCGAGTTTACTCGGTCCCTAACTGTCCATCGTTGACAGTGCTCAAAAGGTTCCTCATTGAGTGTTTGTACGTTGGGATCTGTGTATGTCATTTCTACACAGGGCAGTATATGCATTACACTGGTGGATGATTTTGTCAGAGAGATTTTCATATTGCATGCTACCTCAGTGTTGAGGTGTTCTCCACTTGATTCAGGTGTCAGATCAAGGGGCTTTTGCCCAGACTTTGTTTGATAGCACTTGGGTTACTGACAGAGATCTTCAGATGCATTTTCTCCCCTTGGTATAAGGGTGATTGCTTGGGATTTATCCCATTTTCTGTTGCAGGTTTTGTGACAGGCTGAAGTGTCATTTTTTTTTGGGTGTTTGCCAAGTGGTTTATGCATATTAACTCAGTGCAATACCTCATCTGAGGTGGGAGAAGTGATCAGTACAGTCAGTACAGCAGTGTTTACAGCAGTGTTTGTGCTTTGTCAGATGATTATGCACTGTTAAGCACTTGTTGAGCAGCTGCAGCAGTCTGAAATTACTGTTTTTATGCCTCTTTGAGCACGGTACAGTGTGTCAGAAGGTACAGTATTTGCAGGGTCATTTACTGTTTTGCTGCAGATTTTCCCGACAGTAAAAAACAGCACCATTGAGAGTGCTTCTGGCTCTTGAATAGAGCAGGTTTTTTCTGAGAAATCAGAATTTTTATTCAGTCCTTTTTACTTCCAGGGAGTCAGGTACTTTCCTTATCTGATATGGCATCAGGGGGAAGTGATTCTTCAATTCTGAACATAAAGAAACTGGAAGGAGCACACAACTATGCATTATGGGCAGAACAGTGCTTGAATGTACTTCTGTTAAAGAAGATTGCTAAGCCCATAAGGGTGAAGGGTGTCAAGCCATCTGACATGGCAGCTGATGACTGGGAAGAGCTTGATTTGTCCGCAAGGGCAGCTATCATGCTCACTATTTCAGACACTCTTGTGTTCAATGTTCAGGCTGAAAAGACCTCTTATGGTCTATGGCAAAGGCTAGAAGAATTGTATGACCAAAAGAGCTCAGCCAGTAAGGTTTATTGGCTGAAGAAGCTGGTTGATCTTCGCATGAAGGAAGGTACAGCTATGACCTCACACTTGAGTGAGTTCAATGCCATCTTTACACAGCTGATTGCACAGGGGTTGAACCTTGATGAGGAGTTCAAGGCTACCTTCTTGCTGTGTACCCTCCCTGAGAGTTGGGACACTTTCAAGACTACCCTGTCAAATTCGAATGTCACTCTTATTTATGCTGATGTAGAGAGCTCTCTCCTTATGGAGGAGATGAGCAGGAAGAATAATGCGGGCAGCAAGTCTTCAAATGCTTTGCAGGTACAGGATAGAGGCAGGACTCAGCAGAAGGGGAGATCTGCTAGTAAGTCCAAATCCCGCAGTCAGTCCCGTGGCAAAAAGGATATTGAATGCTTTTATTGTGGCAAGAAGGGACATGTGAAGTCTAAGTGCTTCAAGTTCATACGGGATCAGAAAGCCAAGAAGGTTGAAACAAAGGATGCAGCAAATGCAAGCAAAGGCAAAGGCAAGGCCAAGGCAGATGACTTGGATGCAGTGAATGTTGCAGCAGAGGACAGTGACAGTGACATACATGATGTTTTATGCTCTTCTGCTGTAATAGCACATGTTTTGGTTATTGATGGCCATGACATGCACACCTGGCTCTTGGATTCAGGTGCTTCTTTTCATGTTACTCCTCATAGGGAGTGGTTTACTTCCTACACAGGTACTCATGGAGTTGTTCATCTTGGGAACAACTATGCATGTCAGATTGCAGGGATTGGCAGTATACAGATAGTATTTCCTGATGGACGCATATGATGGTGTCCGCCATGTGCCGCAAATCAAGAAAAATCTGATTAGCACTGGCTTATTGGATGACAGTGGTTACTACACCACATTTGGGGATTCCAAATGGGTGATTACTGATGGCCAGGCTGTAGTGGTTGAGGGTTTTAAGAGTGATACCTTGTACCCTCTTTATGTTTCCAGTGTGGGTAATCATGTTGTTGCCATAACCGAGCTGCCAAAGGTTTCATTGTGGCATAGCCGGTTGGGACACATGTCTGTTAAAGGAATGCAAGAACTGTCACGTTTGGGTTATCTGCCGTCTCTTTCTTTTTCAGATTTGCCTACTTGTGATCATTGTATATTTGGCAAGCATTCTGTGACTCCTCATAAGAGGAGAACTCCCCAGAATAGAGCACCACTTGATCTAGTGCACACTGATTTGTGTGAGATGCCACAGTTATCACTAGGGGATGTAAAATATTTTATTACTTTCATTGATGATGCCACACGCAAAGTGTGGGTCTATTTCTTGAAGCATAAGGGCGATGCCTTAGATGCTTTCAAGAAGTTTGTCGCTCAGGTTGAGAATCGGACAGGTCGCAGGCTGAAATGCCTCAGATCCGATAATGGGGGTGAGTATGTGTCACATGCTTTTGTGCAGTTTTGCCAAGCTAAGGGCATCAAACAGGAACTCACAGCTCCTCATAATGCATCTCAAAATGGTGCAAGTGAGCATATGAATCGAACTATTCAGGAGAAGGTTCGATGTATGTTGTCTTATGCTGCATTACCCCATGGCTTTTGGGCCGTGCAAACAGCAGTTCACATTATTAACAGGTCGCCAAACAAGGCTTTGGAGTTGAAAGTGCCAGAGGAGGTGTGGTCTGGCAAGCCACCTTCATATAAGCACTTACGTGTATTTGGCTGCGAGTGCTTTGCTCATGTACGCAAAGAACTGCGCACCAAACTGGATCCAAAGTCTATCAGATGCATCTTTATGGGTTATGGTGACGAAGGTGAAATGGGGTACAGGTTATGGGATCCCGTTAAACGGAAGATTATACGCAGCAATGATGTCATCTTTAAAGAGGATAGTGTACATAAGGAACCCGTGCAACCTGTGGAATACAGGAGGGTTATTTATGATGATGTTGGACAGCAAAGAATGCCCATTTATATGCAGCAGCAGGCTGCTGCAGATCACCCTGTTCAAGAGGGTATACAGGCTGAAAATCAGCCAGATAATTTTGCCAATGATGCACCACTGGATATGCCAGCAGATGGAGCTGTAGCACAGCCAGATATGGTGGTACAGCCACCCGTCATGCATGAAGAACAGGCTGGACAGCAGCCTAATCCGGAACATTTTGTTAGGAGGAGCACCCGTGTACAACGGCCTCCTTCCAGGTTTGTTCCAGGAGCCAACGTTGTGGCTGATTTTATCATGCTGACAGATTGTGGTGAGCCTTCCAGCTTCAAGGAAGCTATGGGAAGAACAGAGAAAAAGAAGTGGGAGAAAGCCATGCAGTCAGAAATGGACTCCCTACTTCAGAATGATACATGGGACTTGGTGCAGTTACCTGCAGGCAGAAAGGTTTTGCCATGCAAGTGGGTTTACAAAGTCAAAGTGGATTCAAATGCTTTACCTCGGTATAAGGCCAGATTGGTTGCCAAGGGATTTAAGCAGGAGAAGGGCATTGACTTTGATGAGATCTTTTCACCTGTAGTCAAGATGACTACTTTGAGAGGAGTGTTAGCTCTTGTTGCTCATGACGACATGGATTTATGTCAGATGGATGTGAAGACAGCTTTTCTTCACGGAGATCTCCATGATGAGATCTATATGAGTCAGCCAGAGGGATATGCTGTTAAAGGGAAAGAGCAGCTTGTGTGTAAGCTCAAGAGGAGCTTGTATGGACTCAAGCAGGCGCCAAGAGAATGGTACAAGAAGTTTGATGCCTTCATGCAGTCCCAAGGGTATCATAGGTGTGAGACCGATCATTGCTTGTACACCAAACGGGCAAAGGATGGCAGTTTGATGCTACTCATTCTATATGTGGATGACATGCTTATTGCCAGTAAATCTCAGCATGAGATTAGTGCTTTAAAGAAACAACTGCATAAGTCTTTTGACATGAAAGACTTGGGTGATGCAAATCATATTCTTGGCATGAGGATTACTCGTGACAGGTCCGAGGGACTTTTGTTTCTGTCACAGAAAGAGTACATTGACAAAGTACTGCAGTGCTTTAAAATGGAGGGGGGGAAGTCTATTAGTACCCCGTTGCCTCCACATTTAAAACTCAGCAGTAAGGACAGCCCCAGATCAGATGATGATAAGGCTGAAATGGCCAAGGTTCCGTATGCATCTGCAGTTGGATCTTTGATGTATACCATGGTTGCCACTCGTCCGGATATTGCTTTTGCGGTGGGAGTCATCAGCAGGTATATGGCAAATCCAGGCAAGAGGCACTGGGAAGCAGTGAAAGGTGTCTTGAGGTATCTCAAGGGTACCAAAGACTTGTGCATATGCTATGGTAGGCAGGATGCATCGGTGCATGGTTTTACAGATTCAGACTATGCAGGGAATGCAGATAACCGGAAGTCTACTACCGGTTATATTTTCACATTTGCAGGAGGTGCTATATCATGGGTGTCTCGGTTGCAGAAATGCGTTGCACTGTCAACTACTGAAGCTGAATATGTTGCAGCCACTGAGGCTTGCAAGGAAGCAATATGGCTTACTCGGCTGGTGGTAGATTTGGGCATTACAGGAGATATGCCAGTTTTGCATTGTGATAGTCAGAGTGCTATCATGTTGGCAAAGAATCCGGTCTTTCATCAGAAGACCAAGCACATAGAAGTGAAATATCATTTCATCAGGGAGGTACTGGAAGACAAGCGACTTGAGCTTGTGAAAGTGCATACTGATGATAATCCTGCAGATTTGCTCACTAAGAGCTTGCCTACAGAGCGGTTTGCACATTGCCGCCACATCATGGGATTAGGATGAGACCATTCTTATTATATGGTCTTGTATACAGTAACTGTATATTGCTGTAATTTTTATTCTTTTCTCCCCTTTAGGCACATTGGCCTTTAGGTGAGAGGTTGTTGGGGTAAAGGCACATTGCCAACCCTTCATTAAAGATAGGACACCTATGACTGTCTTAAGACAGTCATAGGGTAAAACCTAATCCTAATAAAACTAAAGAGTTTGTGGTGTGGCTCATCACTTCACACCCGCACATTGGAGTCTTCTCTCTCTCTCACTCTCTCCCTCTTGCTCTCATTCCCCCATCAGGCCCTTCATACATCTCTACTGACAATAATCTTCCCAGTACTTGGTTGATATAACCGACACCCTCTGCTCTCCTGGCTGTAACCAATAAATATGCATTTGATTGCCTTATCATCAAGCTTATGTCTCAGCTGAGATGGTACATGGACATATGCAAGAGACCCAAAAACTCTCATGTGTGAAAGTGAAGGCTCCCTGCCGTTCCATGCTTCATAAGGTGTAACAGTCTTCAATGCCCGTGTAGGTGATCTATTCAGCACATAGTTGGCACACATCACTGCATCAAGCCAAAATTTATTGGGCAAAGACTTGGCCTTAAGCATGCATCTGGCCATCTCCGTTGTGGACCTGTTTTTCCTTTCAGACACAGGATTATGTTGAGGAGTGTAAGGAGTAGTACATGAGTGAATAATGCCCCGTGAAGACAGAAATGCATCAAACTCCTTTGACATATACTCCCCCCCCCTATCTGTGTCGAGGGTGACAAGCTTGCATCCTGATTCATTCTCAACCATATTCAGCCACCTCTGAAAGCATAAGAAAACTTCAGATTTGGCTTTTAAAGGATATACCCAGCAATATCTTGTGAAATCATCAATGAGAGTCATTAACTATCAATCCTGCTTTCTTTTTCTCCGAAGCAATTCGCTTCCTGCATTCTGAAATGTCATGTCCAGGCTTGCAACAATAGTTGCATCTTTTCTTCTTTGAATTATCTGCTGTATTTTTAGATGCATGGGAGGAATTGCAGCTGCTATGCGCAGATTTTGGCTTGCCCATAGGCTTGGAAGCCTTGCCTGTTCCAGTCTGCTGTGAAGCAAATGCATGATCAGGAATAATGGCTTGTCTATTAGCTCTACTTTGCTCTTCCTGCAAAAGCAAAGTAACTAGCTGATCAAACGAATAGTGGTTTGGATTACCCATGGCCACTAATCGAAGGGTTGTAGCAAACCCTTGATATGTATCTGGCAGTCCATTCAATGTGGTACTGACAAGCTGTGAATTTGGCACCACCTGATCGATGTTGGCAAGTTGTTTCATGAGGTCCTTGACCTTTGTCAGGTATGCATCCATAGAGTCACCTTCATTCATGCTGACTTCCTATAATTGCCTTCTCAAATATGCAACACGTGCCTCATTGCGAATCTGATAGAGAGAAGCCAATTTATCCCAAGCATCCTTTGCTGTCTTGCAAGACCGGATGTGTGGAATAATGATTCTCTTGCATGATAAAGCAATACATGAATGTGCATTTGCATCTCTTGCATCCCATCTTGTCTGTTCCTGAGTTGGAAGAGTAGTAGCAGGAGTGTTAGAAGACGAGGCATCAGTAGTAGTATCCCCTGCAGAGGGACCAGCAGTAGAGGCAACCACTGTAGCATTGGCTGGCCTCAGATCAACCCCAGAAACAATATTCCACAAATGCTTTGCAACAAGAATATGTTTCATGAGATAAGACCACATCGGATAGTTGGTGCCATCCAACTTATCATCTTCACGAAGAACGCCAAATAGATCTTGATTGTTCCCAGCCATAGCAAATGTGATACCCTGAAAGAGACCTGAAAGCCCAAAAGCCTCAAGGCTATCACTGCAAAAAGCTGGCTGTCCAAAAATGACAGCAAATATCTACAAATTTTCGACCCAAATCAAAGGGCAAATGCAGATCTGACCCAAATGTGACTGTGGCAGGCAATGTTCACTGCAAAAACAACAAATCTGGCAAAAGCCCCAAATTTATTGAGGGCAAATAGGCCAAAAAAGAGGGCAAATGCAGAAAAGCCTTGAATTTTTCTGAATTTTTTTTTGCAAATGTGACCCAATGTATGCGAATCTGACCCAATGTATAGCCTCAAGGCTTGAAATTGCAAAAATATGAGTTACTGTCCCAAACACTAGTTGAAATTGAGCTGCCAACACAAAAGCCCCAAATTATTGTTGACCTGAGTGATGACGTGGCACAATGTGAGAGTCCTGAATTGTACGGATGCTAGTATGGTAACATGTACGATGCTTGTACGGAGGCTGTACGATGCTTGTACGGAGGCTGTACGATGCCTGTACGGAGGCAGCACGAAGCCTGTACGGACGATGTACTGAATGCAGTACGAAGCAGATAATTGAATCCAACGTACGGAAGTATGGATGCAGTTACGAGGTAAGTACGGTGTATTGAACATGTACAGTGCTGGTACGGTGTAC